>NW_027361832.1:1172500-1660000 GCF_039654945.1 Dendrobates tinctorius | reverse complement strand
CCACATTTGTTTGCAGGGCAATTGTACTGCTCTTACCCCATTTTGCTTCCTTTTGCAGCCCCTTAGCCCTTACTACAACAATGTTATAGTACCATAGTTCCCCACTTACTTATATGGAGTTTGTGCACGGGGTCAAGTTCTGGTACCCGAACCGAACTTTGGACTAAGGTTCAGCCAAACCAGACAAACCTGAACATCCACTGGTCTGCTCATCACTAGTCAAGATCTTCACAATACACACGTGGTCAAAATTGTTGGTACCCCTATTGTAATGATAGAAACACCCACAATGGTCACAGAAATAACTTGAATCTGACAAAAGTAATAATACATAAAAAATCTATGAAAATGAACAAATGAAAGTCAGACATTGCTTTTCAACCATGCTTCCACAGAATTTAAAAAAATAAATAAAACTCAAGCGATAGGCCTGGAAAGAAATGATGGTACCCCTGAAAATAATGTGACAAAAGGAACATGTTAAATCAAGGTGTGTCCACTAATTAGCATCACAGGTGTCTACAATCTTGGAATCAGTGAGTGGGTCTGTAATAGAGGGCTACAGATACTCACTGCACTGTGTGGTGACATGGTGTGTATCACACTCAACATGGACCAGAGGAAGCGAAGGAAAGAGTTGTCTCAGGAGACTAGAAAGATAATTATAGACAAACATGTTAAAGGTAAAAGTTATAAGACCACCTCCAAGCAGCTTCATGTTCCTGTGACTACAGTTGCACATATTATTCAGAAAATTAAGCTCCATGGGACTGTAGCCAACCTCCCTGAACGTGGCCGCAGGAGGAAAAATGATGACAAATCAAAGAGACGGATAATACGAATGGTAACAAAAAAGCCCAGAAAAACTTGTAAACAGAGTAAAGGTGAACTTTAACCTCAAGGAATATCAGTGTCAGCTCGCACCATTGTGTGAGCCAAAGTGGACTTCATGGGAGACAACCAAGGAACACACGATTGTTGAAAAAAAATCTTAAAAAAACAGACTGAAATTTGCCAAACTACATGTTGACAAGCCACAAATCTTCTGAGAGAATGTTCTATGAACAGATGAGACAAAAATGGAACTTTTTGTCAAGGTACATCAGCTCTATGTTCACAGACAGAAAAATGAAGCATATCAAGAAACGAACACTGTCCCTACTGTGAAACATGGAGGAGGCTCTGTTATGTTCTGGGGCTACTTTGTTGCATCTGGCAGAGTGTGTCTAGAATTTGTGCAGGGTACAATGAAATATCAACACTATCAAGGGATTCTAGAGAGAAATGTGCTGCCCAGTGTCAGAAAGATTGGTCTCAGTCGCAAGTCATGAGTCTTGCAACAGGATAATGACCCAAAACGCACAGCTAAAAACACCCAAGAATGGCTAAGAGGAAAACATTGGAGTATTCTGAAGTGGCCTTTTATGAGCCCTGACCTAAATCCTATTGAGCATCTTTGGAAAGAGCTGAAACATGTCATCTGGAAAAGGCAACCTTCAAACACAAAACAACTGGAGCAGTTTTCTCTTGAGGAGTGGGCCAAAATACATGTCGAGAGGTGCAGAAGTCTCATTGACAGTTACAGGAATCGTTTGATTGCAGTGATTGCCTCAAAAGGTTGTGAAACAAAATATTAAGTTAAGGTCCCATCATTTCTGTCCTATTTCATGAGTTCTCTTTTTAAAAAATTTTGTGGAAGCAAAGTAAATTCTGTGGTTGAAAAGTAGTGTCTGACTTTCATTTGTTCATTTTCATAGATTTTTTATTTATTATTACTTTTGTCAGATTCAAGTAATATCTGTGACCATTGTGGGTTTTTCTGTCACTAAACGAGGAGTACCAACAATTTTGACCACGTTTGTATATTGTTTAAATGAAGTCATTACATTTTCTTCTCACTCACACAATTCTGTCTCCTCTGAAGTCTATAGTTTGTATCCTTCTTTATTCAAGCCAGGAAGATTTAGAGAAAAAGCGAATAAGTGAGATTTTAGTTTGTGTAGCAGCCACAGTACCGGGACTGCAGCGCACCTAACACACAATCAACACAATCTGCCTCCATATGCATAGATACATCCTGTTACATTAGAACTAGTCTCCTAGTAATTACTGTACATGGCTCTTAGTCACTCATGAATCACTGTTTTTATGCTTAAACTGCACAAGCTGAAAAGCAAGATGCAGCTTCAATAGCAGATGTTACTGGAGTAAGTGCTGCAAAAGTGCTGGAAAAATGTAAACTTTTCAAGGCAATGGATTGTCAGTAAAAGACCACCATATTTTTTTACCGTGTTTGTACCTAAGGCCGGGGTCACACTAACCGGCGCAAAATACGGTCCGTAGTTTACAGGCGTAATACGGATGAATGACCCCTAAATAGTGCTCCGTATGTCATCCGTAAGCAAGGGGTGGTTGCGTATTTTGCGCATGTCAGCATCCGTATGTAATCCGTATGGCGAGATTTTCTCACTGCCTTGCAAAATGGACATATAATGGAGCCCTAGGACAGGCTTTCTAACAGAAACGAAATAATAGATATAGACACATAGAATGCATATATATATATATATATATATATATACACACGTCATTGAGACAAACATATATATATATCACAAAACTCAAGATAAAAAGCGGACGGCACAGCTGTTACCGTGTGACTTCAAATGATGTGCGGCATACAGAAGCCCAGCAGCTGGGAATCTCGTGTGCCAGACCTTGGAAACAGTCAATCCTGGGAATCCATGCAAAGAGAAGAGGTCGCACTCATCGAGATGGAAGTTTCAATGATTTATTGACATATCATGAACATGTCAAGTCGGGGGAGTGACATAAGGAGTGCTAGAAAGGCTGACAACGGCCGTTTCGCGCTGCTCGAGGGCTTCAACAGGTCAAACAGTGGAGGGAAGTGCCGGGTTCATATGGAAATCACATCACTCCGTACCTCCTCCCTCCACAGCTGCTGTCTAAGTGACATTAGTGGATTAAAAACATGCTGAGATGCATTACAACATACTAAAGCATAAATACAACTTACTGCACAAGCAGAAAAATGGTTACATCGAGAGATAAATTACAATGCATATTCATATATCGAAGACTACTGTTATTTTCATATGTCGAAAACTACTATTTTTTTCATTTTCTTGTGGAAAACATCTACAATCATATGTATCCAGAGACCGAACTGTCTCACTATTATTGTATTGAACCATAAATATACTCAAAAAAAAAAAAAAAATTTCAAAAAAATTTTTTTAAAAATTTTTTTTTTTATCCTGAAATGAAAAATGTTAATTGTGTGCAACTTGATATCTGTTTTTTTAGGATTCTCATAAACTACTATGTACCTGCATAGCTGTATCTTATTATGGATAAACACAATAATGGACTATCAATGACAAATCTCAATCATAGCGGACAAAAACCGCTGCACCGAAAACGCACAATGTATACGTGCACGTATACTACACAAAAAAAAAACAGGTCACTAAACGATTCAAATGCTACGGGAAAGAAAATCCACCAAATTCAAAAAGATGTCTTTGTCTCAAATATTTAGAAGTTCATCAAAGCTACAATAAGAGGCTCCAGAAAAAAGGTACCAACCAGAAAAGCCACATGTATACACATGTGACCTAGTTCTCCTATCAACGTCAAGGGAAATGAGGAAAAATATAAACTCCTTCATAAAAAAACAGCCATGTCTATTCTATCATTAAAACCCAGCGGACCTGTCGCCTGTGTATTCATAATCCACCTGGATTCTCGTTTTAGAAACATAGAATCATAGAATCGTAGAGTTGGAAGGGACCTCCTGGGCCATCTGGTCCAACACCCTGCTCAAAGCAGGATTCGCTAAATCATCCCAGTCAGATGTCTGTCCAGCCTCTGTTTGAAAACTTCCATTGAAGGAGAACTCACCACTTCTCGTGGCAGCTTGTTCCACTCATTGATCACTCTAACTGTCAAAAAGTTTTTTCTAATATCTAATCTGTGTCTCCTCCCATTTTATTTAAATGCTCTCCCTGCGGCGGTAAAACCACCTTCTCGATTCCTGCAAAGGAGAGAACATTAGGGTCATTTCCATGTGCATCTCTTACATGGTTAATTAAATGTGGGACTCCTTTTCCCGTTCTAATGGACTTAAAATGCTCACGAAAACGAATGTATAGCGGACGTATGGTTTTACCTATGTAGAAAAACCGACATGTGCAAAAAATCACATAGACTACATGATCTGTCTTGCATGTGATCAAATCTGTCACTGTATGCGTGACCGCGCCCATGTGTAGTGTACGATCAGTACGATGAAATTTACAATAAGGACAATGGCCACATCTATAATTCCCTTGTGGTGTTCCTTTACTCAGCCAAGTGTCACGCTTAGTGACGATCCGATTCTTAACCAGAATATCTCTAATTCTTGTACTCCGCTTACATGAGATGAGGGGCCCTCTAGATACTATGTCGCTTAAATCCCTATCTTGTTCCAAAATGTGCCAATTTTTTCTAATTGCTGCTCGTATCTGACGATCCATGGGACTATATCGAAAACAGAAGGTAAATCTCTTTTCATTTTCGACGCTTTTAGTTTTTAGAGGCACAACTCCTCTAACTTTATTACTGTACTGAGATTTTACTTTTTCAAGTGTGGTATCTAATAGAGCCTTAGGATATCCCTGTTGTCTGAACCTATTATATAACTCTCTAGATTGTGTTTCAAAGCCCTCCAAGGTATTATTTAGACGGTGGACTCTCAAAAATTGACCATATGGCAATGAATTGATGGTATGTGATGGATGGAAACTGTCATAACGCAATATGGAATTGGTGGCCAAGGGTTTCCTGTAAACTGACGTGCAGATTTCATTGTCCTTAACTTCCAACAAGACATCAAGAAATTCCAGCCGTGTCCCTCCAAAATTGTGTGTAAACAGCATGTTCATCTGGTTCACCTCATTTAGGTGACTGACAAACTTGTCAAAAGAATCTCTGGTGCCATCCCAGACAATGAACACGTCGTCCACATACCTGAGATACAGTCTAATATGTTGAAAAAATTGTTTGGTATTGTAGACATATTGTTCTTCCAGGGCACCCAAAAAAAGATTGGCGAATGTACATGCTGCCGGGGTACCCATCGCGTTGCCCACATTTTGACGGTACCACGTACAATCAAATTGAATGCATTGTGCGTAAGTATGACATTCAAAGCTTCACAAACAAAATCCACAAAGCCCTGCTCTTTGCCTGTGGAGTTCAATATTTCTCTAATGGTATCCACACCCAACTTCTGGGGAATTTGTGTATATAAGCTCTCCACATCTATGGATGCCAGCATGAAGCCGGGTTGCCAAGCAAAGTCCCGTACGTATATATAAATATATATATATATATATATTTATATTTCACAGAGTTCTTCATAGCAGAATAGCCGCTAATTAAATTGCCGGCTTCTATGAAATCATTCCCCAACCCGACATGAAATGACACATGGTTTACATACAGTAAGGCATTTCATTTCATGTTTTTTTATATGTCCCTGACTAATAATTAGATCAGGGTTTGTGTGCAAAATTTGGGAGTTGTAGTTGTTATTTAAAGGGGTTAATTCGTTGTTAAAAAATGCGTGGGCTTCCCATTGCCCTGTAGCGGTGGCGAATGGGTTAATCTAACAAAGGGTTAATGTCACCTTACAATGCGTATTTTTTGTGCACCCATAGATTTGCATTGGTTTATTACGGGCGTAGTACGATGACAATCGCAGCATGCTGTGATTGGCACGGACCGTAGAATACGCCCGAGAAATATACGGCTGTTGGGAGCAAACCCATAGAGAATCATTGGTCCGTGTGTAATGCGTGCTTTTAATGCCTCTCAATCGTCCGTATTCCTCGCCAGTGTGACCCCAGCCTAAGGTTAAGCACCCATGATGAGCATTTGATGCTTTTTGATTTCTCTGCAGCATTTCTGCACCTATTAACTAAATTAGGTTATTTGTATTTTTTTCATAATGTTTTTAAAGCATTTTATCTCATATTTAACACTTTGGTTTTTTGTCCCTTTTTGGTATGTCATGGTTTAACCCCTTCACCCCAGGGCCATTTTCCGATTTTTAGTTTCTGGGTTTTTTTGCTCCCCCTCTTCCTGGAGCCATAACTTTTTTATTTTTCCATCAATATGGTCATGTGAGGGCTTGTTTTTTGCAAGACGAGTTGTATTTTTGGACTGACGACATCATTGGTTTTACCATATAGTGTAATGGAAACCGGGAAAAACATTCCAGGTTCCATAAACTGCAAAAAAAAGGTGACCTGTCATTATTATTATCCAGGTCATTATGAGTTCATAGACACCAAACATGTCCAGGTTCTTTTTTATTTAGGCTATGTGCACACGGTGCGGAATCTGCTGCGGAAATTTTCCGCGCAGATTTTACTAAATCCGCAGGTAAAATGACCTGCATGTTACATGCGGTTTTAGTGCCAATTTACTGCATGTTTTGTGCGGCTTTCCCCTGCGGTTCTCCACCTGCGGATTTCTAGAATGGAGCAGGTGGAAAACTGCAGCAAATCCGCACAAAAGAAGTGACCTGCTGCATTTTTCAATCCGCAGCAAATCTGTGCAGAAAAAAACACAACATGTGCACTGCGGATTTTGATTTACATAGGCTATAATGGTACTGTACATCACATGCAGTTCTGCTGCGGATCCGCAGGACCAAATCCACTGCGGATCCGCAGCAGAATCCGCACCGTGTGCACATAGCCTTAAGTGATGAAAAAAAATTCAAAGTTTGTTAAAAATAAAAAAAAATTAAAAATTGAGTCATTTTCCGAGACCCGTAGCGTCTCCATTTTTTGTGATCTCGGATTAGGTGAGGGCTTACTTTTTGCAGGCCAAGCTGGGGTATTTATTGATACCATTTTGGTGTAGATATAATGTTTTCATCACCCGTTATTGCATTTTAATACAATGATACAGTGACTAAAAAGACTTAATTCTGGCGCTATTAATTTTTTTTTTTGTTACACCGTTTACCAATCAGATTAATTATTTTTATATATTAATAGATCGGGCGATTCTGAACGCAGCGATACCAAATATGTGTGTATTTTTTATTTCCTTTTTAATTGTTTTATTTTGAATGGGGATGATTTAAACTTTTTATATATATATTTTTTTTTAATGTTTTTTAAACCATTTTTCCACTTTACACTTGTTTCAATAGTCTCCATGGAAAACTAGAAGCTGCAATCATTTGATTACTTGTGCTACATAGAGCAGGGCTGCAGCCCTGCTCCATGTAGTAGTAATGCTCGCTTGCTATGAACGCTGACCATCGGGCGGCGCTCATAGCAATCAGGCTATGACAACCACAGGGGTCGGCTGCATACCCCGGATTTTTGTGCCAACCCATTGGCCTCTTGCGGTCATGTGACATAGGCGAGGTTTGTGACGTGCTTGTTAAATGCCACTGTAAGAGATTGACATATCAGCTGTGATGTGACGAAAAAGGTACGGGCTCAGGGCCGGAGCCTACGTCAAACAGGGGGAGCCACCCAATGACGGACACTGCACATTATTGGGTGTTAAGGGGTTAACCTAATTTTTCCTGCCATCTATATTTAATTTTTAAAAAATCCAGAAATAATGCAGTTTACACACAAACCTATAGATGCTTTTCGGTTGATGCTGTCTACACTCGGGGGCAGAGTCAGCAGTCACTTCTTTCTCATCTCAGACAGGCTTACAAAAATGCTTTAGACCCCAAAGCAACTTTTGACATCAAGTTTGTATATTTTTTTTTTATTCACACCTTTAAAAAGCACTATTTTTTTGTTCTCATTCTTCACTTAACTTTAAAACATTTTTTTGCAACGTGAAATACTAAAAAAAACAGCAATGTTTTGAGTTTAGATTTTGGGCCTATTTTTTTACAATGTTTAGTGCACTCTAAAAATTTCAAATTGATGTTGTTTGGTGGGCCAGTGTAATTATAGTAATAACACATTTATATATTTTTTTTCATTATATTGAAAACTCCAAACTGCCTCCCTCACATTTTTAAACACTCTCCATTATATACAGCACATCAAAAAAGTTTTTTATTATATCTTTTTATGGGACAGCACTGAAGATGACACTTTGATATAATGTAGTCAGTGCACATCTTAAATAACAGTGTAAATACAGTGGGTATGGGAAGTATTCAGACCCCTTTAAATTCAAAAAAAGTAATTTTTGCTCATTAATGTACACTCTGCACCCCATCTTGACTGAAAAAAAACAGAATTGTCAAATTCATTAAAAAAGAAAAAATGAAATATCACATGGTCATAAGTATTCAGACCCTTTGCTCAGTATTGAGTAGAAGCACCCTTTTGAGCTAGTACAGCCATGAGTCTTCTTGGGAATGATGCAACAAGTTTTCACACCTGGATTTGGGGATCCTCTGCCATTCTTCCTTGCAGATCCTCTCCAGTTGCATCAGGTTGGATGGTGAACGTTGGTGGACAGCCATTTTCAGGTCTCTCCAGAAATGCTCAATTGGGTTTAGGTCAGGGCTCTGGCTGGGCCAGTCAAGAATGGACACAGAGTTGTTCTGAAGCCACTCCTTTGTTATTTTAGCTGTGTGCTTGGGGTCATTGTCTTGTTGGAAGGTGAACCTTCGGCCAAGTCTGAGGTCCAAAGCACTCTTGAAGAGGTTTTCATCCAGGATATTTCTGTTCTTGGCCGCATTCATGTTTCCTTCAATGACAACCAGTCATCCTGTCCCTGCAGGTGAAAAACACCCCCATAGCATGATGCTGCCACCACCATGTTTCACTGTTGTGATTGTATTGGGCAGGTGTTGAGCAGTGCCTCGTTTTCGCCACACATACCGCTTAGAATTATCACCAAAAAGTGTTCTATCTTCATATCATCAGACCAGAGAATCTTATTTTTCATAGTCTGGGAGTCCTTCATGTGTTTTTCAGCAAACTCTATGCGAGCTTTCATATGTCTTGCACTGAAGAGAGGATTCCGTCTGGCCACTCTGCCATAAAGGCCCGACTGGTGGACGGCTGCAGTGATAGTTGACTTTGTGGAACTTTCTCCCATCTCCCTACTGCATCTGTGGAGCTCAGCCACAGTGATCTTGGGGTTCTTCTTTACTTCTCTCACCAAGACTCTTCTCCCACAATTCCTCAGTTTGGCTGGATGGCCAGGTCTAGGAAGACTTCTGGTGGTCCCAAACTTCTTCCATTTAAAGATCATGAAGGCCACTGTGCTCTTAAGAACCTTGAGTACTGCAGAAATCCTTTTGTATCCTTGGCCAGATGTGTGCCTTGCCACAATTCTGTCTCTGAGCTCCTTGGCCAGTTCCTTTGACCTCATGATTCTCATTAGGTCTGACATGCACTGTGAGCTGTGAGGTCTTACATAGACAGGTGTGTGCCTTTACAAATCAAGTCCTATCAGTTTAATTAAACACAGCTGGACTCCAATGAAGGAATAGAACCATCTCAAGGAGGATCACAAGGAAATGGACAGCATGTGACTTAAATATGAGTGTCTGTGCAAAGGGTCTGAATATTTACGACCATGTGATATTTCAGTTTTTCTTTTTAATTAAATTTGCACAAATTTCTACATTTGTTTTATCCAGTCAAGATGGGGTGCAGAGTGTACATTAATGAGAAAAAAATCAACTTTTTTGAATTTACCAAATGGCTGCAATGAAACAAAGAGTGAAAAATTTAAAGTGGTCTGAATACTTTCCATACCCACTGTATGGTGTGCCCGCTAAACAGCTAAACACACAGCCATTAATGTCTAATCCGCCGACAACAAAAGTCAGTACACCCCTAAGTAAAAATGGTCAAATTGTACCCAAAGTGTGAATATTTAGAGAGGATACCATTATTTTCAAGCACTGCTGTAATGCTCTTGTGCATGGAGTTCACTAGAGGTTCACAGATTGCCACTGGAATCTTTTTCCACTCATACATGATGACACCACACCATGGAGCTGGTGGATGTTAGAGACCTTGCGTTCCTCCACCTCCCGCCCCACAGATTGGGTTTAGTTCTGCAGACATGCTTGGCCAGTCCAGCACCTTTAGCCTCAGTTTCTTTAGAAAGGCAGTAGTGGTCTTGGAGGTGTGTTTGGGGTCATTATCATGTTGGAATACTTCCCTTCAGACGAGTTTCCTAAGGAAGGAGATCATGCTCTGCTACAGTATGTCACAGTACATTTTGGCATTCACGGGTCCCTCAATGAACTGTAGCTTCCTACAGCCGGCAGCACTCATGCAGCCTCAAACCATGACACTCCCACCATGCTTGACAGTAGGCAAAACATGCTTGTCCTTGTACTCCTCATCTGGTTCTGCCACACACGCTTGACACCATCTGATCCAATTAATTTTATCTTGGTTTCATTAGACAAAGGACATGATTCCAGTAAACCGTATCCTTAGTCTGCTTGTCTTCAGCAAACTGTGATCTTTCTTGTTCATCATCTTTAGAAGAGTCTCCTTCTCGGACGACAGCCATGCAGACCAATTTGATGCAGAGTGTGGCGTATTGTCTGAGCATTGACCCGCTGATTACTGGGGTTAGTAATGGGGGCGTCTAATTGAGGCATCTTCATTACTAACCTCGGGGCTTGATGTCACAAAGGTCAGGGCAGTGGGATGAGCAAGGCTATGTGCCAGAATTGGCGCATCTTACAGATGTGCCTTCACTGGGGCGGCTGAGAGCTGATGTTTGTAGCCGGGGGCACTATCCATGGCCCCTTCTTAGGCTATAAATATAAGCTCTCAGCTGTTTGCATAGCTATTGCTGGCTATAAATTATAGGGGGACCCCACGCCATTTTTTTTTATATATATACCCCTTATCAGGTCTGTCTGTAACCGAAATCCCGCTGTGCTGATTGGTCGTGGCGGCCAGGCCCCCGCCAGGCCGCAACCAATCAGCAACAGGCACAGTTCGCAGGCGCAGTCCGCAATTAGCAGGACGCACGCCACCGCTACCGTGCCGTCGGGAGATCAGCGGCGCTAGCCTGACGGTTGCCACGGGTCATCTCCGGGCGCACGGGCGTTAGCGGCGACGCAGCCTGAGATGCCCGGCACTAGCCGGTACACAGGGTCCGGAGGAGAAGAGACTCCTCCGGACCCTCGGTACCATAAACGTGTAAAAAATAGAATTAAAATAAAAAATAATGATCTACTCACCTTCTGACGGCCCCCGGAATCTGTCCCTCCTCTCCATGCTGCCGGCATCTTCCATTCCCAGTACTGCTTTGCGCGAAATACCGCTGATGACGTCGCGCTCTCGCGAGAGGACGTCATCAGCGGTATTTCGCTCAAAGCAGTACTGGGAGCGGAAGATGCCGACAGCATGGAGAGGAGGGACAGATTCCGGGGGCCGTTGGATGGTAAGTATATCACATTTTTTATTTTTTTATTTTAGGCCGGAGTCACACTAACCTGCGCAAAATACGGTCCGTAGTTTACTTGCGTAATATGGATGAATGACCACTAAATAGTGCTCCGTAGGTCATCCGTAAGCAAGGTAAGGTCGCGTATTTTGCGCATGTGTGCATCCGTATGTAATCCGTGTGGCATCCGTATGCAATCCGTATGGCGAGATTTTCTCGCAGCCTTGCAAAATGGACATTTAACGGTTTTGATGCCTGCAAACAATTTAAATCATTAGCCTGCACCCTATTTAGACATTCAGAAACAGGTGGATGCCTACATTCTGTACATTTGTCACCTTGCTTTCACGAGGTGTGTTGGTGTTCTTTGTGCAGCATGGCAGAGGGTCTGCGATTCAATACAACTGAGCAGGTTCTCTTTACCTGGCTTTTGTCACGGCGCTTTGGGCAACCATATCCTGTGATAGTGGATCCGCGGAGGAGGAGATGTATGTGGGTCCATCCACTATTGAGGCAACGACTCACAAGAGGTCATTTTCACCGCCTCTATTCTCTGCGGGAGCATCCGGATAAATTTTACCAGTACTGTCGCATGAGCATTTCCACATTTGATCGACTCTTGGAGACAGTGCGCCCTGGGATAACCTTTCAGGACACAAGGATGCGCAAAGCTATATCTGCAGAGGAGCGACTTCTACTCACAATACGGTATGTACTACACAACCACATTCTCTATGTTCATAATGTGTGTGCTAAATTATGTTTTTTGGCCATCTTGGACAAAGTTTAATGCCCTCATCTTACTCCAAATATCTTTCACCTGACACAGCAGAATGTTAGATCTAATATGTCCTGCATATCACTTAGTCATTGTGCCACCAAATATGTGTGTGTTCTTCTCTCTCATTTCCTAACAAGTTTGGTCGGCATGTAACTGATTTTTTTTACTTTAGCCATTCTAAACTTTACTATTTCTGTTGTTCTACAGCTTCCTGTCCACTGGCCTGTCTTATGCCGCCTTCCACCATGAGATTCTCATTGGAAAGTCAACCATTTCAGGCATAGTGAGGTCTACATGTGCATAAATCTGGACAAGACTCCATCAAGTGGTCATGCCCGAGCCCAGGATGGAAGACTGGTTAAGGATATCAAGGGACTTTGAGTAGGACTGCCAGTTTCCAAATTGTATTGGGGCCCTGGATGGCAAACATATCAGGGTGCGTAAGCCGCCGAACTCGGGCTCCCAATTCTTCAATTATAAACAATACTTTTCTGTTGTATTGTTGGCTCTGGTAGACCCTCAATACAAGTTTAGAATTGTTGACATTGGGGCCTATGGAAGGACGGGAGACTCTAGAGTCTTCAATACTTCCATAATGGCTCGGCGGCTACGCACCAACCAGTTGGATCTACCACCACCATGCCAGCTACCAGGCTCCCCCGAACAATCAGTCCCTTATGTCCTTGTGGCAGATGAGGCCGTTCAATTATCGCGCAATGTCATGAGGCCATATCCCCGGCGCAACCTTGACCACAGGCGCAGAATTTTTAACTTGCGCCTATCATGTGCTAGGCGACTGGTGGAGTGTTCCTTTGGGATTCTTTGTGCCAAATGGCGGGTACTCCAGTCTGCCATTCAGTTGAGTGAGCAAAATGTGAATGAAGTTGTGAAAGCCTGTGTTGTTCTGCATAACTTCACCAGGATACATGATTGTTCCTCCTCTGATGGTGTTGTGCGTAGGCCGGACAATGTGCGCAGGGTGAGACCACCTATGAACCCTCAACGTAGACCACTCTCTGGCCTAAAAGTGCGTGATATTTTCACTAATTACTTTATCTCACCTGAGGGGGCAACTTCTTGGCAAGAGCATGCTGTGTCTATGTTATAATTTGTTGCTTTAAGTGTGTCTAAATATATATTACACAAGCCTTTATGATTCTATGAGTGTTTCATTGCATTGGTTGGTGTCTGTTATTATGTTGTGAGGGATTGTGAAAAATCACACAGAGACGTTAACTAGAGTAGACAAATTTTTAGTTTTGCCTTTTGTTTTTTCTTTTTGCTTAAAGACAAACATAATATTGCCATAAGACAAATTTGGCAATGGCCAAAATGACCCTTTGTGCCTTCTTTAACTTGTTGTAAAATTAACATTACATAACAAAACAGCAACAAACATTATGCAATAACAACATTGCTGCATGACTAGATTAACCTAGATTTGCCAACAAAAGGTGAGCTCCATCACCAAAATAAAGGCAACAAGATAACACTCACATTTCCACATAATGTTAGCCAAACATAGAAAGATTCCACCATGACAGGCAAGGCTACCTCACAGCTTTCACACAGATATTACCTGTCTGTAGAACAGACAATATTTAAGCATGCTATACTGGAAAGGATGAAAATACAAAACTCACTTGTTAAGACATAGAGAGAGTGTGATATTCTGAAGGCTGGTCGCCTAGAATTTTTTTTACTAGAGATTGCTAACAAAAAAGGTGACTACTTAACTAAGGCGAGCACGCCTTTCCTAGGCGTTAGCAAGTGAGTAGTGTATTTTCATCCTTTCATTTTACAGTATAGCGCATTTAAATATTCTCTTTTCTACACACATGTAATATCTGTCTGAAAGGCGTGAGGTAGCCTTGCCTGTCATGATGGATTGTTTCATATGATTGGAAAACATAGTTTAAAAATGTGAATGTTAAATTATGTTCTAAATGTTGGTGAAGGAGAACACCTGTTTTTTCATTTATATTAGGAGCACCAGTTACATCTCACTGGACATCTCCACCCTTCAGAATCATAAATCCTCATTTGTTGGGGAAAGGGAACGTGGAAGAACAGCCTGTGGGTGCTGCGGGACATTGTGACCAACATCGCCCTGTGTGGGGCCATACTGTTGCCCATGATGCTGGAATTGTCCAGCCTCCTGGGACTGTTGGGGATACTGGCCAGAGTAATGATGATGGTGAGGGGCTTCTTGTTGGCTCTGGTAGGCCCGTGGCTCATACCCACCAAGATAGCCAGATCGTCCCCAACCAGGTTGGGACCAGCCTCCAACACTGGGTGGGTACAAGTGGCCATATTGGTGGGGTTGGCTTGAGGAAGACATTTGGGGCTGCGGAATAGAAGGTTGGGTAGGGGGAGGAAGGGGTTGAGGTGTTGGCCCACGTATTAGGGGCTGTTCAGACCCTGCTTGAGCAAGCATCTGTGTGGATGGTCTCATGCGCATTAAATTTCGTGGTGAGAGCTGCCACCTCTCCAGAAATTCAAAAACCTCATATGGGGTATTGGGGGGGTGCTTGCATCAAGCAGGATCTGAATACATCCCCTAATACGGAGCCTGACCTCACGGGTAAGGGCACAGAGATAAAGGGTGAGGCTACGTGCATAGGCCTCCTCCCCATCATCTGTAGTTACTCTGGACAAATAATTGAGCACCCCTGTGTCCACATTGGTCCTGCTCTCTTGAATAGTGACCTGGCGCCTTCTTCTTGTTCGCCGTGATGCTAGAGCAGCCTGTGGGGAGGAACTGATCTGTGCAGTTGGGCTGCTGCTCAAGTTGCCCGGCTCTTCCAGGATGGGTGAGGTGGCAGCAGCAGACCGTCCTGGTGGTGTTGTGTGTAGGCCAGCCATTGTGTGGTCTTGTGATGCCTCATCTTCAGCCATCCTTCTTGTAGGGGGAGAAGATGGGCCAGCCACCTCATCCCCTACAGGATCTATAATGGACTCTGCCTCTGTGGCCGTTCCTCGATCTGTAAGGCTGGATTGAGTTCTGTTAAGAAATAGAACAGAGGCAAAAATACATCAATATTTTTGTCCCTGTAAAGTATTTGTGTAATGTATTTATGTAATGTGGTGTGAGGTATGTACTTACGGTCTCAGATCCAGAATTGGGGAGAGGAAGTTCAGCCGGTCATAGTATACAGTGGGGCAAAAAAGTATTTAGTCAGTCAGCAATAGTGCAAGTTCCACCACTTAAAAAGATGAGAGGCGTCTGTAATTTACATCATAGGTAGACCTCAACTATGGGAGACAAACTGAGAAAAAAAAATCCAGAAAATCACATTGTCTGTTTTTTTTTCCTTTTATTTGCATATTATGGTGGAAAATAAGTATTTGGTCAGAAACAAGCAATCAAGATTTCTGGCTCTCATAGACCTGTAACTTCTTCTTTAAGAGTCTCCTCTTTCCTCCACTCATTACCTGTAGTAATGGCACCTGTTTAAACTTGTTATCAGTATAAAAAGACACCTGTGCACACCCTCAAACAGTCTGACTCCAAACTCCACTATGGTGAAGACCAAAGAGCTGTCAAAGGACACCAGAAACAAAATTGTAGCCCTGCACCAGGCTGGGAAGACTGAATCTGCAATAGCCAACCAGCTTGGAGTGGAGAAATCAACTGTGGGAGCAATAATTAGAAAATGGAAGACATACAAGACCACTGATAATCTCCCTCGATCTGGTGCTCCACGCAAAATCCCACCCCGTGGGGTCAGAATGATCACAAAAACGGTGAGCAAAAATCCCAGAACCACGCGGGGGGACCTAGTGAATGAACTGCAGAGAGCTGGGACCAATGTAACAAGGCCTACCATAAGTAACACACTACGCCACCATGGACTCAGATCCTGCAGTGCCAGACGTGTCCCACTGCTTAAGCCTGTACATGTCCGGGCCCGTCTGAAGTTTGCTAGAGAGCATTTGGATGATCCAGAGGAGTTTTGGGAGAATGTCCTATGGTCTGATGAAACCAAACTGGAACTGTTTGGTCGAAACACAACTTGTCGTGTTTGGAGGAAAAAGAATACTGAGTTGCATCCATCAAACACCATACCTACTGTAAAGCATGGTGGTGGAAACATCATGCTTTGGGGCTGTTTCTCTGCAAAGGGGCCAGGACGACTGATCCAGGTACATGAAAGAATGAATGGGGCCATGTATCGTGAGATTTTGAGTGCAAACCTCCTTCCATCAGCAAGGGCATTGATGATGAAACGTGGCTGGGTCTTTCAACATGACAATGATCCAAAGCACACCGCCAGGGCAACGAAGGAGTGGCTTCGTAAGAAGCATTTCAAGGTCCTGGAGTGGCCTAGCCAGTCTCCAGATCTCAACCCTATAGAAAAACTTTGGAGGGAGTTGAAAGTCTGTGTTGCCAAGCGAAAAGCCAAAAACATCACTGCTCTAGAGGAGATCTGCATGGAGGAATGGGCCAACATACCAACAACAGTGTGTGGCAACCTTGTGAAGACTTACAGAAAACGTTTGACCTCTGTCTTTGCCAACAAAGGATATATCACAAAGTATTGAGATGAAATTTTGTTTCTGACCAAATACTTATTTTCCACCATAATATGCAAATAAAAGGAAAAAAAAAACAGACAATGTGATTTTCTGGATTTTTTTTTCTCAGTTTGTCTCCCATAGTTGAGGTCTACCTATGATGTAAATTACAGACGCCTCTCATCTTTTTAAGTGGTGGAACTTGCACTATTGCTGACTGACTAAATACTTTTTTGCCCCACTGTATGTATTTTCTTTTCACATGTCCAGCATCCCCACTCCTGGATCGCTGCTGGAGTTCCCGGCGGAACTGGTCCCGGATGCTTCGCCAGCGTTTCATCACATCTTCCACTGCAATGTTACAGGAAAGATTGTCAAAATCACATATTTGAGAGGTCACATTTTCTATCAGTAGTCTAGGCATGGGGCCTTCTGGGGTGTGCGTTCTACCCATGGTGGCATATAATAATAATAATAATTTTTATTTATATAGCGCCAACATATTCCGCAGCACTTTACAATTAAGCGGGGACATGTACAGACAATAAATTCAATACAAGTTAAGACAATTCAAACAATGACATTAGGAGTGAGGTCCCTGCTCGCAAGCTTACAATCTACAAGGAAATGGGGGGACACAGTAGGTGAGAAATGCTTGTTAATTCAGGTCTGGCAATTATAATAGGGATTTTCATATAAAGCTGCATGATCCGGTCATCAGCCCGTGTGTTTAAGTGCAATAGACAAGTATCAAGTGCAGTTATCATGTGCATGAAGGGTGTGGAGACAGATGAATAGTAGGGTGCAGATTCAGAATAATATTTGGAAGGAGGGAACAGGGCAAAGTTAGCTTGCTGAGTAGTTGATGTGATAGGCTTCTTTGAAGAGATGGGTTTTCAAAGCGCGCTTGAATAGGTCAGGGCTAGGTATCAGTCTGATCGTCTGGGGAAGTGCATTCCAGAGAGCTGGAGCAGCACGAGAGAAGTCTTGGAGACGGAGGTGCGAGGTTCGGATTACGGGGGATGTTAGTCTTAGGTCATTTGTAGAACGGAGGGCACGTGTAGGGCGATAGACAGAGATGAGAGAGGAGATATAAGGCGGTGCAGAACAGTGGAGAGCTTTGTGGGTGAGAGAGATGAGTTTATACTGGACCCTGTAGCGAATAGGTAGCCAGTGTAATGACTGGCACAAGATGGAGGCATCGGTGAAGCGGCTGGACAGAAATATGACCCTGGCTGCCGCATTCAAGATGGATTGGAGAGGAGAAAGTTTGGTAAGAGGGAGACCGATCAGAAGAGAGTTGCAGTAGTCCAGACGAGAATGAATAAGAGCGACAGTAAGAGTCTTAGCAGTTTCAAAGGTGAGAAAAGGTCGGATTCTGGAGATGTTTTTAAGATGCAGGTGACAAGAGCGACTGAGTGATCGGATGTACGGAGTAAAGGAAAGTTCAGTGTCGAATATGACCCCAAGACAGCGGGCATGCTGCTTGGGAGTTATGGTTGAACCCTCCAGGGTTATTTCGATGTTAGGTAGAGTGAGGTTAGTAGAGGGGAGAAACACAAGAAGGCATATGTAATTGGGCCGATACACAGGGTCTCATTAGCTACACTTAAACTAATTTTATTGGCTAGGAGGATGAGGAGCTTGTGGCCTAACCCCTAATTATGGCTGTGTGAAGCCATGTGTCACATACTAATGTAACGGCCTCATGAGGCTAATAAAAGTACATGCACAGGAAGGGAGGTGCTGATTGTAGATTCCTTTTATAGCGTGCGCTAAGGTTAATGATATTTTTATGGTTGCACTTACGAATTTTCTGCTGCTCATCACGTGGTCTGTCACCAAAGTCCTGGTACATCTGGCGACAGATGCGCCTCCATGACGCCTCCTTTCTTGTCCGGTTCGCATAATTTGCATCAAGTGGGTCCCATATTTCTGGACGCTCCTGCACCAGCACAATTAGCATCTCAACATTAATGTAAGTGGACGCCATGCTGCTGCTGTACTCCGTGGAGGCGTACTTCCTGGATGTCTGGAGCGCTTTTTGAGCTCATTTGCATGTCTAGGCTTCCTGATGATGGATTGGCCCATTTCCTGTCACCAGCCAAAAGACCTGCGTATTTCTCGCAAGTCACATGTGTGTTCCGTGTGTAATCCGTATTTTTTCCGCACCCTTTGACTTGCATTGGCGTACTACGGGTGTAGTACGCTGACAATCGCAGCATGCTGCGAGTGGCACGGAGCGTAGGATACAGATGAGAAATATACAGCTGGTGCGAGTGACCCCATAGAGAATCATTGGTCCGTGTGTAATGCGTGCTTTTAGTGCCTCTCACTCTCCCGTATTCCTCGCCAGTGTGACTCCGGCCTTAATCTGCCACTGACCCTATTCTAGAGTACTCAATGCTTTAGAATCGGGCCAGCAGCTAGTATATATATATATATATATAAATCAAAAAAAGGACAGCACTACCAAAATTAAATAGTTGGTGCAAAACCTATTCAGCAGTGTCCAAACAGCCAAATTAACAAAGGTAAAAAAATAGGCAGCACTCAAATTAAATGTGAAAAAAAGTGGATACTTTACTGATCCTCCAGTGGCAACGTTTCAACGGTGACCCGTCTTTATCAAGCAATGTGCTCATAGTCAGTACAAACTTAAATAGTAGTAACACATGTGTATACAATTTCCATAATTAATCTGTTTTACATATTCAAAATGGCCATTGCCATAGTAACATTTACAAGTGCTCCATACAACATATGTGCATATGTCCGAAGATCTAGATTACAAAGTGCAACAGTGCATATACAGTGCTTTAAAAAGACTCAGCTTGTCAATAAAAACGATCATGACACAACCTATGAAGGTACTAAGGCTTATATAGTTAAAAAAAAAAAAAAAAAAAATTGGTATACTTTACTCATATCCATGCAGCTCTCTGTCACTGCTGGCAATAAGCTGTGGTCAGTGTTAGTCGCTGCCCAGCTCCAACATGTGATTCATCACTGCAAGGCCGATCATTGCAGGATGCCTGAGCATGCTCACTAGACATACTGTTCAGAACTGCCATTTTACTTCAGGGCGCCACAGCCCTTTTGCTGATTCCATGTAAATACATGTATTAGTGCCTGGGGTTGCGGATT
This sequence comes from Dendrobates tinctorius, assembly GCF_039654945.1. Taxonomy (NCBI): domain Eukaryota; kingdom Metazoa; phylum Chordata; class Amphibia; order Anura; family Dendrobatidae; genus Dendrobates; species Dendrobates tinctorius. Next base: position 1,640,121 of record NW_027361832.1, on the reverse strand, counting down.
TACACCTGGAATGGTCACAAACCCTAGAGGCACCCACCAAGGTGACAATATGGTTGTGTTGCTGTTTTTACAAGAGATAACGACCTCACATAGTCTCTCTTTACAGCATTACCCAATCCTGAATACCCTTTCACCACCAGAGGTCACTCTCTATGCAGTTCCCATTCACTCTATTTCACACATACCAGGCATTAGTATACTGCAGTGAAATGGCCATAAAACTCATTCTATAGAAAAATGAAAAATATATATTTTATTACATAACGCCTTTTATTAAGTATCCTTCATAACCTTGTAGTCACTCTCTTCACAGCATCATAGAACTGGAAAAAATAAAAAGGATATAATTATAAACATATCCATATATATTAAAATATCAATAGCACATACATCACACAGAAGTCAGGTTACATTGAAAGTTATAGCCAAAAAAAGTAAGTTTCTCAAAACATATGTACCTTAAAATCAACGTTTAATCCTACCGGTTTTAATGTCCCCAATTCATATATCCATCTCATTTCCAATTTTTTTAAAACTTCCGTACGGTTCCCTCCTCGTCTATGTACCGGTACATAATCTATAATTCTAAATCTCAAATCTTTCTCTGTATGTCCTTGTTCATTAAAGTGCTTAGGGACAGGCAGATCTTTGCGTTTTTTCCGTATGTCGCACCTATGCTGATTTATCCGTGTCTTCAGATCACATGTTGTTTCTCCAATATAATAAAGTGGACATGGACATTGTAACATGTATATTACATAATCTGTATTGCACGTTAAAAAATGTCTGATGTTTAACGTATGTCCTGTACGAGGGTTTTGGAATGTGGAGCCTTTAAGCATTAATGGGCAGTTTACACAAGATAAACAGGGAAAACAACCCTTCCGCTGAGTATTTGTTAGAGTCAACTGCTTAAATCATAGAATCATAGAATCATAGAATCATAGAATCGTAGAGTTGGAAGGGACCTCCTGGGCCATCTGGTCCAACCCCCTGCTCAAAGCAGGATTCGCTAAATCATCCCAGTCAGATGTCTGTCCAGCCTCTGTTTGAAGACTTCCATTGAAGGAGAACTCACCACTTCTCGTGGCAGCCTGTTCCACTCATTGATCACTCTAACTGTCAAAAAGTTTTTTCTAATATCTAATCTGTGTCTCCTCCCATTCAGTTTCATCCCATTGCTTCTAGTCTTTCCTTGTGCAAATGAGAATAAAGTTGATCCTTCTACAATGTGACAGCCCTTTAGATATTTGTAGACAGCTATTAAGTCTCCTCTCAGTCTTCTCTTTTGCAAACTAAACATTCCCAAATCCTGCAACCTTTCCTCATAAGACAGGGTTTGCAGACCGGTCACCATTCTGGTCGCTCTTTTCTGAACTTGCTCCAGTTTGTTGATGTCTTTTTTAAAATGTGGTGCCCAAAACTGGACACAATATTCCAGATGAGGTCTGACCAAAGAGGAGTAGAGGGAAATAATGACTTCACGTGATCTAGACTGTATGCTTCTGTTAATACATCCTAGAATTGCATTTGCCTTTTTTGCTGCTGCATCACACTGTTGACTCATATTCAGTCTGTGATCTATTAGTATACCCAAGTCTTTTTCACATGTGCTGTCACTTAGCCCTATTCCTCCCATTCTATATATGCTTTTTCCATTTTTATTGCCCAGATGTAGTACTTTGCATTTCTCCCTGTTAAAAACCATTCTGTTTGTTGCTGCCCACTTCTCCAGTTTATTTAAATCTTTTTGAATCCTCTCTCTCTCTTCTCTAGTATTAGCTATCCCTCCTAGCTTTGTGTCATCAGCAAATTTAATCAGTTTACCCTCAATGCCTTCATCTAAATCGTTGATAAAGATGTTGAACAATACAGGGCCGAGGACAGAGCCCTGTGGTACCCCACTTGAGACATTCTTCCAACTGGATGTGCAGCCATTTACGACCACTCTTTGGGTCCGATCACTAAGCCAGTTATGAATCCACCTAACAGTTGCCTTGTCCATTCCATACTTAATCATTTTTTCAATAAGGATTGTATGAGAGACTTTGTCAAATGCTTTGCTGAAGTCAAGATATACTATATCTACAGCATTTCCTTGATCCACCCAATCAGTGATACCGTCATAGAAGGAAATTAAGTTAGTCTGACATGACTTATTAGTTACAAACCCATGCTGACTCTGTTTAATCACTTCATTCTTATCCAGGTATTGACATACATGTTGTTTAATAATTTGTTCAAAGATCTTTCCTGGTATAGAAGTCAGACTCACCGGCCTATAGTTACCTGGGTCCACCTTCTTCCCCTTTTTGAAGATAGGAACAACATTTGCTCTTCTCCAGTCTTCTGGCACTTCTCCTGTTCTCCAAGAATTTTCAAAGATTATAGAGAGGGGTTCAAAAATTTCTTCTGCTATCTCCTTCAGTACTCTGGGGTGTAATTCATCTGGACCTGGAGACTTGAATTCATTTAGGTTAGCTAAGTGTTTCCTCACTATCTTTCTGTTTATAGATATCCTGGATTCTTCTATTCCCTTAATAGGACAGTGAATAACAGTTGATGTTACATTTCCTTTCTGAGAGAAAACAGATGCAAAATAGGAATTTAAAAGTTCAGCCTTCTCAACATCCTGTCTTACCATTTCATCATTTTCATCCTGTAAAAATCCTATAGCATCTTTGACTTTTCTTTTACTTTTGACATATCCCCAAAATCCTTTATTATTGCTTTTGACATCTCTTGCAAGCCTCAATTCATTTTCAGCTTTAGATTATATGATTTGTGCCCTGCAGGTTCTGCAGACAGCATTATATTCTTCTTTAGATATGCCTCCCTCTTTCCATTTTATAAACATTTTTTTCTTCCTTTTTAGCATGTGCTTAAGTTCTGTGTTCATCCATCCTGGTTTCCTTAACTGCTTCCTATTCTTCCCTCTTTTCGGAATTGTTAACAACTGTGCTTTGAGAATTTCATTTTTCAAGATTTCCCATCCTTCCTGGACATTTTTGTCTTTAAGGATATCCAGCCATTGGATCCCTCCAATTCTCTTTCTGAATCCCTTAGTTTGTTTTAATGACCCAATGTCTGCTTTAATCAATCTGTCACCCAGACTTCTACTCTTTCTATATGCAAGAATTGGGTTTTTTTTACATTCCTCTATTTGTGGACACCCCTTATTCAGAATCGGCCAATGGTTCATTATAATTTTGGATATTTGTGGACTTTCTTCACAGAAATTACTTACAAAAGGAATTCTACTCATATTATCCCGTTTTTTCTCCTCAAACAAATCTCTCCTTTCCACCTCATCCAGTCTCCTTTTCTGTTTAGCCAATATACTTTTGGGGTACCCCCTCTGTACGAATTTTTTACTCATATTGTTGACTGTCTCTGTTAATTTTTCATCTTTGCTGACTATTCTCTTAGCACGTAGATATTGACTATATGGAATTGCATCCAGCATTTTTTGTGGGTGATGACTAGAATAATGGAGGAGGTTGTTTCGATCAGTCTTCTTGCAAAAAAGTTCAGTATCCAACTTCTCTCCATCCTTCCTTATCAACACATCCAAAAAGTTCAACTCTACTCTGGAGCATTCCATTGTAAATTTTATGGTTTCATTAATAGAGTTCAAAAAGTCAAAAAACTCTTGAAGCTCTTCACGTGATCCAGTCCAAGTCAGAAAAATATCGTCAATGTATCGCCACCATCCCCCTACTTTGGGGAAATGGGGCGACACATAGACGAACCTCTGCTCCAGAGCGGCCATCATGAGGTTTGCATATGAGGGGGCCATATTTGCCCCCATAGCTGTACCCCTTATTTGTTCATAATACTCATCACCGAACATAAAATAATTTTTTGTTAATACCAATTCCAAGAGGGACATGATCATCACTATGGCTTGATTAGTAAAATTGGTTCTGGACAAGGCTTCTTTTACCGCCTCCAAACCTTCTTTATGGACAATAGATGTATACAGAGATGTTACATCAAATGATACTAACCAATCACTTTCTCCCACTTTTAACTCCTTGATCTTCAAAAGAAAATCAGTGGTGTCTTTAACATAAGAAGTGGCCCTTTGTGCTAATGGATTCAAGATCTTATCCAGGTACACCCCAATGTGACTGAGCACTGAATCAGTCCCTGCCACAATGGGGCGCCCTGGAGGGTCTCGCATGGACTTGTGCACTTTCGGCAGAGTATAAAGTATAGGTGTCGTTGGGGTAATATGTAACAGAAAATCAAATGTTTCTTTGTCAATCAATCCTTGCTCTAAAGCAGGTTTCACAATATTCCCAATATTTCTAATAATCTGGAACTTAGGATCTTGAGATAATTTCCTGTATACATCTTGATCACCTATCTGTCTCATTATTTCAGCCACATAATTTTCTTTATCCATGATCACCAGGGCTCCGCCCTTATCTGCCCTTTTTATAATAATTGTTTCATCATGGATTAATTCATTCATTGCTTTAACCTCCTCTGTTCTCAAATTTGGTTTGGTAAAACCCTCCATTCCTTTTGACCGCAGTGATTCAATATCTCGTGTAACTGCCTCAACAAATGTTTCTATTGCTGCAGAGCTATTTGGAGGTACAAATAGACTTTTTTTTTTCAAATCCAATTTTGCTATACATAATTCAGCCTCCAGACTTATCATATTTTTACTCTTATTATGAAACCATTCCTTTAACTTTACTGTTCTAAAAAACCTATTCAAATCAACTTTACAGTCAAACCAATCGACATGCGTATTCATACAGAAAGAGGGACCCTTATTCAAAAGTGACAGTTGTGAATCAGTCAATACCTTTTTGGATAAATTAATCACTAGTTCTGGTGGTTGGATCGTGTCACTGGTTTCGGTGATTGGTTGTAATTCTTCTGTTTTCCGCCTCTTTTCTCTTTTTTCTCTTTTCCATTGTAGCCTTCCTCCTCTCCTTTTTGACCTTTTTCTTGAGGAGGATGATCTAATTCTGCTAGAAATAAACTTATGATTAGTTACGTTTTTTTTAACCATCAACTGTCTCTTATAAGTCCTATTACTTACTGTCTCTTATAAGTCCTTGTTACTATGGCAATGGCCAATTTGAATATGTAAAACAGATTAATTATGGAAATTGTATACACATGTGTTACTACTATTTGAGTTTGTACTGACTATGAGCATATTGCTTGATAAAGACGGGTCACCGTTGAAACGTTGCCACTGGAGGATCAGTAAAGTATCCACTTTTTTTCACATTTAATTTGAGTGCTGCCTATTTACCTTTATATATATATATATATATATATATATATATATATATATATCAGTGTGATTTTACAGTAGCTGGACATGAATTGCCGGCTTTTCAGGGGACACTGGTGCGTAAAAATCGGACATCACTTGCATGGTCCGAATGCTGTGCGATTTTTTTTCTTGCACCCATTGACTTGCATTGGCGTGTATCGTCCGAGATACGCAGCAATACGCAGCATGCTGCAATTTTTTTCTCAGTCCGATTTCAGCTGAGAAAAAAATTGCAGATGAGATGTCACCTATTGAATAACACTGGTCCTAATCAGTATAATGGCGCCAACCTTACACTATCTGTAGGTTACTGTGAATAATACTGCTGACAGGTTCCTTTTAAAAATACAACAGCATTTTTTTTTTACATGCATTATTTTTTCAGGCTCCATATAGAAGCTTATAGAGAAAAATGCATCAAAACCACACAACTGAGCAGCATCTTCAGACGCACGAAGTGTGGAGTTTTTATTAAATCAAAGTGCTGCATTTTTTCTGCTGCTTTTTTTTTTTTGCACAGAAATTCTACTGTGCTAAAGTGTACAGTGTTAAACAGTCCAAGCAAAGTGAATGTGATCTCATGAAAACTGTGCCTACTGTGCGCTGCTGAGCTGTGCAGTTTTGGTGCCTTTTTTTCTCTAGAGGCTTCAATGTGGAACCTAAAAAAAAAAGCATGTAAAAAAACTGTAGTTATTTTTTAAGTGCAGAATCAAAGCTTTTCTGTATTATGAGCACCACAATACATACGCTGCTTCACATCTGCACCAAAAAAACATTTCAAATAATAGGCTAAAGGCATAAAAAATGCAACAAAAGTGCAATAATCAAGGGCAGAAAGAAATGGTAAATGGATTTGGCTTGTGGTGTGGTCAATATTTGCCGCGGCGCTCCCTCTTTCTGTTCTGTAAAAGCTGGGAGGTATGGTTCTTTCTATAGAGCAGGCCCACCACACTCTCCCATAGAAGTAAATAGGTTATTCCTGACTTCCTTTTCTTATGTCCACATGCCTACCTTGGTACTTCTGTCACATCTCCGCCAAGAGGGCTGCTAACATAAATACGTTAAAAAAGTTATGGGAAAAAAAAATTAATAATCAGAAAATAAAAAAAAAATTGAAAATGTTTTTCATTGTGTATTTTTTTATATTAAAAAAGAGAATTATGCTTACTCTTCTCTAAATATTCATCTTCTCATCCTGAGAGTCAAAGAATATAGATATAGAGTCATTATAATTTTTGATATTTAATTTTAAGGTGTAATTGAAAGTCAAATTTGATTTGGCGCCTAAAAAAGCTGTAATCGCAGCCAAACATTTCAGGACTAAATACTTAGGAGCGGAGAAGGAGTTTTCTTTGTGTTGAATGATTGGAATTAGAGTTGAGCGAAACAGGTCGAGTCAGATTCAAAAGTCGCCGACTTTCGCCAAAGTCGGGTTTCATGAAAGGAAACCCGACCACAGTGTGAAGTCGGCCATGCGGTCGGTGACCCAAGCGTCAAAGTCTGGTTTCACTGAATGCTTGCACGTGACTTTTTTCAGCCAATGAGAGAACCGCAGCGTAGCGTAGCGGGAGTGGGAGTGGGAGAGAGAGAGGGAGAGGGAGAGAGAGAAGAGAGAGATTTTGCTGCCTCTGGGGTTAAAATTCATGCCAGGTGTGTTTACAGTCCTCCACTCACTGCTGACTTTTCTCCCCATTGACTTGCATTGGGTTTCGTGTTTCAGTCGGCCTTCGACTTTTCCCGATAATCGGCCGATTTCGTTCGACTCGACTTTTGAGAAAGTCGGGTTTCATGAAACCCGACTCGGCCCTAAAAAAGGCAAAGTCGCTCATCTCTAATTGGAATCTTTTGTTGAATGCTGTAAGAAAATCCTAATTAAATCTATCATGCTCATTCTCGTGGCACAATAGAACATGAAATAGTTTAAAGCAGGTAAATATTTTTTTTTTATATGCGTTGAATATGTTTTTTTATGGGTATTCAATGGGCTTCATTTGTATGGCCTACCCTAATACACTCAATGCTATTATAGGCATTATTTAATTTTTCATGTTGGAAAATTCAAAGTTTATTGAGTAGATTTCACATTATTACGTAGGTATAAAAAGCGTCTCTCGCTCTGGAAGACAGGTAGCACATAGAAATCAGTAAGAACTGTTTAAAGGGAACCTGTCAAGTCATAAAACTCTATTACCCTGCAGATATAGTGTTAATCTGTAGGTTAATAGTGTTATGAAGGTTCTTGGCCACCGCACTGAAAGTGCAGCACTAGGGAGAAAATGAACTTTATTCCTTCCAGGAGCCACCGGAAGGAATAAAGTTAATTAAATTTTTGTTGATGCTGCAACAGATTCCCTTATCGATGATTGCTGCTGGGAGGTTCTAGCACCTTGATTCTCAGCGACCACATTCTCACCTAGAGAGACTGTTAAATTGTAAATGCGGTTGTCAAAAACAAGATTTTCCCACTTATAATGAAGAAAACAAATTTCTTGCAAGATGTATCCAGCTGAGTGAATGGACATTAGGCCGGGGTCAGACTTGCGAAAAACTCGGACGAGTCTCGCATTTTAATACCAGGCACTGCCTCCGGCACTCAGGAGCGGAATGTGCTGCTGTATTTCTATGCAGCTGCACGCTCCGCTCCCGAGTGCCGGTGACAGTGCCTGGTATTAAAATGCGAGACTCGTCCGAGTTTCTCGCATGTGTGATCCCGGCCTTAGGCAGAGAAAACAAGTGTTCTTTTCCCCTAACCCACCCCCTCACCCCCCATTTAGCTTATCTAATGGAACTTGGTTTCAAAACTATGTAACATATGTAAATGATTTTAGCGTATGTTAGTGGTTACATTTAGTTAAAAAAATTGCAATAAGTGTCAGTCTGCAGATTTCATTCCTTCATTCATTAGGAGACCTCCTGGTATGAAGTTTGCAGCTGATCCAACTTTTTTTTTCACTTGTGGGAGTGTCTCTCCAAGGAATATAGGTTGGATGTTAAGTGTATATATCCAGAGTACTGCTGTCTGCACTTGCTTTTACACATCAGCACCACACCAGAACGGCACTTATTTTGTCTTCGATGGGTTTGACTTTGTCTTTAGCCTGTTTTCTCTGCTCTTAATAATACATCAGGTACTTCCATCCCTCCATGCTCTGGAAACTTGTGTGTAATCCCTTCCCTTCTGTTATCTCTAATATTGAGAGAAGGGAGGGAAGAGCAGCAGTGAAATGGTAAAAAAAGGACTGTTCAAAAAGTTACTTAACTTTACTTTTAGCAAACAAGTGGACAATAAAAAAAGTGGGTGAAGTTGTACATAGCCTTTAGTGTGCAAGGTGTTGCAGACCACTAACTGGAGAAACACTGCTGCTAAAGGAGGCTGTTTCCCAACGAAACACTGCTATGGTTTATGGGAGGAATATGGAAGTGAAACGGATGCCTTCTGGAACCCACCTGGAACATTTTGTTTTTAATTTGCAGTAGTATGACAAAAGATGATCATTTTTTTAAAATTCAGATAATTGTATAGAATTACTGCCTATATAATGAGCTCTATGTTTTTGTTGTTCTTCTTCTTCTTGTATTGTAAGCATATATATGTAATTCAGAGAAACTTTCCATCATGAATCAATCCTACAGGTGTAAATGTTTCCTAAGCGCAGCACCAGCATGTATGCACCCAGTGACTCATGGACAATTTTCTTGTGCAAGATACTGGGGGTTTTAAAGTAACATAAACTGTACTGGGAAGTTTAGTCATCTAAAATCTGTTCTCAAGAAGGATCATTCAAAACAGCATGTGTTATGGACCAATACAATGAATCATAGATGCATTATAATCAAACTTCAGAATGTTTTGTTCTGAAACCAATGGAAAGCAGAGGAGGTAGTCAAAGAGCATCCCAAAGGCAGCTATGGCTATGGTCACACTAGTGTCAAAACTCTGACCTCTCTCTATATACAAGCCCGGACTGGCCCACAGGAGGACAGGAGAATCCTCCGGTAGGCCCCTGTGAAGGAGTGCTAAGGAGCAGTGATCTTATCTTTTTCTGCAAATTGTGAATGAAGTGTATCAACTAATCATTCACTAAAATAGCCAAAATAATATTACACAAAATATTACACAAAAGCAAAAGTAAATTTGCGTACTAGGGTGATAGGTAGGTATATATATATATATCTATAATAATAAATGCCCTAACCAGCTTTCGGTTGTAACAACTTCCGTCCAGTTGTAACCGGTGACGTCACCACACACACACGCACGCACGTTAACCCTCAACACACCACACCGCCTCAACACACACTCCTCTCACCTTTCACCTCCACTCATGTCCACTCACTCTTTCACTCCACATACGTTCCTTTCTCTCACTCCGTTTCTCATACTCACACCGTCATCGTCGCTGCCCCGACATCTTCCTCCGCCGCCGCGATCCAGGATCCAGACGTTCTCCAGGCCGCCGACATGTTCTTGCGGGACGCCATCTTAGATTTCGTGAAATCCCGCGATATTTAAGATGGCGTCGCCACAACAACATGTCGCTGGCGTGGACGACATCGGGATCCAAAAAGATGGCGTCGGCGAAATCTCGCGAGATTACGCCGACGCCATTTTGGATCCCGATGTCGCCCATGCCAGCGACATGTTGTTGCGGCGACGCCATCTTGAATATCGCGGGACTTCACGAAATCTAAGATGGCGTCCCGCAAGAACATGTCGCTGGCGTGGGCGACATCGGGATCCAAAATGGCGTCGGCGTAATCTCGCGAGATTTCGCCGACGCCATCTTTTTGGATCCCGATGTCGTCCACGCCAGCGACATGTTGTTGCGGCGACGCCATCTTAAATATCGCGGGATTTCACGAAATCCTCTGCCTGTTTACTGCCGGTGTCTAATTACAAGGCCAATTTGCCTCTACCGCCATAACTACTGCTGCCTTGCTCCTCTGCCGGTGTCTAATTACAGGGCTAATTTGCCTCTACCGCCATAACTACTGCTGCATTGCTCCTCTGCCGGTGTCTAATTACAGGGCTAATTTGCCTCTACCGCCATAACTACTGCTGCCTTGCTCCTCTGCCGGTGTCTAATTACAGGGCTAATTTGCCTCTACCGCCATAACTACTGCTGCATTGCTCCTCTGCCGGTGTCTAATTACAGGGCCAATTTGCCTATACCGCCATAACTACTGCTGCCTTGCTCCTCTGCCGGTGTCTAATTACAGGGCTAATTTGCCTCTACTGCCATAACTACTGCTGCCTTGCTCCTCTGCCGGTGTCTAATTACAGGGCCAATTTGCCTCTACCGCCATAACTACTGCTGCCTTGCTCCTCTGCCGGTGTCTAATTTACAGGGCCAATTTGCCTCTACCGCCATAACTACTGCTGCCTTGCTCCTCTGCCGGTGTCTAATTACAGGGCCAGTTTGCCTATACCGCCATAACTACTGCTGCATTGCTCCTCTGCTGGTGTCTAATTACAGGGCCAATTTGCCAATACCACCATAACTACTGCTGCCTTGCTCCTCTGCCGGTGTCTAATTACAGGGCCAATTTGCCTCTACCGCCATAAGTACTGCTGCCTTGCTCCTCTGACTGTTCACTGCCTGTGTCTAATTACAGGGCCAATTTGCCTCTACCGCCATAACTACTGCTGCCTTGCTCCTCTGCCGGTGTCTAATTACAGGGCCAATTTGCCTCTACCGCCATAACTACTGCTGCCTTGCTCCTCTGCCGGTGTCTAACTACAGGGCCAATTTGCCACTACCACTTCACAACTACTGCTGGGCAATTACAGGGTCAATTAGTATCTGTTTACTCTACAATACTCCAGGACGCCTTCTTCACTGCCAGATAACTGCCAAATAGACTCCTTTACCTGTGCCAACATGAGTCATAACAAAAAGTATGCCAATGCCAGTGAAAGGAAAGCAGCTTTAGCACTACGACAAAAACAACGCCGTGCTAATGAGACTCCTGAGGAAAAACACCATCGCCTTGAGAAGATTAAGGCTTATAGACGCCGTCGCCTCACACACGAATCCCCTAACTCTAAATCCATAAGATTGGCTGAAGAAGCCTCTGCACGCCGTCACCGCCGACAACAGACGGCCTCTTCCTCATCATTATTATTAGACTCACAACAGGATGCTTCCACATCAGCATGTGGAACAATTTACTGCTACACTTCATCCCATATGCCGTTCACTGACATAACTAATCAGCAATCTGTTTCTGCCCTATCAATACCACCATTCAATACCGATGCACAGTATGCCAATGCCAGTGAAAGGAAAGCAGCTTTAGCACTACGACAAAAACAACGCCGTGCTAATGAGACTCCTGAGGAAAAACAGCATCGACTTGACAAGATTAAGGCTTATAAACGCCGTCGTCTCACACACGAATCCCCTAACTCTAAATCTATTACATTGGCTGAAGAAGCCTCTACACGCCATCACCGCCAACAACAGACGGCTTCTTCCTCATCATCTATAATAATAAATGCCCTAAGCAGCTTCCGGTTGTAACAACTTCCGTCCAGTTGTAACTGGTGACGTCACCACACACACGCACATGTTAACCCTCAACACACCTGAGGTTTGCATATGAGGGGGCCATATTTGCCCCCATAGCTGTACCCCTTATTTGTTCATAATACTCATCACCGAACATAAAATAATTTTTTGTTAATACCAATTCCAAGAGGGACATGATCATCACTATGGCTTGATTAGTAAAATTGGTTCTGGACAAGGCTTCTTTTACCGCCTCCAAACCTTCTTTATGGACAATAGATGTATACAGAGATGTTACATCAAATGATACTAACCAATCACTTTCTCCCACTTTTAACTCCTTGATCTTCAAAAGAAAATCAGTGGTGTCTTTAACATAAGAAGTGGCCCTTTGTGCTAATGGATTCAAGATCTTATCCAGGTACACCCCAATGTGACTGAGCACTGAATCAGTCCCTGCCACAATGGGGCGCCCTGGAGGGTCTCGCATGGACTTGTGCACTTTCGGCAGAGTATAAAGTATAGGTGTCGTTGGGGTAATATGTAACAGAAAATCAAATGTTTCTTTGTCAATCAATCCTTGCTCTAAAGCAGGTTTCACAATATTCCCAATATTTCTAATAATCTGGAACTTAGGATCTTGAGATAATTTCCTGTATACATCTTGATCACCTATCTGTCTCATTATTTCAGCCACATAATTTTCTTTATCCATGATCACCAGGGCTCCGCCCTTATCTGCCCTTTTTATAATAATTGTTTCATCATGGATTAATTCATTCATTGCTTTAACCTCCTCTGTTCTCAAATTTGGTTTGGTAAAACCCTCCATTCCTTTTGACCGCAGTGATTCAATATCTCGTGTAACTGCCTCAACAAATGTTTCTATTGCTGCAGAGCTATTTGGAGGTACAAATAGACTTTTTTTTTTCAAATCCAATTTTGCTATACATAATTCAGCCTCCAGACTTATCATATTTTTACTCTTATTATGAAACCATTCCTTTAACTTTACTGTTCTAAAAAACCTATTCAAATCAACTTTACAGTCAAACCAATCGACATGCGTATTCATACAGAAAGAGGGACCCTTATTCAAAAGTGACAGTTGTGAATCAGTCAATACCTTTTTGGATAAATTAATCACTAGTTCTGGTGGTTGGATCGTGTCACTGGTTTCGGTGATTGGTTGTAATTCTTCTGTTTTCCGCCTCTTTTCTCTTTTTTCTCTTTTCCATTGTAGCCTTCCTCCTCTCCTTTTTGACCTTTTTCTTGAGGAGGATGATCTAATTCTGCTAGAAATAAACTTATGATTAGTTACGTTTTTTTAAACCATCAACTGTCTCTTATAAGTCCTATTACTTACTGTCTCTTATAAGTCCTTGTTACTATGGCAATGGCCAATTTGAATATGTAAAACAGATTAATTATGGAAATTGTATACACATGTGTTACTACTATTTGAGTTTGTACTGACTATGAGCATATTGCTTGATAAAGACGGGTCACCGTTGAAACGTTGCCACTGGAGGATCAGTAAAGTATCCACTTTTTTTCACATTTAATTTGAGTGCTGCCTATTTACCTTTATATATATATATATATATATATATATATATATATATATCAGTGTGATTTTACAGTAGCTGGACATGAATTGCCGGCTTTTCAGGGGACACTGGTGCGTAAAAATCGGACATCACTTGCATGGTCCGAATGCTGTGCGATTTTTTTTCTTGCACCCATTGACTTGCATTGGCGTGTATCGTCCGAGATACGCAGCAATACGCAGCATGCTGCAATTTTTTTCTCAGTCCGATTTCAGCTGAGAAAAAAATTGCAGATGAGATGTCACCTATTGAATAACACTGGTCCTAATCAGTATAATGGCGCCAACCTTACACTATCTGTAGGTTACTGTGAATAATACTGCTGACAGGTTCCTTTTAAAAATACAACAGCATTTTTTTTTTACATGCATTATTTTTTCAGGCTCCATATAGAAGCTTATAGAGAAAAATGCATCAAAACCACACAACTGAGCAGCATCTTCAGACGCACGAAGTGTGGAGTTTTTATTAAATCAAAGTGCTGCATTTTTTCTGCTGCTTTTTTTTTTTTGCACAGAAATTCTACTGTGCTAAAGTGTACAGTGTTAAACAGTCCAAGCAAAGTGAATGTGATCTCATGAAAACTGTGCCTACTGTGCGCTGCTGAGCTGTGCAGTTTTGGTGCCTTTTTTTCTCTAGAGGCTTCAATGTGGAACCTAAAAAAAAAAGCATGTAAAAAAACTGTAGTTATTTTTTAAGTGCAGAATCAAAGCTTTTCTGTATTATGAGCACCACAATACATACGCTGCTTCACATCTGCACCAAAAAAACATTTCAAATAATAGGCTAAAGGCATAAAAAATGCAACAAAAGTGCAATAATCAAGGGCAGAAAGAAATGGTAAATGGATTTGGCTTGTGGTGTGGTCAATATTTGCCGCGGCGCTCCCTCTTTCTGTTCTGTAAAAGCTGGGAGGTATGGTTCTTTCTATAGAGCAGGCCCACCACACTCTCCCATAGAAGTAAATAGGTTATTCCTGACTTCCTTTTCTTATGTCCACATGCCTACCTTGGTACTTCTGTCACATCTCCGCCAAGAGGGCTGCTAACATAAATACGTTAAAAAAGTTATGGGAAAAAAAAATTAATAATCAGAAAATAAAAAAAAAATTGAAAATGTTTTTCATTGTGTATTTTTTTATATTAAAAAAGAGAATTATGCTTACTCTTCTCTAAATATTCATCTTCTCATCCTGAGAGTCAAAGAATATAGATATAGAGTCATTATAATTTTTGATATTTAATTTTAAGGTGTAATTGAAAGTCAAATTTGATTTGGCGCCTAAAAAAGCTGTAATCGCAGCCAAACATTTCAGGACTAAATACTTAGGAGCGGAGAAGGAGTTTTCTTTGTGTTGAATGATTGGAATTAGAGTTGAGCGAAACAGGTCGAGTCAGATTCAAAAGTCGCCGACTTTCGCCAAAGTCGGGTTTCATGAAAGGAAACCCGACCACAGTGTGAAGTCGGCCATGCGGTCGGTGACCCAAGCGTCAAAGTCTGGTTTCACTGAATGCTTGCACGTGACTTTTTTCAGCCAATGAGAGAACCGCAGCGTAGCGTAGCGGGAGTGGGAGTGGGAGAGAGAGAGGGAGAGGGAGAGAGAGAAGAGAGAGATTTTGCTGCCTCTGGGGTTAAAATTCATGCCAGGTGTGTTTACAGTCCTCCACTCACTGCTGACTTTTCTCCCCATTGACTTGCATTGGGTTTCGTGTTTCAGTCGGCCTTCGACTTTTCCCGATAATCGGCCGATTTCGTTCGACTCGACTTTTGAGAAAGTCGGGTTTCATGAAACCCGACTCGGCCCTAAAAAAGGCAAAGTCGCTCATCTCTAATTGGAATCTTTTGTTGAATGCTGTAAGAAAATCCTAATTAAATCTATCATGCTCATTCTCGTGGCACAATAGAACATGAAATAGTTTAAAGCAGGTAAATATTTTTTTTTTATATGCGTTGAATATGTTTTTTTATGGGTATTCAATGGGCTTCATTTGTATGGCCTACCCTAATACACTCAATGCTATTATAGGCATTATTTAATTTTTCATGTTGGAAAATTCAAAGTTTATTGAGTAGATTTCACATTATTACGTAGGTATAAAAAGCGTCTCTCGCTCTGGAAGACAGGTAGCACATAGAAATCAGTAAGAACTGTTTAAAGGGAACCTGTCAAGTCATAAAACTCTATTACCCTGCAGATATAGTGTTAATCTGTAGGTTAATAGTGTTATGAAGGTTCTTGGCCACCGCACTGAAAGTGCAGCACTAGGGAGAAAATGAACTTTATTCCTTCCAGGAGCCACCGGAAGGAATAAAGTTAATTAAATTTTTGTTGATGCTGCAACAGATTCCCTTATCGATGATTGCTGCTGGGAGGTTCTAGCACCTTGATTCTCAGCGACCACATTCTCACCTAGAGAGACTGTTAAATTGTAAATGCGGTTGTCAAAAACAAGATTTTCCCACTTATAATGAAGAAAACAAATTTCTTGCAAGATGTATCCAGCTGAGTGAATGGACATTAGGCCGGGGTCAGACTTGCGAAAAACTCGGACGAGTCTCGCATTTTAATACCAGGCACTGCCTCCGGCACTCAGGAGCGGAATGTGCTGCTGTATTTCTATGCAGCTGCACGCTCCGCTCCCGAGTGCCGGTGACAGTGCCTGGTATTAAAATGCGAGACTCGTCCGAGTTTCTCGCATGTGTGATCCCGGCCTTAGGCAGAGAAAACAAGTGTTCTTTTCCCCTAACCCACCCCCTCACCCCCCATTTAGCTTATCTAATGGAACTTGGTTTCAAAACTATGTAACATATGTAAATGATTTTAGCGTATGTTAGTGGTTACATTTAGTTAAAAAAATTGCAATAAGTGTCAGTCTGCAGATTTCATTCCTTCATTCATTAGGAGACCTCCTGGTATGAAGTTTGCAGCTGATCCAACTTTTTTTTTCACTTGTGGGAGTGTCTCTCCAAGGAATATAGGTTGGATGTTAAGTGTATATATCCAGAGTACTGCTGTCTGCACTTGCTTTTACACATCAGCACCACACCAGAACGGCACTTATTTTGTCTTCGATGGGTTTGACTTTGTCTTTAGCCTGTTTTCTCTGCTCTTAATAATACATCAGGTACTTCCATCCCTCCATGCTCTGGAAACTTGTGTGTAATCCCTTCCCTTCTGTTATCTCTAATATTGAGAGAAGGGAGGGAAGAGCAGCAGTGAAATGGTAAAAAAAGGACTGTTCAAAAAGTTACTTAACTTTACTTTTAGCAAACAAGTGGACAATAAAAAAAGTGGGTGAAGTTGTACATAGCCTTTAGTGTGCAAGGTGTTGCAGACCACTAACTGGAGAAACACTGCTGCTAAAGGAGGCTGTTTCCCAACGAAACACTGCTATGGTTTATGGGAGGAATATGGAAGTGAAACGGATGCCTTCTGGAACCCACCTGGAACATTTTGTTTTTAATTTGCAGTAGTATGACAAAAGATGATCATTTTTTTAAAATTCAGATAATTGTATAGAATTACTGCCTATATAATGAGCTCTATGTTTTTGTTGTTCTTCTTCTTCTTGTATTGTAAGCATATATATGTAATTCAGAGAAACTTTCCATCATGAATCAATCCTACAGGTGTAAATGTTTCCTAAGCGCAGCACCAGCATGTATGCACCCAGTGACTCATGGACAATTTTCTTGTGCAAGATACTGGGGGTTTTAAAGTAACATAAACTGTACTGGGAAGTTTAGTCATCTAAAATCTGTTCTCAAGAAGGATCATTCAAAACAGCATGTGTTATGGACCAATACAATGAATCATAGATGCATTATAATCAAACTTCAGAATGTTTTGTTCTGAAACCAATGGAAAGCAGAGGAGGTAGTCAAAGAGCATCCCAAAGGCAGCTATGGCTATGGTCACACTAGTGTCAAAACTCTGACCTCTCTCTATATACAAGCCCGGACTGGCCCACAGGAGGACAGGAGAATCCTCCGGTAGGCCCCTGTGAAGGAGTGCTAAGGAGCAGTGATCTTATCTTTTTCTGCAAATTGTGAATGAAGTGTATCAACTAATCATTCACTAAAATAGCCAAAATAATATTACACAAAATATTACACAAAAGCAAAAGTAAATTTGCGTACTAGGGTGATAGGTAGGTATATATATATATATATCTATAATAATAAATGCCCTAACCAGCTTTCGGTTGTAACAACTTCCGTCCAGTTGTAACCGGTGACGTCACCACACACACACGCACGCACGCACGTTAACCCTCAACACACCACACCGCCTCAACACACACTCCTCTCACCTTTCACCTCCACTCATGTCCACTCACTCTTTCACTCCACATACGTTCCTTTCTCTCACTCCGTTTCTCATACTCACACCGTCATCGTCGCTGCCCCGACATCTTCCTCCGCCGCCGCGATCCAGGATCCAGACGTTCTCCAGGCCGCCGACATGTTCTTGCGGGACGCCATCTTAGATTTCGTGAAATCCCGCGATATTTAAGATGGCGTCGCCACAACAACATGTCGCTGGCGTGGACGACATCGGGATCCAAAAAGATGGCGTCGGCGAAATCTCGCGAGATTACGCCGACGCCATTTTGGATCCCGATGTCGCCCATGCCAGCGACATGTTGTTGCGGCGACGCCATCTTGAATATCGCGGGACTTCACGAAATCTAAGATGGCGTCCCGCAAGAACATGTCGCTGGCGTGGGCGACATCGGGATCCAAAATGGCGTCGGCGTAATCTCGCGAGATTTCGCCGACGCCATCTTTTTGGATCCCGATGTCGTCCACGCCAGCGACATGTTGTTGCGGCGACGCCATCTTAAATATCGCGGGATTTCACGAAATCCAAGATGGCGTCCCGCAAGAACATGTCGGCGGCCTGGAGAACGTCTGGATCCTGGATCGCGGCGGCGGAGGAAGATGTCGGGGCAGCGACGATGACGGTGTGAGTATGAGAAACGGAGTGAGAGAAAGGAACGTATGTGGAGTGAAAGAGTGGGTGGACATGAGTGGAGGTGAAAGGTGAGAGGAGTGTGTGTTGAGGCGGTGTGGTGTGTTGAGGGTTAACATGGCAAGAGGTGTTAACGATGTCCGCCATCTTGCATTTGTGAAATTGCGTCATTTACCTCACGCCGACTTGCTGTGCGGACGCTTGGCATTGCCTGTACCACCATGACTACTGCTGCCTTGGTCCTATGCCTGTTTACTGCCGGTGTCTAATTACTGGACCAATTTGCCTGTACTGCCATAACTACTGCTGCCTTGCTCCTCTGCCGGTGTCTAATTACAGGGCTAATTTGCCTCTACCGCCATAACTACTGCTGCCTTGCTCCTCTGCCGGTGTCTAATTACAGGGCCAATTTGCCTATACCGCCATAACTACTGCTGCCTTTGTCCTCTGCCTGTTTACTGCCGGTGTCTAATTACAAGGCCAATTTGCCTCTACCGCCATAACTACTGCTGCCTTGCTCCTCTGCCGGTGTCTAATTACAGGGCTAATTTGCCTCTACCGCCATAACTACTGCTACATTGCTACTCTGCCGGTGTCTAATTACAGGGCCAATTTGCCTCTATCGCCATAACTACTGCTGCCTTTGTCCTCTGCCTGTTTACTGCCGGTGTCTAATTACAAGGCCAATTTGCCTCTACCGCCATAACTACTGCTGCCTTGCTCCTCTGCCGGTGTCTAATTACAGGGCCAATTTGCCTCTACCGCCATAACTACTGCTGCATTGCTCCTCTGCCGGTGTCTAATTACAGGGCTAATTTGCCTCTACCGCCATAACTACTGCTGCCTTGCTCCTCTGCCGGTGTCTAATTACAGGGCTAATTTGCCTCTACCGCCATAACTACTGCTGCATTGCTCCTCTGCCGGTGTCTAATTACAGGGCCAATTTGCCTATACCGCCATAACTACTGCTGCCTTGCTCCTCTGCCGGTGTCTAATTACAGGGCTAATTTGCCTCTACTGCCATAACTACTGCTGCCTTGCTCCTCTGCCGGTGTCTAATTACAGGGCCAATTTGCCTCTACCGCCATAACTACTGCTGCCTTGCTCCTCTGCCGGTGTCTAATTTACAGGGCCAATTTGCCTCTACCGCCATAACTACTGCTGCCTTGCTCCTCTGCCGGTGTCTAATTACAGGGCCAGTTTGCCTATACCGCCATAACTACTGCTGCATTGCTCCTCTGCTGGTGTCTAATTACAGGGCCAATTTGCCAATACCACCATAACTACTGCTGCCTTGCTCCTCTGCCGGTGTCTAATTACAGGGCCAATTTGCCTCTACCGCCATAAGTACTGCTGCCTTGCTCCTCTGACTGTTCACTGCCTGTGTCTAATTACAGGGCCAATTTGCCTCTACCGCCATAACTACTGCTGCCTTGCTCCTCTGCCGGTGTCTAATTACAGGGCCAATTTGCCTCTACCGCCATAACTACTGCTGCCTTGCTCCTCTGCCGGTGTCTAACTACAGGGCCAATTTGCCACTACCACTTCACAACTACTGCTGGGCAATTACAGGGTCAATTAGTATCTGTTTACTCTACAATACTCCAGGACGCCTTCTTCACTGCCAGATAACTGCCAAATAGACTCCTTTACCTGTGCCAACATGAGTCATAACAAAAAGTATGCCAATGCCAGTGAAAGGAAAGCAGCTTTAGCACTACGACAAAAACAACGCCGTGCTAATGAGACTCCTGAGGAAAAACACCATCGCCTTGAGAAGATTAAGGCTTATAAACGCCGTCGCCTCACACACGAATCCCCTAACTCTAAATCCATAAGATTGGCTGAAGAAGCCTCTGCACGCCGTCACCGCCGACAACAGACGGCCTCTTCCTCATCATTATTATTAGACTCACAACAGGATGCTTCCACATCAGCATGTGGAACAATTTACTGCTACACTTCATCCCATATGCCGTTCACTGACATAACTAATCAGCAATCTGTTTCTGCCCTATCAATACCACCATTCAATACCGATGCACAGTATGCCAATGCCAGTGAAAGGAAAGCAGCTTTAGCACTACGACAAAAACAACGCCGTGCTAATGAGACTCCTGAGGAAAAACAGCATCGACTTGACAAGATTAAGGCTTATAAACGCCGTCGTCTCACACACGAATCCCCTAACTCTAAATCTATTACATTGGCTGAAGAAGCCTCTACACGCCATCACCGCCAACAACAGACGGCTTCTTCCTCATCATCTATAATAATAAATGCCCTAAGCAGCTTCCGGTTGTAACAACTTCCGTCCAGTTGTAACTGGTGACGTCACCACACACACGCACATGTTAACCCTCAACACACCACACCGCCTCAACACACACTCCTCTCACCTTTCACCTCCACTCACGTCCACTCACTCTTTCACTCCACATACGTTCCTTTCTCTCACTCCGTTTCTCATACTCACACCGTCATCGTCGCTGCCCCGACATCTTCCTCCGCCGCCGCGATCCTGGATCCAGACGTTCTCCAGGCCGCCGACATGTTCTTGCGGCGACGCCATCTTGGATTTCGTGAAATCCCGCGAGATTCAAGATGGCGTCGCCGCAAGAACATGTCGCTGGCGTGGACGACTCGGGATCCAAAAAGATGGCGTCGGCGAAATCTCGCGAGATTACGCCGACGCCATTTTGGATCCCGATGTCGTCCACGCCGGCGACATGTTCTTGCGGCGACGCCATTTTGGATCGGCGAAATCCCGCGATAGTCAAGATGGCGTCGCCGCAAGAACATGTCGCCGGCGAGGACGACGTCGGGATCCAAAATGGCGTCGGCGAAAACTCGCGAGATTTCGCCGACGCCATTTTGGATCCCGACGTCGTCCACGCCGGCGACATGTTCTTCCGGCGACGCTATCTTGACTATCGCGGGATTTCACGATACTCAAGATGGCGTCGCCGCAAGAACATGTCGCCGGCGTGGACAACGTCTGGATCCAGGATGGCGCCGGCGGAAGAAGATGTCGGGGATCGTGGAGCAGCGGCGATGACGGCGTGAGTATGAGAGACGGAGTGAGAGAAGGGGTCGTATGTGGAGTGAAAGAGTGAGTGGAGATGGTGAAAGGTGAGAGGAGTGTGTGTTGAGGAGTGTGTGTGTTGAGGGTTAACATGGCAAGAGGTGTGATGCTATCGCATCCTCCCGATGCGATAGCATCGGGCCATAATCTAGTATATATATATATATATATATATATATATATATATACCTATCACCACTGGGATCACTTGGGGCAGTAATCCCCTAAGTTGGAAGAATGGCAACAACAGATCCCAGGAGCAACATCTGAACTCTCTGTCCACACAGACAAGTAAGATCCTGCTCAGAGCCCTCAAACTCACAGACCTCTGATATACTGGTAGACGATCTGAGAATGAAGAAGGACATAAAAAATAAAAAAAACACCTCACAGAGGAGTGAGAAAGCTATATATACAGTATATCAGACAGACAGTGTCGGACAGTGTTAAAAACCCCACTGTTCTGTGCACAACCTTCACACTGTGCCACAAATCACTGAAGTCAAAGTTTTATGAATTGAATCAAAAGAATTATACATAAAGTAAGATAACCTTCCCAATGCTGCAGCTCATGCCTTATCACATTACACTCTCAATTCTTGTCATTTTCTCAGAATTTCTACATTAAAAATTATTACTAATATATTGTCTGGAACTCGGAATTTGCTATCGTGCTGAGATATTCTTTTTTACTGCAAACTAAATTAAGACTTCTTTTTGTTATTGACTGGGTATTAAAATTGGATGATAATTTGTATTAAATTTAGTAGCAGTTGAGAAATGTGTGATGAGATTTTTTCCTTATTTTTTTCATCTTTTGTTTGCCAATTTTTCTTCTTGGCATTTATGCTAACACACATTGTCCACTATGGTCTATTTTGGGGGGTCGCAAGTAGGTCAATGGCCCCACATATCTTTTTAAGCGTCCCCCAAGGACTGGATTCCAGGAGCAAGTGGGCGAGTATTGTGTAAACTTACGCTGAGTTGGTCTACCAGGAACTTTCACCTTCACTGTTTGACACTATATTGTTTAGACAGTGATTTGGCAGCATTACGTGGACACTATATGGTAGTATGATTTTCAGAGCAATTGATTTTTAGGATGTGGATGCGTTAGATGGCCAGTCATTATTTAGTTGTACAGAGAAGAATCGATATACAATAATATCTCCTCTGCAAAATCCTAAAGAAGGAAACCCAATGTGCATCACCTAATTGCATGAATATGAGATAACTAGATGTGGGCCCGATGCTATCGCATCGGGAGGGCAGTGACATCACGATGAGCGCAGCTGTGTGGCGCTGGGGGTGGCGGCCCACCCACCTCCGTGCAGTCACAGCCGGCAGGAAAGACGGTGCTTTGCGGCCTATACTGAAGATGGGGTGCGGCCCCCATCTCCAGCACAGGCCTCAAGCCGCAGTCTTTCCTGCTGGCTGTGACTGAACGAAGGTGGGTAGGCAGGCAGCGGCGGGATCCGATGCATGTAGTCAGGCGGCGGGTCCTAGCGGCATCCCTTTCATTACTCCCCCTCATTACTGTAGCAGAGTGTATCTTTTGAGAATGACCACCGAGACCTTCATTGAGCAAGTTATCTTGAGTAAACAGCATTTACTTTGCTGCTGGTATAATACAGTCAAAAGCGAAAGTAAAACTAACGACAACAATAGAGAACTGCTGCTGTATGTGTCCCTATTACTGCACCTGATACCCCAATACTAAGCCTCTCCTGCCATATGTGTCCTTATTACTGCACCTGATACCCCAATACTGAGCCGCTGCTGCCGCATGTGCCCCTATTACTGCACCTGATACCCCAATACTAAGCCTCTCCTGCCGTATGTGTCCTTATTACTGCACCTGATACCCCAATACTGAGCCACTGCTGCCGTATGTGCCCCTATTACTGCACCTGATACCCCAATACTAAGCCTCTCCTGCCGTATGTGTCCTTATTACTGCACCTGATACCCCAATACTGAGCCGCTGCAGCCGTATGTGCCCCTATTACTGCACCTGATACCCCCTATACACACAAGGCTCTGCTCCACACCCCCATACACACACGGCTCTGCTCTGTACGCCTTGTACACACGCGGCTCCGCTCTGTACACCTCTTACACATGCGGCTCCGCTCTGTACTCCTCTTACACACGCGGCTCAAATCCGTACACCTTGCACACACGGCTCTGCTCTGTACACCCCGTACACACACGGCTCTGCTCTGTACACCCCGTACACACTTGGCTCTGCTCCGTACACAAACGGCTCCGCTCACCCCATACACACACGGCTCCGCTCCTCTGTACACCTCATACATGCATATCTCTGCTCCGTACACCTTCTACACACATGGCTCCACTCTGTACACCTCATACACACAAAGCTCTGACCACACACAGAAACTTACTTCACCTCATCCAGCACCATGATAACCAGCACAGCAGAGCCCTGTGCTGAAGCCCCTGATCATGTGACCCCCTGACTCCGCCCCAACTGTGATCTCATCACAGGTCCAGTGCACACAGAAAATCTCATAATGACGTTGCTGGCTGTGAGGTGGGGGGCGCACTGCTGGCACCGGGGCTCCCCACCGCCTTCTCAGGGGCCCATAGCGGCTGGGCGGCAGAGTAGGGAGATCGATTCTCCCTGCTCTGCCGTAGAATGTAACTGTATGGGCGCGTTGTGCACGCCGATACAGTTACAGTAGCGTAGCTCAGTGGGCCCCTCAGAGCTCGGGGCCCGGGGCATCCACCCCCTCTGCACCCCCGGTAGCTACGCTACTGTGTCATTCTAATGAATGACTAATGTTGCTAGGAGTCTGTAGATAGTGTGAAAAGGTATATAAAAGTAACGGATTGCTATAGTGTTGCTGCTCTGTCCTTAAAGTGGGTAATACACTATTGTTGCCCAGAATATGCAAAAAAGATATATAGACAAAAAAGGAACACCATCGTCACATTGTACACATATGGTTAACATATGGTTAAAAATAGCGCTACTAGGTGGAGTAATACAAACGCTGCCCACAGTGTATATATGGCTGGTGATAATGTTGTTATGGAGCAGCGCTCTCCAATAGTTCGTTATAGCACTGCTTAATAGAGTAACTGCCCACAGTGTACAAAATACCTGGTGAGATGTTGTTGTAGAAATGCACTCCCGCGCCTGGCAGCAATGACGGCATACACCTGCTCCCAGCACTGAGCGGTTTTTATACATGTACCGGTGGCAGTGTGTCATGATCCATGCTGGATCATGACAGATAAAAGCACTAGTAACCTTTTTTTTCCTTAAGCTGTGTGCTTAAAGATAGTTTTACCCCCGGTGGCCATTAGGGTCATTGCACTGTGGTGGTTTCAGTTCTAGTTTTGCCCCTGGTGGCCGTTAGGGTCATGGCACTCTGGTTACTTTAGTTTAGTGCACGTGAATATAAAGCAGGTGTGATTGCTCTGACTCTGCTATAAAAGAGTGTCAGGTGTTGCAATCACTGTTGATGATAGTGTTCATTTCAACCATCCTTGGTGAAGGAAGGAACTACAGAGAAGAGTTCCTTGCCGCTCAGGCAGCGCTCTGGTGTAGTAGCTTCAGGTGGAAGCTGAATTCTGGTGGTGGACTCTGTTGCTGGGAGCAAGAGCAACAGAGCAAAGCTAAGTGGTGTTACCCCTGTTTTGTAACTTTCCTTTTGTGTGTTTCAGTACAGCGGTGGGGCCAGTGCCTGCACCATCCAGCTCCCTAGCAAGGGATAGGTGTAGGGTGTGCTAGTGTGACAGGTTCCGGCTCGGCGACAGGTGAGGAGCCTGTATAGGGAACGTTAGGAGTGTTAGGGACACTGACTCAGGGGAGTGCAGGAGGTCTCCACGTCCCCGTTCCCTATCACAGGGCCCACCGTTGAAACTGTTTCCCCTTCCCCCGTGTCTTGTCGTCTAAGTTACCGTCCTGCGGGTCGTGTCACACAGGACAGTTACACGTGCCGTGTCTTGTTGTCTTAGTTAATGGCCTGCGGGTCGTGTCACACAGGATGGGTCCACGTGACACAGTGTCTGACCGGAAGTGAGGTGTCCTGACCGGAAGTGACATCGCGCTGTCTCTACTATTAACATCCAAGGTGGTGAGGATGCTACCCGGAGGTATTTTGCCTAATTGCTGAATAATATGGAGAAAGTGTCCTGTATCCAAGAGGAAAGACCTCGTCTGTTTGACCAAAGGTGTGAAAATTTTCTCAAGGAAAACAGATAGTGGAGACAAAACAGAATCCGTAGATGCAACAATTGGTCTGCCCGGTGGATTGTGCAGTGATTTATGTACTTTTGGAAGAATATAAAAAACAGGCGTGATTGGATGAGGGTTGACAAGAAAGCTGGCTGTTTTTTGATCAATTACCTGGCGGTCTAGATATATTTTGATAAGATTATTAATCTTATGAGTAATGGTAGATACAGGGTCCCAAATCCTTCCCAATACGTGGCTACTATACATGCGATTCGAACTTTGTAGTGTACTTGGTTAAATGCCCTTGTGGCCTCCTCTATGTAGGGGAAACAACCCAACAAGTTAAGGATCGTGTTGCTAGTCATAAGCCTACAATTAGGTGTAAAAAGAACTGGTTACCCTTACCTGAACACTTTTCTAAATTCCGACATTCAGTTGCACAGCTGAAGTACCAAGTAATTGAGCGTGTACCCCGTCCAAGAAGGGGTGGTGATCATGTTAAGCTCTTGAGGGAAAGGGAAACATTTTGGATACATAAATTGGACACTTTAGCCCCTAGAGGGCTTAATAGAGAGATTGGCTTGTGTGAATATTAATAACTTATTTTCTGTTATTTTGCAGACTCGCTAGTATGCTATTACCTTGAGTTTGCTCCGCCCCTTGGACTCTGTCATAAACCCAGCCTAATATATCCCCAATAACCTCTCCTTCCATTTACCCCTTAAATATATTAAATTTATCATTTTATATGTGCCAATAACCTCTCCTTTATCTCTCATTAATCTCATAAGTTTATCAGTACATATGTGTCTTCTATGACTTCTATCTAGTTGCTCTATATATGTATATGCCCGTCCTGCATGAGCTTCCTAATCAAACGTATGCTGTGACAGTCCTACAACCATGATGCTGCTTTGTTTATTATCCTGACAACTTACACACTCATTCAATCCAAGGAGACGCTGCCCTGCCTGTTATCCTGACAACCTACACACCCATTCAGTTCAACAACAAAGTCTTTGAGTCTGCGCAGCAGAGACATAACAACAGTGCAACGTCACTTCCGGTCCGGACGCCTCACGTCCGGTCAGACACTGCCACCGGTACATGTATAAAAACCGCTCAGTGCTGGGAGCAGGTGTATGCCGTCATTGCAGCCAGGCGCAGGAGCGCCGCTCTACAACAACATATCACCAGGTATTTTGTACACTGTGGGCAGTTACTCTATTAAGCAGTGCTATATCGAACTATTGGAGAGCTCTGCTCCATAACAACATATCACCAGCCATTATTGTTACAGAACCACTCAGCACCCAGAATATGTTGTGCAGTTATATGTATATATAATAGGTTCCATGTGAGATGCATGTCCCTAATGCATCAGCAGTGTCCGCCCTCCCCCCACCTTTGTAATTCCCACAGTAAACATCCGCAGGCTCCGGCCACCTGCGGCTTTTGTAATGCATGTCTGGCCTGACGCTTGTCTATTGGCCGGCCCTCTGTATCTGTGTGATATATTCTGTGTCCTGGGAGTAAAGTGTTGTCAGACTGGAAATACATGGAGAAGCAGTGATCTTTTATATGCGCCCATGTAACCAAGGAATTCCAGCCAGCGTCATTCATTCAGACTCCAGCCAACGCAGAGCGGACCTCCAAAAATACGGGGTGTTACTGAAAGAGGTACCCCAGCTTGGATGACTCCGTTACAATTATATACACTGTGGGCAGCGTTTGTATTACTCCACCTAGTAGCGCTATTTTTAACCATATTTTAACCATATGTGTATAATGTGACGATGGCGTTCCTTTTTTGTCTATATATCTTTTTTGCATATTCTGGGCAACAATAGTGTATTACCCACTTTAAGGACAGCGCAGCAACACTATAGCAATCCGTTACTTTTATATACCTTTTCACACTATCTACAGACTCCTAGCAACATTAGTCATTCATTACAATGACAGCACGGCGATGTTATAGGACTAGACATAATGTATAGTCACTACATATAAGCTACATATAAGCTAACTATGACTATTCCTTTCAGCCACCTCTCGGGCTTCTTGTTTGGGGGAGTTCTATTCTTCTCTGTACCTTATGTAAAGATCCAATTCTGGATTAAGGTAATCCATTCTCTCATTTTCAACTCAATATGGTGCTAGTTTACTAGGCTGTTTTTCATATTACTATGTATTACTGTAAAATATATATGTATATGTATGTTTTTACCACTGTGATACACTGGGACAGTCATAATTGTTATTGTGTTGTATTCTTCTTTTTTTGTTTTTGTCTTGTTTATATATGTCTGATATATTTCTTTTGTATTTTCAGCGATAAAGTGATAAAGGCTCTGGCTGAGCCGAAACGTCTTGTTCATATCGCTTCTGCTATATTCTTGTTTGGCTCCCACATATTCTATTTATAATAAAATGAGCATTTATTCTCATGAAACCTATCCAAGCGTGCGGTGAATTATACTATTCTTGACATTAGTTATCAACTTGTTTCCTGCTAGAATTGCACACTCATTGTCTTTGAATTTTACAGTGAGTCCATTGGCTGTTAAACGCTTCACAGATAACAATCCGCCTTCCAATTTTGGAACATACAACACATTCTGTACAAGTATCTTTGAATCTTGTGCGAACTTGTTTGAACACTTTAGCATACCTTGTCCTATACCTTCTGCGGTTATTTTGCTTCCATCTGCAAGATAAATGGCTTCTTTCTTATCTAAATCAAGTTCAGTGAACAAATTCTTGTCACTTGTCATATGACTCGTTGCTCCTGAATCAGTAAACCAACCAAGTGATGATTTCTTGTCTGTTACTTTAAATGTGCCATTCCAATTATTCTCACATGAATCGGAAATTGTGTTTTTCACTTTCTGTGTATGCTCTTTATGTTGTAATTTTTGCTGTTCTGCTTTCCATATGGTACAGTCTTTCTTTAAGTGACCTTTTTTCTTACATCTGAAACATTCTCTTGTCTCTTTATTATAGGGTTTTTTAAATTCTGTAGCTTTGCTAGCATTTTCACTGTCCTTTTCAGTAGAAGAATCATTTGTTTGTTCTTTTCTTCTCTGATATTCATCTATTAGTCTGGTTTTCACAAAATCTAATGTGATGTCTTTTCCAGGTCTTCTCTCTAGGGCATTTATCAAGGCTGTATACGAATCTGGTAAACTGCACAATACTATTGCTGCTACATGACTTTCTTTAATGTCTTCACCAATAGACCTTAGCTGTGATATTACTTCCATCATTGAGAATATGTGATTCTGCATATCATCATTTGCACTTAATCTCATACTGTAAAGCTTTCTTAATAGAAATAACTCGTGATTTAAACTGGGTCTTTCATGTAATTTTCTTAATGCATCCCACATTCCTTTAGCTGTTTCATCATTTCTTATGTGTATTAATTGAGCATCATCCACTAATAAGCTAATGGTGGCTCTCGCTTTTCTATTCTTTTTATCCCATGTCTGATTATCTTCATCAGGTCTATCTGTAATGATTACTTCCCATAAGTCATCTTTAGATAACAAGATCTCTACTTTGAATTTCCATAACTGATAATTTTCACTGTACAGCTTAGCTAATGTGAGTTTCAGCTCAGTACTGCACATCATTTTTATATAATCTTACTTGTTTTATGAAGATATTCTTCTTTGTTCTTTCTAATTCCTGTATATCCTGTGTGTGGTGATTCTCTGTAATTATCTCCAGTGTGCAGCCATCCAGTTCCTAGAACATTAATTCCTTTGTCCCTCTGTATCTGGATTTTTTTTTCAGTCTCCATTCACTGGGTTTTATCTCCTTCTGTTAACAGAGCTTATCTGCTTCTCCATGTCTGAGGTTATTGCTTGGAGTTATCTTCTGGGTGTCTGGGTTCTGGGCCCATAACCTGTAGCAGAGTGTATCTTTTGAGAATGACCACCAAGACCTTCACTGAGCAAGTTATCTTGAGTAAACAGCATTTACTTCTTATGGGTAAACATGAGATAAGAATTCAGAAGCACACAGCTGTGCTGCTGGTATAATACATTCAAAAGCGAAAGTAAAACTAACAACAACAATAGAGAGCTTCCCTCCCCACAATACAGCAAACATTTAACTTCACACTATCGCCATCTGCTGTCAGGCTAGTATAAAGTCCTCCTTTACATAAACAATAAGTCCATTTCTGTTGCATATGCCAACAATTACACCCCCTCATTACACCCTCTCATTATACCCCCCTCATTACACCCCTCTCATTAAACCCCTCTCATTACACCCCCTTGTTACACCCCTCTTATTATACCCCTCTCACAGCCGGCAGGAAAGACTGTTTTGCGGCCTGTGCTGGAGATAGGGAGCGGCGCCACCAGAGGGCGCCCGCACCCCATCTCCAGCACAGGCCGCAAGCCGTGGTCTTTCCTGCCAGCTGTGACTGCACAGAGGTGGGTGGGCAGGCAGCGGCCGGGGGGTCCGGCGGGGGGGTTCTGGCGGTGTCCCGCTGGTGGTTGTCATGATCCCAGTGCAGGTTTTTGAGCTGCACATCAGGGGTTAATGTCTGGAGCTCAGTGCAGGTTTTGACCTGCACACCTCGGGTTAATGATTGTGGCCTCTTTTTGGTTCTGGGAGAGCTTCTTAAACCCCTGGGAAGCTCCAATCCCTGTCCGTTATACTTTTGCCTTTGGCTGAGTGTGGTGACCTCCGTGTGCCTGTGCCTGTTCATTGCTATTGCTTGTTTATATGGTTCTGACCCGGTTCTGTTCCCCGTTGTGAGTTTGCCTGTTGATTCTGTACTGCGCTATCCTCTCTGTGTATGACTCGTTGCCTGTTATCTGACTACTCTCTGCTCGCCCCTCTTGTACCTTGCAGCTCTCTGTGTATGACTCATTGGCTACGTCCCGACTATCCTCCCTGTCTATGCCCCTTGGTAACTTTGTCTCGCAGTTACCCTGCTAGGAGTTCTCTTGCAGCTCCTAGCTCTCTGGAGTTTAGGCCACAGCCCCAGCAGTCACGTGCTTCAGGTCCTGCTGTTCTGAAGTACGCACCTATTCGGCTGCTGCCCGCTCCACAGGTATCTTTGAGCACAGTTTGCTTTACTCAGGACACGCACACTGGCTCAGTGAGCAAGCTCAGTGCGGTGTTCCCGACAGTGGTACTGTGGAAGGGCCTGGTACCACCAGCGGGTGCCATATTGGAATACTCTTTACTTGGGTATTCCAATATGGTGGTCGGCGTACTTCCAATGCGGCGTGGTGGATTGTGCGTTTCGATGACATCCTGACGGAAGTGGATGACGGACAATTTAAGGCAATTATATATATAGATGTCTCATGTGGAGTGCAACTAATGGCTCAATACAATAATCTTAGTCTTAGGGAAGAGTCAGATCACTGTATAACTCGGATGAGGATCAAAAAGCAATGCTCGGACTGGCCATCGGCTCTCCTGACCCAAGCATGACTACTATATTGAAATACATGCTATCACGTTCTGGTTTCGAGAGCAGATGGTCAGTCCGATCATTGCATTGCAATCCTTGTCCAAGTTATACAACCATCTGACTCTTCCCTTAATCTTAGTGGTTTGTAGACCTGGGTTAAATTATGGTGAGATAGGATTCAGGTACGATCAGAATTGCTAAGTGACCCCTCATTACACTTCAACCCAAGGACATCATTCATTGTTGACTCACTAAGGTTGTCATTGAGCCATTGGTTGCGCTCCACATGATAGTCGGTATCTGATATTCATGCAATTAGGTGATGCACGGGCATTTCTTTGTTTAGACTATTACATAGGGGCATATATTTGTGTATTGATTCTTCCTTGTACGTCATTTGGGTTGTAGGCAGATACTCTTTACCCTGCTGCAGTGTCACTATTATTGTAGCTGCGGTGGTGCATATTTCTTTGTGTGTTTATGACATTTTTTAGTTGTGTAATTTTTTTGTGCATAGCAAAATTATGGAATCTGCGACATGACTTCCTAACAGGGTATCCAGGCTTTCTGAACGCTGATGACGGAGCTCTGTGCTTGTGCCTGAGAGCTGTAGAGTCGATATTTGAGTGATTAGAGCAGGTCTCGCGACCTGGACACCCACCGATCTACTGGCTATGTTAAGAATGGGTTACATATTAAATAAAAAATAAAATGATGGGTGCCCTTCAACAAAAGAATTACTCAACAGTCAACAGTGTCATCCGGATTCTAATACCTATACAGGACACTTTAGTGGAAAAATCTCACTTTGAAATGCAATGCTTCAGCCTGTGCAATGTTCTGGCTTTATCTTTTCGTACTCCAGGTAGTCAATTAAATGGAAATCATGAAGATAGCCGTGCATTGCATTTGCTTGTTGTCTTTTTATTAAAATGACACTTGTTTCTTTTGCCAATAAGAATTTATCAGGACACAGCTCTGCGCTGCCATGTCTTCAGAATACACTGAGTATTACTAACGGCCTTGATCAGCAAGCATGGCATCATCCGCATTAATGGAGAAATATCCTGTCTGCGGGGCTGAGATTAAACTAATAGGAACATTATATTGTACCTCTCCAGTTTACCAAAGCCGTTTTGGATTTAAAGTGATAAGAAAAACAAAATGCTGGAGGTTAACATCGTGTTGAGACTGCATGACAAAGTCTATCATTTTTATCGGATCACTATTTTTTTTTTCTGGTATAATAACGAGTGACATGATGGAAACCTGACCCCAATTATAAGCTAATTAATGAATTCCATTTTATTCTAAGGCTTCATTCAGACCATTGGAGAAAATCAGACAGATTATTCATATCAGAGTTTGATCAGAGTGTTGTCACGGTATGTTTGGCTTTGCGTGACGCGACCCGATGATCGGTCGGTCACAAAACAACAAGACAGACAAGGGGACACCGGGAAAACAATTACAACGGTGGACCCTATGATAGGGAACGGGGAAGTGGACACCTCCTGCACTCTCCTAAGGGAGAGCCCTGACTCTCCTCACGCTCCCTATACAGGTTCTTTCAACCTGTCGCCGACCAGGATACCTCAGTCCGTCACTTGCCCTGCACCTATCTCTTACTAGGGAACCGGCAAGTGCTGACACTCGTCCTCACCGCTGTACTAGTAAAACACCAGGGAAAATAACAGACAGGGAACAACAAACAACTTCGCTTTCTCTGCTGCCAATGCTCCTGAGGCAGCAGAGTATGGCACCCGAACACAGCTTCCAGCAGAAACCCAAAGGCTCCAGAAAAGCTGCAACAGCACTGCTCCAAATAGCTCCTCTCTTCTCAAAGGTTGGTTAGTGAATGACCAGTATTGCCAACAGGGAGCAGCAGCAGCTGACAACCTTTTATAGGAAGGAGGGGGAGGTCACCACCTGCCGACTAATTAAACATGTAGTAACACCAGCGGCAAAAACCCAGCAGCCGACCAACTACAGTTGTAGTAACACCAGCAGCCACCGGGTGAAAAAACCCATATTAACCCCTGAGAGCCAGAAAGGAAAAAGGTTCATATAAGAGAGTCCAGACTCTGCCACAGATCCGAAAATGGATCGTGACAAGTCTATTATAAGTGTCATCTGATTTTTTTTTGTATATGGAGAAATTAAAAAAAAAAATTTCTCGACCTTCTCCATTCTGACAGTCCGTGAAAATTGGGGTTGGAATCTATCTAAAAGACATATATAGATAATAGATAGATCGATGATAGATAAAGGATAGATATAGATAAAAAGATAAAGGGCTAGCTACTGTAGATATATACTGTAGATAGATAATAGATATTCACACGGATGTGCAGGCATTCTGTAAATTATGTAATAAATTGAAAATAGCGCAAAACTCTCACACTTCATCTAAGTATTTATTCTGCACCGAAGTCTTAAATATAAAAACTCCTGAAACAAGAGTTCAATAACCTTTCTTCCTTGTCTTTTTGATAACGGAGCCAGCTTATGTTCGCGGCTTTATGAAGACCAGTAATCTTGACGTCCTTCGATGCCTTTGGCAACCTTGGCCGTACTGAAGGATTTCATCTTGAAGAACACATGTGGGCAGGATACGTAATATTCCTGAATAATTTCTCCTGTATTATGTTTTATTTTTGGAAATGTGAAATTCTCATGTATTGTCTTGCGGATGTGCGTGAACGTACGGAGACTTGTTATACGGGCAGAATACCATGATGCCATAAATCCCATGTTAACATGACTGGTATTAGTTTTGTGTGGAAGAAAATGAAGTAAGAAAGTTTAAGGAAATGACCGTGACATTATTATTTCACACTGTGAGCACGATTATTAGACAATTTATGTTTTTGATAAGTATATTATTGAACAACTCGTGTGCTGTCAGTCAATCCAAAAGGTTAATAATGAATATTTAGGAAAGTAAACCTGAGGTTTTGTCTTTCTTCGGAGAATATCTATGTGTTCGGAATTATTGGCCAACTATTATTGTGCAGAAGTATTATGCAACTAAATGAAAAATGTATTTTCCCATTTTGTTGATTTTCAAAAATATTGACCAAACAGCTCAAAATGTACAAAAACACATTTCTGACATTTTGCTAAAAAAAAATATTAGTGACCAATATAGTAATAGCTGCCCATCTTTTTAGTAAAGACGTAACCCCTCCATCCATGAGGTCTGTCAGTTTCTTAAATTGCTGATGATCAACTTTTTTGGCAGCACCAACCTCAGCCTCCCAGACACTGATCAGAGCGGTGACTCCCTAAATCTGCCATTTTTCATCCCTTTTATATAAATCTCAATAGACTTTCAAGGCAGAGTTTGATCTGAAAACTGATGAGAACAGGACATGCTCTCAGTCTCATGTACAGGAGACACGGATTCATTTTTTTTTTAAGTTTCTCCATCGTCTTCTTTTGGACCACACTTGGATGACAGCTGATTTTTTTTTCCACGAACCCAGACTTGAATGGGCAAGTGCCATCCAATTCTCGGAGGCAAGTCGTTCATGACGCGAGTGGTCCGAAGAAAAAAAATCAGACGTATGCACAGCTCTAAAGAGTATCATGGGTACGAGTGTTATCCGTCCAAACTTTGGATACAACATGACCGGTTTTAACGGTCGAGTGCACAATCCCAATGTCTGTGTGATGTCCGAGGGAAAAAATGGACACAACACCGTTGTGTAGAACGGATATATGAATGCACCCTGTTTTCCTTGCACAACTAATCTTCACCCACCTAGCTGTGCAGGGGACTACAGCAATGCCCATTTCCCATGGCTTTGAGTGCTGCTGGGCAAGGAGCAGACATTCCATTCTGTGGGCCAGTAGATTGACTTTTGGGACGACTCTCTCCAGTCCGCTCTCATAGCCTAGCGATATGCCATCACTTTACAAGTTGGAATGACAAGCATGTTTGTTTAGGCTAAAATCAGTTTGCACCACTGACTAATGATCCAGACATTTGCGAGGCACCCTACAAGAGAAATGCATATACAGTTGTGGCCAAAAGTATTGACACCCCTGCAATTCTGTCAGATAATACTCAGTTTCTTCCTGAAAATGATTGCAAACACAAATTCTTTGGTATTATCTTCATTTAATTTGTCTTAAATGAAAAAACACAAAAAGAATTGTCCTAAAGCCAAATTGGATATAATTCCACACCAAACATAAAAAAGAGGGTGGACAAAAGTATTGGCACTGTTCGAAAAATCATGTGATGCTTCTCTAATTTGTGTAATTAACAGCACCTGTAACTTACCTGTGGCACCTAACAGGTGTTGGCAATAACTAAATCACATTTGCAGCCAGTTGACATGGATTAAAGTTGACTCAACCTCTGTCCTGTGTCCGTGTGTGTACCACATTTAGCATGGAGAAAAGAAAGAAGACCAAAGAACTGTCTGAGGACTTGAGAAACCAAATTGTGAGGAAGCATGAGCAATCTCAAGGCTACAAGTCCATCTCCAAAGACCAGAATGTTCCTGTGTCTACCGTGCGCAGTGTCATCAAGAAGTTTAAAGCCCATGGCACTGTGGCTAACCTCCCTAGATGTGGACGGAAAAGAAAAATTGACAAGAGATTTCAACGCAAGATTGTGCGGATGTTGGATAAAGAACCTCGACTAACATCCAAACACGTTCAAGCTGCCCTGCAGTCCGAGGGTACAACAGTGTCAACCCGTACTATCCGTCGGCGTCTGAATGAAAAGGGACTGTATGGTAGGAGACCCAGGAAGACCCTACTTCTTACCCCAAGAAATAAAAAGCCAGGCTGGAGTTTGCCAAAACTTACCTGAAAAAGCCTAAAACGTTTTGGAAGAATGTTCTCTGGTCAGATGAGACAAAAGTAGAGCTTTTTGGGTAAAGGCATCAACATAGAGTTTACAGGAGAAAAAAAGAGGCATTCAAAGAAAAGAACACGGTCCCTACAGTCAAACATGGCGGAGGTTCCCTGATGTTTTGGGGTTGCTTTGCTGCCTCTGGCACTGGACTGCTTGACCGTGTGCATGGCATTATGAAGTCTGAAGACTACCAACAAACTTTGCAGCATAATGTAGGGCCCAGTGTGAGAAAGCTGGGTCTCCCTCAGAGGTCATGGGTCTTCCACCAGGACAATGACCCAAAACACACTTCAAAAAGCACTAGAAAATGGTTTGAGAGAAAGCACTGGAGACTTCTAAGGTGGCCAGCAATGAGTCCAGACCTGAATCCCATAGAACACCTGTGGAGAGATCTAAAAATGGCAGTTTGGAGAAGGCACCCTTCAAATATCAGGGACCTGGAGCAGTTTGCCAAAGAAGAATGGTCTAAAATTCCAGCAGAGCATTGTAAGAAACTCATTGATGGTTACCGGAAGTGGTTGGTCGCAGTTATTTTGGCTAAAGGTTGTGCAACTAAGTATTAGGCTGAGGGTGCCAATACTTTTGTCTGGCCCATTTTTGGAGTTTTGTGTGAAATGATCAATGTTTTGCTTTTTGCTTCATTCTCTTTTGTGTTTTTTCATTTAAGACAAATTAAATGAAGATAATAATACCAAAGAATTTGTTTGCAATCATTTTCAGGAAGAAACAGTATTATCTGACAGAACTGCAGGGGTGTCAATACTTTTGGCCACAACTGTATAGTACTTGGAGCCACATTTTTTACACTGCGCAAATGTTTGGAACTGTCAAGATATGGAATGAAAACTATGCCGTGAGCACCGTGCCAATAGGCAATGGCAGCTGAACTGAGGGTTCCACCATAAAATATAGACAGCCTGTGCTTCTGCCTAATTTTCTCATGCTATACGAAGTACAAATGTGGTGATATTGTAGATGTGGTGCTAGGCATGCGCCACTGAAACTCAAAAATTTGTGCAAAAATTTGTACAAATACATGGAATTCACCAGCTCACACAGGCTCAGGCGTCCTGAAAAACGGAACTCAAGGCACCACTTGTAGTAGAATGCAGAAAGTAAGGAGGGATTCCAGCTTCTCATATTGCACAAGTTTATCCCAGTAAAATGGATTTCATGACCACAATGAATACAGCATCTGACAGGTTCCCTTTGACCACAGTAACATCTATTAGTGAGCAATGTTAATAGTAAGAGGTTGGATAACCTCCATTATGCTCGAACAGCACACAAAGCCCTCACTTCGCCACAAGATCGGCTGGAGGAGGTAATGCTCTGCTGAACAATACGGCTGTTGCATTCAAGAGAATCACCATCAGCGGCAATGTAATCCTTATAGCGGGGGAAAGAAACCCTTTTTTTCAATAAATAAAAAGGCAAACTTTATAGAAAAATATAATTTTAATAAATTTTCCTCCAAGATTGAATATATAAAGACAATGGCAGCCAGGGAACGCGCCTTTGTAAGCTCGGATGAAATATATTGAAGTCCGACTTCCGGAGTCTTTTTAAATACCCGTCCAAGGGAACCTGGAAGATTAGACAAGTTTTATTCATTAGTAGATACCTAATGCCCTGGGGAGATTGGATATATCAAGGATTGTATACTCCCCGCCCTTCTGTACAGTGATGAACATTAAGGTACTGTCACACTTAGCGATGTACCAGCGATCCCGACCAGCGATATGACGCGGTCAGGATCGCTGGTGTATCGCTAAGTGGTCGCTAGTGAGCTGCCACACAGGCAGATCTCACCAGCGACATCGCTGGGGACGGGGGTCGCTACTTACCTGTCACACCAGGCGATCCTGCGTCCTCCCGCCCGGCTCCACTCTCGTCGCTCGTCTCTCCACAGGAAGCGCCGCAGGAAGCTGACGACGAGAAACAGTCCTGGATGTTCTCGCGCGATCAGCGATAACGAGCGGGTTGTAGGTAAGTATCAGACACAGCGATGTCGCTAGCAATATCGCTATAACGTCACAAGTTATAGCGATATTGCTGGCGATATCGCTTAGTGTGACAGTACCTTAAGGTCAATAGATCAGGGGTGTGACTATAGGGCGAGCGGATGTTGCAGTGGCACCTGGGTGCTACAGGTTGTGGATGGATGAAAGGTCCTCCTGCCCCGTGTGAGGAGGTCACTACTGCACCAGTGGCAGACTAACCGCATTTTCAGAAGTCAATTAATTCACAAATGAGTTCTGATATTCCTAATTTATAGTAAGGGTCTATTATCTCTAAATATTAACCTAAACTGCTGCAGAACCTCTTTTTCCCCCAAAAAAGAGAGAACGTTCAGTTCACGGATATGGATTACTTCTTCCTTTAGGAGGACTGCAGAGTCTTATGGTAAGCATTATGATGTTCTGCAGCAGCTCGGGTAAAGCACTGTTTATTATACATTGCAGCTGCTGCTGAACCTCTTTTTAAGGAGAGTTGGGATGATGATATATCAGTTAGTGGGTGGCAAAAGAACAACTTCCTGACAACACAGTCGACAGACCTTGGCTGCAGTAAGAGAGGAGAAGCACGTAGTTCGCACCACTCATCTTTGTATAATTATCCACCCTGACAAGCGATTATAAAAATGATTCACGGATTTGGAGTCTGTACTTTATTCAATGTCAAGTAACAATAAAAAAATTCTAGAGAGGAAATGCTGCAGATGCTTTTATAATGAATATTACCACTCTAGTGTACCTAAAATAAAACAACATAGCAAATAATCTGATTAATAAAATCCTACTGCCTTGTGTCCGCATCTCTTAAGAAGACCTATGTGTTGTCATGGTGACAGGTCACACGCAAATAAACCCTGTGTAGTGTCAGCCATTCCTGTTTATCTGACCTTCTAATCTACAGATAGTAAAAATGAGGGGCAAAGAGTAGAAGACTGCAGAATCTCACTACGCAAGACTTGTTTGTAGTCTGTAACCATGGAGACACATAGCTCTGCACATGTGTCATGCGCCGGGGCTCTTTGACCTTTCCCGGCGCCAGCGCACTGCAGTACTTTGCAGGTCAGGGCAGAGAAGTACGCCTGTGCAGGAGCGTGATGTCGGGAAGATTGCGTGGATGACATAGGGATGCGTCATCCATGCAAAGCAAGAAGTAGGACGGCACTGCAAGAAGAAAGGAGGCACCGGACCTAGAAGAGTGACGCCCCTCTGACTGGACCGCCCTGCAGCTGAGTATAATAAAAGCTATTTTTCTTGTCTTTCAGGTCAGGTTGGGGGCAGATATACAGCATTATAGAACGTTGTATATCAGGCCTGAAAGTTGGTGGCCGTATCTCATATCAGTCAAACCTAGTGACAGGTTCCCTTTAAACAGAATCTCTCCAAAACTGAACTCCTTGTGTTTCCTCCCTTTACTAGCCTACCTGTAGATGATATTGCCATTTCTTTGTATGGTTCTCACATAACTCCCAAGCAGCACCCCCCCGTCTTGGGATTATATTTGACTCTGATCTTTCCTTAACCCTCTACAGCTTAATCGCTCGCTCATGCCATCTGTCCCTTGAAAACATCTCAAGCATCTGTCATTTTCTTAACCATTGACTCTGTGAAAACTGCTCCTGTTGCTCTGATGATTCTAGCCTGGACTTCTACAACTCTCTACAAGAACGGTCTCCTTCAAAATCTGTTTCATGTTCCCCTCTCCAAACTATCCTGAATGCAGCACTCAGGGACACATTTCTTTCCAGCCGCCACACCGATGCCTCGACCTTATTCCAGTCATATACAATATATACGTATCGCTCTCACCCTCAATGCTCTACATAGTTCTGCACCACCCTACATCTTGGTCTACCACCGTTCTCTTCCTCTCTGGTACAGTAATGACCTATATAATCTGAACCTCCCACTCCCATCTTCAGGACTTCTCTCGAGCTGTACCAGTACTCTGGAATGCACTACCCCCAACAATCCAGTCAATTCCCAGTATCCATAGTTTAAAGAGTGCTCAAAAAACACAAGTATTGCGATCCTATTCTAGACATGACGCGGCCAATGGGGATGATGTCATTTGCGCACAGAGGGCACGAGAACGGCATCTGAAACGGACAAGTCTTGGAGAAGCAATACCCACAAGGACTACCTCTACCTAATTTGCCAATGATGAGCAGTACATTAACATTGTTTAGATCGCATCTGTGAATGTTTGCTCAGGATATATAGGGTTGTATTAAAATGCAGAAATATAACCCAATGATGGCGACTTTGGGGGCTTAAAGGACCTGACAGGTTACATTTAATATTTCTAAATAAAATAAAATGGAGTCATTCAAATACTTACTGTGACATTGAAGGCAGGAAAAGCAGCTACATGAACTTTGTTCTGAAAAGATCGAGCCTGGAGGACAGAAAAAAAGAGGGTAAGCACAAGGTTAATGGTCTTCTGCGGCAGTTACAAATGTAATATGGGCCGGGCTTATAGGGTGACTTTGGACACAACGCAAGTCGTGCAGCCAAAGATCGCAGTATGCCATTGCTACATTACTGTGCAAAACAGGTGAATGGGGTCTCAAGGTGACCTGCAGGGTAGAACCAAGAAGGTCGCAACAAAGTCTGAACCTCTTGGATTTTTCTAAACTTGCGGGTCACAATGTGACCCCATTCACAGGTAGCAGCGGCACTCGGTGAGCTTTTACTTGTGTAGAGGTGCAGCCTCAGCCTTAGAACAATAGGAAAAAGTCACAAACTTTCCAACATCAGCTAATAAATAAATGCCACACACAAAATAGAAAAAAAAAAGAAGAATCTCTGCAACAAGACGAAGAATTCCTAACAATGTGTATATTCCGAAAAGCAACCAAAGCATCAGTGAGTCTCTATCGAAACCTCTGAAGGGAGTTTGTTCCAGCATTATAGATCACATTCACTGTAGATAAAAAAAATAAATGGATAAAACTTGAAATTACATTCCCTAGAAAAAAAAATAATTCAATGGAAAGTTATGACATTTTCAGAGTTATTATCGTGTAAGCTTTTTCTTAAAATGTATAGTAATGTTAACGTCCACCTAGTGCGCGGAGTAGCGGTGGTCACCACCGAATCTCACACATTGTAGTCTCATTGCCTCCACTTCATCCCGTAATAACATCTCCAATCTGAATGATCACTCTTCTACCAGAACGTGACATTTTCAGGGCAGGCTCATTTATCTCGAGTCATTTTTGCGGATATGATATATTTTAGGTTCATGAGAAATTGCTTAACAATGGGATGTTTTATCGAGGGGCGTTTAATACGTTATTGATTCTATAACTCGTGTTCATAATTAACACATTGGTTTCTTTATCATCGGATGTTGTGTCGAGCTGAAAACAATTCAATTCTAGAACATTTGGGTCCATCGCTCCCTGACGGTCGTCAGAAGTTACGTAATAAAAGGTTTCTCAGACTTCAGTAAATGCAGTTTTGTCAATGAGATTTTCTATTTTTGCATTTCAACTTCTTAAGCCTGTAAATATCTTTGCTGGATGTCAGTGAGTGCGGGCACAGGCCATACAATGGTTGTCACACTAATATGATGATCACAGATGTGCGACTGGTGTATTGTATAAGAGTCAGTGATAAGCAGTCATAGAGGAGCGCTTAGGAAGCAACCCAGGGGCAGACAAAGAAGTCAGGTCTCCACCGCAGCTCCAGCCGAAAACCTCCAATGGAGGATAGGAGCAATGAGAAAATGGAAACGGTCTTAGGAGCGCAGGAAAGAGACTCAGACAAGAGATGGGTTTAAACCACAACGTGTTTCGACGGAGAATCCGTCTTCATCAGGTGGAAGTTTTCCACCTGATGAAGACGGATTCTCCGTCGAAACGCGTTGTGGTTTAAACCCATCTCTTGTCTGAGTCTCTTTCCTGCGCTCCTAAGACCGTTTCCATTTTCTCATTGGTGTATTGTATAGTCATAGATTAACCCCTTGTGCACGCTAAGATAACGTACTTCATGGGCCATTGACAGTCGCCACCTCCTGACATTCATTGCCATTATATTGACCTTGTAGGCACTGCCCATGTACTTGTGTTAGGCGTTAGGTTTCTGCGTCTGCTCTGCAGGAATCCAGAGCCTCACATTCTGCGGTCTCCTGCTGTCTATCTACTGCAGAGAAGATTACTTTGCAGCGGATCGCTCCAGAGACTAAGTTCCTCTGTGCTCCTACTGGGCATGCGCACGAGACGATCTCCCATTGGAGATCGGGAGTCATGTGCCCAGGTCCTGCTCCAGATCTCATTGGTCCATCTCGGAGATCTGGAAGGTCCCGCACGGCTATACTAGGCGCGCATGACCGTTCGGCCATGCGCTAGTATAGATTATACTTGCTATGTGTGAATGGTGACGGATGTATGATTCTGGTGACTGACTCATTATAAAACCCTTTCCCTCTGATATTATGCATGTGGATAGGGAATTAGTCCAGCAGTCAGCGCCAGTCAGTGGCAAGCCTTAGGCCACTGTGCACACCGCACCTCTATGCTAGCGTCCGACATTGCGCTTGCTTTCTAGCTTTGTCGTCGAGCGGCAGTGTCCTACGCTGCGCTGCAGTCCTTCTTGGCGCTCACAGTAGCGACGCCGCACACACGGTAGGTTTAAAAGGACGCAACTCCTCTGTCTTAGGTCCTGCTCCTGTGACCAGATACCGTGTGTGCATTTTCCTGAGGCCTGTGACACTAACAGGCTCAGCGTTTTTGTATGTTTATGTTGCGGCGCCTCTGTGTGTGAACAGAGCCCGCTCTGCGCACTTCGGGTGAAGCTGAACCCGTGCGCATTATACCGCCATATTGCTCCTCTGTCATTACTGTGAGAATCATGTGGGAATAGTGGATGAGGGCAGGTACAGTGGGGCAAAAAAGTATTTAGTCAGTCAGCAATAGTGCAAGTTCCACCACTTAAAAAGATGAGAGGCGTCTGTAATTTACATCATAGGTAGACCTCAACTATGGGAGACAAACTGAGAAAAAAAAATCCAGAAAATCACATTGTTTTTTTTTCCTTTTATTTGCATATTATGGTGGAAAATAAGTATTTGGTCAGAAACAAGCAATCAAGATTTCTGGCTCTCACAGACCTGTAACTTCTTCTTTAAGAGTCTCCTCTTTCCTCCACTCATTACCTGTAGTAATGGCACCTGTTTAAACTTGTTATCAGTATAAAAAGACACCTGTGCACACCCTCAAACAGTCTGACTCCAAACTCCACTATGGTGAAGACCAAAGAGCTGTCAAAGGACACCAGAAACAAAATTGTAGCCCTGCACCATGCTGGGAAGACTGAATCTGCAATAGCCAACCAGCTTGGAGTGAAGAAATCAACTGTGGGAGCAATAATTAGAAAATGGAAGACATACAAGACCACTGATAATCTCCCTCGATCTGGTGCTCCACGCAAAATCCCACCCCGTGGGGTCAGAATGATCACAAGAACGGTGAGCAAAAATCCCAGAACCACACGGGGGGGACCTAGTGAATGAACTGCAGAGAGCTGGGACCAATGTAACAAGGCCTACCATAAGTAACACACTACGCCACCATGGACTCAGATCCTGCAGTGCCAGACGTGTCCCACTGCTTAAGCCTGTACATGTCCGGGCCCGTCTGAAGTTTGCTAGAGAGCATTTGGATGATCCAGAGGAGTTTTGGGAGAATGTCCTATGGTCTGATGAAACCAAACTGGAACTGTTTGGTAGAAACACAACTTGTCGTGTTTGGAGGAAAAAGAATACTGAGTTGCATCCATCAAACACCATACCTACTGTAAAGCATGGTGGTGGAAACATCATGCTTTGGGGCTGTTTCTCTGCAAAGGGGCCAGGACGACTGATCCGGGTACATGAAAGAATGAATGGGGCCATGTATCGTGAGATTTTGAGTGCAAACCTCCTTCCATCAGCAAGGGCATTGATGATGAAACGTGGCTGGGTCTTTCAACATGACAATGATCCAAAGCACACCGCCAGGGCAACGAAGGAGTGGCTTCGTAAGAAGCATTTTAAGGTCCTGGAGTGGCCTAGCCAGTCTCCAGATCTCAACCCTATAGAAAACCTTTGGAGGGAGTTGAAAGTCCGTGTTGCCAAGCGAAAAGCCAAAAACATCACTGCTCTAGAGGAGATCTGCATGGAGGAATGGGCCAACATACCAACAACAGTGTGTGGCAACCTTGTGAAGACTTACAGAAAACGTTTGACCTCTGTCATTGCCAACAAAGGATATATCACAAAGTATTGAGATGAAATTTTGTTTCTGACCAAATACTTATTTTCCACCATAATATGCAAATAAAAGGAAAAAAAAACAGACAATGTGATTTTCTGGATTTTTTTTTCTCAGTTTGTCTCCCATAGTTGAGGTCTACCTATGATGTAAATTACAGATGCCTCATCTTTTTAAGTGGTGGAACTTGCACTATTGCTGACTGACTAAATACTTTTTTGCCCCACTGTATATCTCGCCAAGATACTTTTCCTATGTGGCCTAGTCTGGTCAGTATATCACCTGGTTACTAATGAATAATGGGAGGCGGATATAAAAGTATGCCAGGTGGTTGTGTGAGTGTCTCAGCCTGGGGACACAGAGAGCCTGTATGTGTGAGAGACACACGTGAATGAAAGCAGTGCCCACGGTAACTGTGGTTTGGCTGGACGGGAGAAGCCCGCCAGTTGGTAGTTAGGTTGTACCTTGTTTAGTTAGTGCCGGACAGGCAAGGATTTGTTTTATGTTTTTTTTTCCTTTATGCATTGCTTTCACCTTTAATAAACCTGACCCAGTGTTATACCCGGACCCCGGCTGTGCGCCTGAGTTTCATGCTGAACGCACGTGACCTTTGACCCCAGCAAAGGCGATCCCAGAGTGTTTTATCACATTACCTAGCAGCGGTGTAACACCTACTGCACGGTG
The DNA here is from genome assembly GCF_039654945.1 of Dendrobates tinctorius. Classification (NCBI taxonomy): domain Eukaryota; kingdom Metazoa; phylum Chordata; class Amphibia; order Anura; family Dendrobatidae; genus Dendrobates; species Dendrobates tinctorius. The sequence continues at coordinate 1,595,149 of NW_027361832.1, read as the reverse complement.
GACTCCGAGCGGCGAACGCACTTTATTATTTTTATTTAGTGCGTTCCGCCGTTCCTAACAACTGGTGAGATCTTCAGGTGCGCTCCCCAGCATCCTCTTTCCCGAGGGGCTATGTGCTCCTGATGATTGACAGTGCAGCCTAGTTGCATTGCTGAGTCGTCGGTCTTAATGGTGCACGCTCCCGATGTGGCAAGCAAAGGCTGCTTTACCACTGCAGCATTAGAGGAGCATGGTGCTCTGAATCTGGCCAGATCCGGAGCAATGCTTACAAGCTACGTAGGAGACGTGCCATTGCTGATAGACTGCAGATTTAAAGTAGACAGTAACCTAGGCTATGAACAGAAAACTATAAAAAGATAAAAAATAAAAAATAAAAAAATCACACCATATCTGAAAATGGAGAGGATTTTTAATGAAGGTAAATTACAATGCAGCAATATTATATTTTGTAAATATTACTTTTTTTTTTGGGGGGGGGGGGTGTCTTGATCCTACGATCGGCTGATCACTTATGCTATATATCGCACAACTTTAGCAGTGCAGGATATAAGAAAATCCCAGTCTGCTATGGAGCCCAGGCTCCGAATTAACAAGAGCACCAAGAAGCCATCTAAAGAGGCCTTCAGCTGCAAGGAAAACCCATTTGCACCCTACGGCAACCCCGTACAGAGGGGTTGAGGGGCAGTGAAGTACGCCCCCATCAGGACTGTGCCACTTATAGGTAAATGTCAAAGTTTGACAGAGAAATGGTAAACAGCAGCAATCCAAGCTAGCTCCAGTTGCTGCTGACAGAGGGAGGTGCCGGCAGTACCTGCTCCATGACCAATATGGTTAAACTCTTTTGCTGTGCTAATATAAGACTGGAGGCTCTTTGTAAATGGTGATTATTACTGGTCCCAGTTGCTTATCTGTCTATGGCTGGTATCACCAACAACACAGTCTATGTCTAAAAAGGGTCCCCAAGGTCTCCATAAATAATGGAAAGATACAATAGTTGTCATGCAAAAATCAAAACTGTCCACGTAGGAAGCAACACTGATTGACAATCAATTTCACATGCTGTTGTGCAAATGGAATGGACAACAGATGGAAATTATTGGAAATTGTCAAGACACCCTCAATAAAAGGAGTGGTTCTGCAGGTGGGGACCACAGACCACATCTCAGTACCAATGCTTTCTGGCTAATGTTTTGGTCACTTTTGAATGTTGGTTGTGCTTTCACACTCGTGGTAGCATGAGACAGACTCTACAACCCACACAAGTGTCTCAGGTAATGCAGCTCATCCAGGATGGCACATCAATGTGGCAAGAAGGTTTGCTGTGTCTGTCAGCGTAGTGTCCAGAGGCTGGAGGCGCTACCAGGTGACAGGCCAGTACACCAGGAGACGTGGAGGGGGCCGTAGGAGGGCAACAACCCAGCAGCAGGACCGCTACCTCAGTCTTTGTGCAAGGAGGAACAGGAGGAGCACTGCCAGAACCCTGCAAAATGACCTCCAGCAGGCCACAAACGTGCATGTGTCTGCACAAATGGTTAGAAACCGACTCCTTGAGGATGGTCTGAGTGCCAGACATCCACAGATGGGTGAAATATTACAATCCAGCCATGGCCAATACTGCAATAGCATCGACCATGGCTGGAGACCTCGATCCGACACCCCTCCACTGACTGACGGGGGCGATCGGCCCCTGCCACCGCCATCATCATCTGCTCCCCCTTCCCTCCGCTCTCCCCGCCTTCCGCTCCCCCCCTCACCCCCCCAGTACCTCCTATGTCCCTGTGTCCGTCCCGGTGTTCCTCCCGTATCGTTCATGGGCGCCGCCATCTTGCAAAATGGCGGGCGCATGTGCAGTGCACCTGCTAAATCTGCCAGCTGCAGATTTATTCATTCATTGCAGGAACATTTTGATCACTGTGATAATCTCTATCACAGTGATCAAAATAAAAAAAAACAAATAAACCCCCCCCCCCATTATCACCCCCATAGGTAGGGACAAATAATAATAAAAAAAAAAAAAAAAATATTTTTCCATTAGGGTTAGGGTTGGAATTAAGGATAAGATTAGGGTTAGGGGTGGGGTGGCGTTGGTATTATGGTTAGGCTTGTGGTTAGGGTTAGAGTTGGGATTAGGGTTAGGGGTGAGTTAGAATTGAGGGGTTTCCACTACTTAGGCACATCAGGGGGTCTCCAAACGCGACATGGCGCCACCATTGATTCCAGCCAATTTTGCGTTCAAAAAGTCAAACGGTGCTCCCTCCATTCCGAGCCCTGACAAACTTTGGGGGTCTAATTTCTCCTGGTACCCTTCTGAAAATAAAAAATTTCGGGCAAAAAAAAATCATTTTTTGAGGAAAAAAAAGATTTTTTATTTTCACGGCTCTGCGTTATAAACTTCTGTGACGCACTTGGGGGTTCAAAGTGCTCACCACACATCTAGATAAGTTCCTTGGGGGGGTCTAGTTTCCAAAATAGGGTCACTTGTGGGTGGTTTCCAAAGTTTAGGCACATCAGGGGCTCTGTAAACGCAACATGACGCCCGCAGACCATTCCATCAAGTCGGCATTTCAAAACGTCACTACTTGCCTTCCAAAATGGTGTCACTTGTGGGGGTTTTTCACTGTTTAGGCACACAGGGCTCTCCAAACGCAACATGGTGTCCGCTAACGATTGGAGCTAATTTTCCATTCAAAAAGTCAAACGGCGCTCCTTCCCTTCCGGGCCCTGCCGTGCGCCCAAACAGTGGTTTATGACCACATATGAGGTATCGGTGTACTCAGGAGAAATTGTCCAACAAATTTTAGGATCCATTTTATCCTGTTGCCCAAGCAAAAATGAAAAAATTAATGCTGAAAGGAAATTTTTGTTGGAAAAATTAAAATGTCCATTTTTTCTTTCCACGTTGCATTAGTTCCTGTGAAGCACCTGAAGGGTTAATAATCTTCTTGAATGTAGTTTTGAGTAGCTTGAGGGGTGCAGTTTTTAGAATGGTGTCACTTTTGGGTATTTTCTGTCATATAGACCCCTCAAAGTGACTTGAAATGTGAGGTGGTCCTTAAAAAAAATGGTTTTGTAAATTTTGTTGCAAAAATGATAAATCGCTGGTCAACTTTTAACCCTTATAACGTCCTAACCCAAAAAAATGTTGTTTCCAAAATTGTGCTGATGTAAAGTAGACATGTGGAAAATGTTATTTAGTAACTATTTTGTGTCACATAACTCTCTGGTTTAATACAATAAAAATTCAAAATTTGAAAATTGCAAAATTTTCACCAAATTTCCATTTTTTTCACAAATAAACGCAAAAATTATCAACCTAAATTTACTACTAACATGAAGCCTAATATGGCACGAAAAAACAATCTCAGAATCGCTAGGAGCCGTTGAAGCGTTCCTGAGTTATTACCTCATAAAGGGACACTGGTCAGAATTGCAAAAAATGGCCTGGTCATTAAGGTCAAAATAGGCTGGGTCATGAAGGGTTTAAAATCCATACTGTTTGCTGCCTTTTTAATTTGTTGCATTTCATCCTCTACCTGTTCAGCTATATTAGGAGGCTTGTACCAAACTCCAATTAGCAGCTTTCTATTATTACCATCCCCATGTACATTTACCATAGTGACTCTACATGGCTGTAACTCCCCCAATGTCTTCATTGAGCACAGGTTTTCATGTGGATTTTACGAAGATGCAAACCCTTCAAACTTTTTGATCTTTCTTGTCCTTTCTAAATGTAGCGCAACTCTCTACGTTTGTTACCCAGTCATGGCTTTCATCAAGCCAGGTTTCCGTAATGCGAACCACATCGTATTCTGTGATCGTCATAAGAGTCTCTTGCTCATTGCTAGACTTCTTGCACTTGCCAGCAGACATTTAATATTATTAGCAAATTTGTTACTCCTACTCAGCTCCCTGCTTTCCTTGCACATCCCTGAGCCCCTAAATCCTCATTTAGCCCTGCTGCCCCCCTTTCTCTACTCTATCCCCTTAATAGCACAACTACCCTCCCTCCCGCCACATCCTATTTTAAAAGCTCCTCCATCCGTCTTAGCATTTTTCTCCAAGCACAGCTGCACCCTCCGCATTAAGGTGCAGCCTGTCCCTACCTTAGACCCTGTAGCTGACAGAGAAGTCGTCCCAGTTCTCCAGGAACCAAAACCCTTCCTTCTTGCACCAATTTCTAAGGTATCAACCACAGATGACACTCACAAAATAAAAAAAATCCTCTTTATTTTTTGTCTTTAACCATTTTTTTGTGACATTTCAGCTCTAAAAGTCTCAAGTCCTTTGAAAAGTTGCCCAAAAAGCATCAAATTAAAAACCTGACACTAGGCAAGAACTGGAGTGAGACGTGGCCAAAAAATATGACATTTGGTGAAAGACGCATTTCATGAATCTGTCTAAAATATCTGGATAAGCAAAGTTGTTGAGGAAAAATAATAAAAAAAAAAAAAAAAAAAAAAAAAAGACTGACAGCTTAAACAGTGGCAAAATTTTGTAGAAAAGAATAAGGCGCAAATACTAAAGCCACTAAAAAAGGAGCAAATTACTCCAACAAAGTGAAGAAACAACAACGATGAATAGGGCCCATTGTTTTTACAACACTAATTGTCAAAAGTCTGCTATATTTCTTTGCATGATCAGATCAAGGAGAGCTTCTCCATTATACGTCACCTCAAGCTGGGATGAAAGTGCAGCTGAAAACAATGCAAGCGAATGACACCAGAAAATAGCAGCATATTGTTATGTGAAGGCTGAACGAGTCCTCGTCGGCAGCACGTCTCCCATCCACGTGTGGATATGTCGCAGACATGACCTTCAGAGGATGCGCTAGTAGAACAATCTGTATTGCAGTTTCCGCTAGAACTCTTCTAAAACCTAGACATTCCTACCATGTCGCCTTACGCAAATAGTGGGATCATTTTAGACATTTTCTATAGCTTCAGTTATGGCACCAATGCATTGGCTGATATAATCTGTCATTATATACAGTCATAGAACCAAGGACACAGGCTTATATGATCAGCCGCTATCTACAATGAATTGCTCCTTTCTTCAGCTGCTATCGTCAGTAAGACCCGTAATAACGCCATAGTCCTATTATCCTATCTAGTAATAAAGGTAAAATTCACTGTACAGAAGGCAGCAAATAATTTCCCAATATATAAATGATACTAAACACGCAGGTAGCATGCCAAAATATACAGGGAATTTAATAGGAAAGTTGTGACATCCTGTTTACAAAACGTGAATGTTACACCCAATTATTGGGCTCAGGGGTCTTGTGTGTTACAGAGTGTTTCTTTACTTTATCATACATGATACTTTATCACACATGATACAGGGATTTTTGTGATAACTCACCATAAAATCCTTTTCTCCGAGACGCTCATTGGGGGACACAGACCATGGGTTTTATGCTGTGGCCAATAGGAGGCTGACACTAAGTTGAGACAAAAAAGTTAGCTCCTCTTCCACAGCATACACCTTCCTGCTGGCCCCAAGTGAACCAGTTCGGTGCAAAAGCAGTAGGAGATCATTAATATCATATTAGAGTACAATCACCAACCTCATGTCAGAGTCTAACCCATTGAATGGGAGACAAGAAGCAGAAGCCGTCAGGCTAACAGAGTGGGTGCTGTGTCCCCCAATGAGCATCTCGGAGAAAAGGATTTTACGGTGAGTTATCACAAAAATCCCTGTTTCTCCTTCACCTCATTGGGGGACACAGACCATGGGACGTCCCAAAGCAGTCCATGGGTGGGCAACCATATAACAGATAAAACCCAATGTAGTGGCTGAGAAAAGGTGCCCTACCGCCTGTTGCAGAGTAATCTGCCGAGGACCGTACTACGGAAGTCTGAGTATGAGTAGTGCTTCAAGCATGAGAAAATGCTGAGCCAAAAACGCAGCCTTCCAGACCTGCAAACTTGTTCGGTCGACATGCGAAGCCAAATGACCTAAAGGGCGGACATCGCTCACGTAGAATACGCTCTAATTCCTACTGGGATGGGCCGCTTCTAAAGTAGTATAATTCCTGAATAGGCAAGTTAATTTCTCTGGCTATTGTGACCCTGAAGTGGTTTACAAAAGAGTGCCGTCCTCAGGACATACGTCCTGAGAGCCGTCATTGCATGCAGGGTGTGCGTAACTACCTCCATCCGAAGTACCAGTGTCGGGCCCAAAAGAGGGCAAGACAAAATCATTATTAAAATAGAAGGGTCAACCAACGCTGGGAAAAAAAGGACGGAAAAGATCTGAGGACAATCGCATCCAGGCTGGAAAGCAGAGAGAGGAAAACCAAATGAGCTAAACATAACATGGCTGTCAGCTCCAAGCGTCGTAATAATAAGTGACACTGCGAGAAGAAGAGCGACTTCCCAAGACAGAACTGCCCGCGAGACATCCTGGAACGGTCTGAGGGGCGTCTCTTAAAGCGCACCCAGGACCGAATTAACGTTCCAGGCTTCTAACGGACCTTTGTAGGGGGGTACCCCTGAGAAGTCCTGAGAATGAAGGTCATGAATTACGTTTTGGAAGCAATCCTGCGCTGAAACAGAGACAGGTAGAGCCCAGATCTGGCCCTTGATGGAGGTGAGCGTCACGAACCTGAGTCCAAGTCAGTCTGGAGAAGACTCTTAAAAGAACTGGAGCGGTGAAGACGCGAAGAGAACGACCGTGGTCGTAACACCATGTGACAGAAGGTGTTCCGGAGAGGTGAAATATGCAACCTGACGTCGGTCTCTGAGCACCAACCATAGTGGATACCACTGAGGGAGAGTAGATTAGAGCCCAGGCTTTGAAAGCCAGATCGTTAAACACCAGATCGTGTGATCTGGTGATCCCTTGGACGTTAGGAGAGCATGTCTGGATGATGCAACAGTCACCTGTGGATGGCGTCTATGATCTGTAGTAACTCTGAACACCACGTCCGGCGAGACCAATCCTGGATGCCTATGGAGACTGGAAATGGCCACTACCTCTGTTTACATGATGTCCGTTGCCAGGAAAGGAAGACGAAACTGGTGCCATGGAGCAACCAGTCATGCCCCCCTATGGCGTTTTGGATATCGAGACCGGGCTCAGACTGCTGAGTACCTTGGCCCTCAGTTTTGAAATCATCAGATCCCCATTCGGATTCTCTTAACGAAGGCAGCCCTGTTAAAAACGTCCTCCGTGGTGCATGCCAACAACCGTGGAGATATGTTATTGATTCGAATGGAGTGATACACGAGTAGATACTGGAGTGGGTGCCGGTAACCTGGATCACTTGGAATAGAAGGATATACAAAAAGACTGCCAAACAAGGGGGCTGGTATCGACAGCCCCGACTGGAGATTAGATCAGAAGATAAATCCTTCTCCTTGGTATAGAAGAAGAACCTCAATGTCCACCACCTGTGGGGACATCTGACATGCGGGGGGGCACTGCCGCCGAGGAGAGCAGTCTTCTGGCGCCGACTGCCAGAAGAGAATACAATTAATTGAAGAGGATCACTTCAATTGTTCCTGCAATCTCACCCCACCCCGTAACTCACGGCAATCTGAAAGGACAAAGGAGATGAGTACCAAAGGGTGCGAACTGAAGATGCTGTTCACGATGAAGATAAGAACCAAGTGGAGGGACTCCATTCGTGGATGGTGTGCCTCGGCCAAGATCCAGTGAGGGTCCTACAGAGCCATCCCTTCTGGGGAGCATGGACAGATTGAATAGGAGCAGGCGATCGCTACATTCTGTAGCATCGAATAATGGTTCCGTCCTGATGCCGTATATCAATGGCTCGGAAAAAGAATCCCTTCTTCCTCCGCTATGAGAGAGCGTCCAGGCCCGCAACGCCACGGGGGAATGCAGCGCACGAATGGTGCGTGACTGCGCATGAGTCGGCGCTTCCAACCTGTTAGGCGTCGAGTCCCCCCCCCTGCACAGGGGGAATCTCAAGCCACGTCCTCTGCGGTCTTCCATTCTTCTGCGGCAGCAGAGATTCCTGTTCAGCAGAGACGTCAGTTCCAGTGTCTTGCCCAAGCTAATGCTAGGCGTCTGGTTCTAAGATCTTTGGAAGACGTGAAGGAAAAAAACGTTTTGTAGAGGGATAAGGAAAAAAAGAAATCTTTGTATCTAGAAGACCCAGGCTTTGGGCTCGTTCGATACGAACAGCATACAAAAAAAGGAGACCTCACAAAACCAGAAATAGGCGGCCGTCCTTATTGCTGTGTGTCGACAGCTTATGCCGGAAATCACTGGGTGAAAAAACCATCAGGGACCTCTCTCTCTCAGGTCCAGACACTTTGGGGAGGACACTTACATTGTTGGCTTGACCCATGGCAAGACTGGGATCCCTTGCCGATGGGAGCGCCGGATATATGCGAGAGGACCAATATCAGATTTGCTGCCGAGGGCAGTGGGGAAGATGCACTAAGCCCTGCTGGGGAAGACATTTGTCCTTCCCTTTATGGCCTTGAGTTCCTTCTGTGGGTGCCTGCCCTCCCTCCATTCCGTGAGCCCTAATGCCTTATTGAGTGTGATGGCATTTGCCGCTGTGGTGCAGCCGGCCGCATGTGAAAAGGGCATCCAGCTAAAACGAGAAGAGAGCTGGTTTTGAGGCTTACAGAACGGAACGTATCAGGCTGTCGGTCTGTGGGACCTTTAATTGACTATCAACATGGCCTGGATGGCTCAGGGATTTAACCCAAAGCTTCTGCTGACCAGCTGAAATCAAGGGGATTCCTCCATTCCGGAGGCTTATGATTTGGTTAACCCATCGCTCCCTTAGCCGGTCAACTATGCCGCGGGCCACAGTTCACCGGAAGAATGTTACGATTCAGAACAAACCATGCATTAACCCTCAGAAAACTGTGTGAGTGCCATTAAAAGACAGATCTTCCAGCTTTTTTTTTTTCCTCTCTAGAGAATCCAAAATCCAGGCAAAACATTAAGCTGATACACAGAGTCATGTACTCTGTAAACCTGTGGCGAAGGGGAAGCGAGACAGAGCGTACGGGCACTTAAGCTGTAGTTGGTCGAATAGCGTACTGTGCAGGGCTGTGGAGTCAGAGTCGTGGAGTCGGTGCTCATTTTGGTGGAGTCGGAATAAAATGGACCGACTCCGACTCCTAAAATATATAATAAACTGGGTACAGTAGTTCAATGCAGAATATTTTTTCATAGGAATTTGGGAAAGTTATAAAATGTCCTATAAATGGCTGTTCTATTCCTGATCTAAGGCTACAATCACACACAGCGTTTTTCCTGCGTTTTTGGAGGATACGTTTTTCAGCTGCAAAAGCAGATCAGCTTTTAAAAAAACGCATCATCTGAAAGGTTTTTGAGCTCATAGATAATGTTTTCAATATCAAAAGCAGATTAGAAATCTGCTCTATCCATTTATCTGTCTATCCATATCATATCTTATCTGTACCAAAAAGAATGAAAGCCAGGTAGCACACAGACCAACACTCTTTTTTTAGCACCAGTCAGGTACACCTCATAGCTGCCCAAAAGGACGCCTAGTAACACATCAACATCAACTGATTGTTGGAATAAATAGACTGCATTCATCACCACATCTTCTTAAGGTGCAGGCTTTATTTTCAAGTGTAGGGGTGTGCAGTATGAGGTTCTGCAGCAGCTGAGGTGTGCAGTATGAGGTTCTGTGGAACAGTATGAGGTTCTGCCCCCCCCCCAGGTTTGATCCTGGCTACGCCCGAAGGTGTGAATGTAGACTGAGGATCTAGGCTTTGTCTTAGCTGAGATAAGTCATATAGTGTGTGTATATATATATATATATATATATATATACACATACATATATATATATAAATATATATTTATTTAGAAAAAAGAAATAGTCCAGTATATCAGCCACAGTATCCAATATTCATTCCAAATAGAGGCAGCACTCCATAGTTAGTTTTCAAGTGATAGTGAATTTATTAGACCCACATATCAGAGCTCTGATATGTGGGTCTAATAAATTCACTATCACTTGAAAACTAACTATGGAGTGCTGCCTCTATTTGGAATGAATATATATGTGGAATTATATAATTAACAAAAAAGTGTGAAACAACTGAAAATATGTCTTATATTCTAGGTTCTTCAAAGTAGCCACCTTTTGCTTTGATTACTGCTTTGCACACTCTTGGCATTCTCTTGATGAGCTTCAAGAGATAGTAACCGGAAATGGCTTTCACTTCACAGGTGTTCCCTGTCAGGTTTAATAAGTGGGATTTCTTGCCTTATAAGTGGGGTTGGGACCATCAGTTGTGTTGTGCAGAAGTCTGGTGGATACACAGCTGATAGTCCTACTGAATAGACTGTTAGAATTTGTATTATGGCAAGAAAAAGGCAGCTAAGTAAAGAAAAATGAGTGGCCATCATTACTTTAAATAATGAAGGTCAGTCAGTCCAAAAAATTGGGAAAACTTTGAAAGTGTCCCCAAGTGCAGTGGCAAAAACCATCAAGCGCTACAAAGAAACTGGCTCACATGAGAACCGCCCCAGGAAAGGAAGACCAAGAGTCACCTCTGCTGCGGAGGATAAGTTCATCCGAGTCACCAGCCTCAGAAATCGCAGGTTAACAGCAACTCAGATTAGAGACCAGGTCAATGCCACACAGAGTTCTAGCAGCAGACACATCTCTACAACAACTGTTAAGAGGACACTTTGTGCAGCGGGCCTTCATGGTAAAATAGCTGCTAGGAAACCACTGCTAAGGACAGGCAACAAGCAGAAGAGACTTGTTTGGGCTAAAGAACACAAGGAATGGACATTAGACCAGTGGAAATCTGTGCTTTGGTCTGATAAGTCCAAATTTGAGATCTTTGGTTCCAACCACCGTGTCTTTGTGTGATGCAGAAAAGGTGAACGGATGGACTCTACATGCCTGGTTCCCACCGTGAAGCATGGAGGAGGAGGTGTGATGGTGTGGGGGTGCTTTGCTGGTGACACTGTTGGGGATTTATTCAAAATTGAAGGCATACTGAACCAGCATGGCTACCACAGCATCTTGCAGCGGCATGCTATTCCATCCGGTTTGTGTTTAGTTGGACCATCATTTATTTTTCAACAGGACAATGACCCCAAACACACCTCCAGGCTGTGTAACGGCTATTTGACCAAGAAGGAGTGTGATGGGGTGCTACGCCAGATGACCTGGCCTCCACAGTCACCAGACCTGAACCCAATCGAGATGGTTTGGGGTGAGCTGGACCGCAGAGTGAAGGCAAAAGGGCCAACAAGTGCTAAGCATCTCTGGGAACTCTTTCAAGACTGTTGGAAGACCTTTTCCGGTGACTACCTCTTGAAGCTCATCAAGAGAATGCCAAGAGTGTGCAAAGCAGCAATCAAAGCAAAAGGTGGCTACTTTGAAGAACCCAGAATATAAGACATATTTTCAGTTGTTTCAGACTTTTGTTAATTATATAATTCCACATGTTTTAATTTATAGTTTAGATGCCTTCAGAGTGAATCTACAGTTTTCATAGTCATGAAAATAAAGAAAACTCTTTGAATGAGAAGTTATATCCAAACTTTTGGTCTGTACTGTATATATGTAATCGATATTACATAGTGTATTACATATTTACAATTTATTACAGTTTTTTGTGTTCTAAAGTTGTATTCCAATAAATATATATTATGTTCTATCTAAATATCTTGATTATTGTATCATAGAAATAATTAAATGTCTGATGTTCACATTGTACTACAATACATTTTTCACTTAAATATAAGCAATATATGTGGGAGTCGGAGTCGTGGAGTTGGAGTCGGTGTAAGGGAAATTGAGGAGTCAGAGTCGCAGGTTTGACTTACCGACTCCACAGCTCTGGTACTGTGAACCCCTTCTCTAGATGTCTATGCATCTGTAGAATGCCTGCATCTGCTAATCAACAGCCGCTGTGATCCTGTGAACGCTCCGATGCATCGGAGGGATCGAGGATAACCTGTGCCAGAGGAGAAGCCCGTTAGGAGGGAGGGGGGATCATAAGTGGGGCCCAGTGTTGACGGAGTCTAACACTGGCGTGGTGAGATGGCCTATGGAACTCCACGATCAACCCTTCTGCGCAAGGCAGGTATACATTCCATAATAAATACTGCCGAAAAAAAACATTCCAATCCTCTGGAATGCAGGCTGGCCGGGGATTTAGAGGGTCAAAGAACACACGCATATATTTATATATGTATACATAACAATATGCATCCACACACAGTATGTACCAGGTGTCACCCTGTAGACTGCGGTCCTCCTCAGGAAAAAAGCATCTTTGTTAGCGCTGAATGGGCGCTATGCTGAATGACCCTTTAAGTTATATAAGGGTGGCCGTACCTTTGCAGGACGGTGGTACTTGCCCAGCCTCACGCTGCATAGCAGCTGCCACTTGAAGGACGGAGCGACCGGTGGCGCACTCCGTTGGAGGATGAGAGCAACAGTCCTCTGCGGACGGACCATAACTCTTCGGAGGGAATGGTCCCACAGCCAACACGCCAATGTACGTAATGCAGCCCGGCAAGGCATATGGTGACCGGGATTAGAATCCCCCTCCTCCCTGGCGCCCGGGGAGGGGGGCGTCTGACACTCACCGCGGTGTGCATCCCGGCATGGAGCCTCCACAATGGGACTTCGGTGTGGAGGCGGCGTTCTCATGAGAACCACCACCGCGTCACTCTGGGAGAGGTGGCTCCTCTGAAGCAGGCCGAAGCCGGGGCCTAGATTATTGACTGGCGCGGCCCCAGGGAAGGAGTCCGTGGGCCACGCCTTCGGCTTACATCGGGGGAGGCGCTGACTCTCCCGCTCTGCCATGCCCAGTAGTGATGGGTAGTTCGTGAGTGAGTAGTTCAAAATGAACTAATCTTCAGAGTGAACTAGTTCATCTAGTTCACCATCCTGACAGAGATTAGTTCATTATGAACTAAACAGCAAGTGGGAGGAGACAGAGTGATCCCTCCTCCAGTTCCAGGAAGCTCACTGCTGTCTCACACTTGCTCTTTATAGCTCCTGATGCTGGAAAAGAAGGTCGTAAAACACTATGCCACACATCAAATACAAATATAATAGTAATAATAATATTAATAAAAACTGAAATTGCACAGTAGACAGACACAGCTCATATGTGTGTATGAGAGAGAGAGTGTTTCTGTGTGTGGTTCATGCCCCTCACCTGTCTTTGTGATAAGATTAGCCTCCTGTAGAGGATCAGCCTCCTGTAGCTTAGAAGATCAGTCTTGCTAAAATCTTTACCACTGGCTCCTGTTCTGTTCTCAAAATGGTGGATGCTGAACTGCTTCTCAGCTCCCTCATACACAATCATTATGAGTCAGTACTCTACAGGAGCCACAGCTTCTGTGTAACGAACTAGAACTGATCAATCTCTTCTCAGCAGAATCCAGAAAAATACTGAACTAAATGAACTAATCTTTTGAACTAATCTTTTCAGTGAACTAGTTCATGGTGAACTATTCACCAAAACGAACTAGATTTCCAATCACAAATGCCCAGTGTACCTGTGAGAACCGTCAGGCAGGTGGGCGGGATCTCCGGCTGGTGGGCGGAGTGATCAGCCTGCGGCCTAGTAAGGGCTGAAGCCAGGGACTAAATTAGAGGTGCCCGGCCAATAGAACGACCAGGCCCGCGATGCGCCCAGGAGCCCAGCCACCACTCTGCATGCAGGCCAGGGCTGCGACATAGATGGTGCAGGAACCCTCAATCCACCATCCTCTTGTGGGGGAGGTGGAAAGGGACAGTACCAGCTCCCTGCAGCACCGCTGTTCCGTCAGTGGTGGTGCAGAGGGAGCAGCGCGGACGCCGTGGGAGGCTCTGTGTATCCTAAGGGTTCGCTCCCCTAGGATTTCACAGGGCTATGTCCGGCTGTGGCAGCACTTGTGCTGTGTGGCCTCACGAGAGCAGTCACGCTTAGTCTAGAATGGCCGATGGCCTGGCACTCACCGCAGTGCGCGTCCCGGCATGGAGCCGCCACGATGGGACTTCCATGGGTAATCTTCAGGATGGTACGGGGTAAGTGATTGCCTCAATCCAGCATCCCTTAGAAGGGAAGTGGAGAGGGACCGTCCGCCTCCTTGCATCATCCACTTTTAAAAGTGGTGAAGCAGTGGGGGCCTCTGAGCACCCTATGGGTTCAATGCCTAAGGGTGGGCAGGGCAGGTTGTCCGGCATAGGCCTGGCTGCGGAAGAGGATACATGTAGGCAACATTCCATGTGCTCGTCCGTAAGTCGGTGCGGGGAGATTGTAGACCCGTCGCCCTGGAATCAGCTCAGGCATGGCATCCCATGTCGCAGGAGAGAATACGTGGAGGCGACACTCGCACATGCTCGCCTGTTGTTGGTTCGGGGAAATCGGAACCTTGAAAGGCTCCGTTGCCCCTTCATCCAAATTGAAAAATTAAAAAAAAAAAAAAAAAGGTAAAATTAAAAAAAAATAAAATAACAAATGGTCTGAAGACCAGACCAGTGTGCCTCCTAGAGACTAAGCAAGAACTAGTTCACTTGGAGCCAGCGGGAAGGTGTATGCTGCGGAGGAGCTAACTTTTTTGTCTCATCTTAGTGTCAGCCTCCTATTGGCCACAGCATAACACCCATGGTCTGTGTCCCCAATGAGGCGAAGGAGAAACTTTGAGTAACACATATAACACGTATGACAGTATCAGATAAAGTAAAGTAAGACATATGATAAAATATCAGGTATGATAAACTAAACTATCACGTATACTTTATCATAAGTGATCTTTACCATACGTGATACTTTTCTATATCATCTAAAGAACCAGTATGAAAGTATCACATATGATAAACTAAATTGTCAGGTATACTTTATCATAAGTGATACTTTAATTTGTATTATATGTGTTACTTTGATAAAGTTAACACGTATGAAAGTATCACATATGAAAAAGTAAAGTATACGTGACAGTTTAGTTTATCATACCTGATACTTTCATACGTTTTACTTTACTTTATCATATGTGTTACTTTACTTTATCAAAGTAACACATGATAAAGTAAATTATCACGTATAATAAAGTATTACATATGATAAAGAAAAGTTTCATGTATGGTAAAAGATCACGTATGGTAAAGTATCAAGTTTGATAAAGTATACGTGATAAACTAAACCATCACATATACTTTGTAATACGTGATACTTTAACAAACATGATACTTTTCTTTATCACATGTGATACTTTATCATATGTGTTACTTTACTTTATCATATCTGCTATTTTATATTTGTACTCTATAGCAACAGCAAAGTATCAGGTATGATAACGTAAAATAAAACATATAATAAAGTATCACGTATGATAAGCTTAACTATGACGTATACTTTATAATATGTGTTACTTTATCAAAGGAGATACTTTGATAAAGTAAAGTAACACATGATAAAGCAAAGTATCATGCATGGTAAAGTATCATGTATGATAAAAGTAAAGTATCTCGTATGGTAAAGTATCACTTATGATAAAGTAAAGTATCATGTATGGTAAAGTATCACATATGGCAACGCAAAGTATTATGTATGGTAACGACATATTGCTTGGAGGACAAGTCCAGGAACACAGGGGACCACAAGCCTCTCATGTGACACCCCCTCCCCTGCAAGCCAGGCCTTTCATCTATTGGTTACTGACCAATATATTCTGGTTATATCTTTAGTCCTACCACTACTGTATTTGCACATCTATTTGTGTATGTAGTGTATTGTCTAGGCTCTAGGGTGCCCTTAATGCAATGAAATATATAATTTAACCTTGGTCTGCTCTTTTATCTCGACCTACGAATCCATAAGTCCATATCTCAGTTTAATGTTCCCTGCTACTGCGGCTGGTTTCTGGCCCAATATAAATCCCATTAAGGGACTGGTCTTATATCAAACGAGGAACCGGTAGCAGTTCTACCATGCTGATAAGGTTCTGTTTCACTGGGGCTAGTGAAAGAGGCCTATCGATCTGTCAGGGTTATGGTCGAGTGTGGTATCATGGCAGTAACTCCGTGGGCTACATCCTCTCACTCCCCCGTGCCTCCCTGGGCCCGTGTGGAAAGGGGGGGGTATCTGACCTTACCTGTCCCCAGGGGTTGCGGAACTTCACGTTGGTTCAAGTGGGGAAACCGTATGACTTGATAATTCTGACGTAATAATGACGTCAGGTGGGGTGGCGAGAGGCCTGGATGTCTTCCTGGAGAATAACAATATTGTACCTTACAGTGATTAGGTTTTTTAGAATGACGTAGATCTGGGGATTTATTCTGACGGAATATAGGCTGAACTGGATGGAAAAATGTCTTTTTTTCCTTCGCCTCATTGGGGGACACAGACACTGTGGGTGTATGCTTCTGCCGCTAGGAGGCTGACACTAAGTGAAAAAAAGAGATTAGCTCCTCCTCCGTCGTATATACCCTTGCCCCTATTGCGGGCGAAACTCAGTTTTTTGCTTAGTGTCCATGGAGGCACACACGTCTGGTTTTCTTTTTTTTTCCCCATGAAGATGAGATAGGGGCGACGGACCCTATTGAAAGGGTCCGATCTCCCCAAACAATCAATGGGCAAGCACGTGTTGAGTATCGTCTCCACGTATCCTCTCCATCACCGTGGGACATATCTGGGCCATTTTCCCCAGACCTTTTTTTATTTTATTTTTACCATCTATGAAGATGAGACAGGGGCAACGGATCCTATTGAAAGGGTCCGATTTCCCCAAACCATCAACGGGCGAGCACGTGCGAGTGTCCCTCCACGTATCCTCTCCCGCGGCGTGGGACACAATACCAGACTTAGCCCTGACCACCCCTAGGTATTGAAACCATGGGCTGTATAGAGGCACAAGACTAGTCCGTGCGGTCCCCACTGCTCCACCAATGCTTAGACTGCGGTGCTGCAAGGCGGCGGACGGTCCCTCTCCTCACCCCCTGAAGGTGTTAGATGGAGCTAGGGTGCCTGCACCGTCCTATTTTGTCAAGGCCCCCTCACATACCTGAGCTGGGAAGCTGAAGAGGATCGTCAGTGAGGAGAGGGCCTGGGAGGGCTCCTGCGGCAAAGATCCGGGGCTGGAGCCCTTAGCTGTCAGATGCCTCCGGCCAGTGGCTGCAGAGCGGTGCGGAGAAGCCCGCGCCAGTAAGTAGCGCTGTTTTTTGTGGCGCCATGGAGTCGCCCCCCCCCCCGTCCCCCCCCTTGGCGGACAGGGGATAAATTGAGGCCGCGGCTTTAGCCAAAGCTAGGCCGCGACCGGAAGTTCCGCCTCCGGGCCGTGCGTCACTTCCGGCAGCCCGACCCCAGGCCTGGGCGGCGGGGGATAAATTTAGTCCCCGACTTCGGAGCGCGACCCGGAAATACCGCCCCTGGACCGGTTTATATGCTGGCGGTCCGCCCCACAGCTGGTGGCGCGGGAGGCGTCCAGGAACGGGGGGGCACAGGACTGGGGTAAGTGCTGCCCGGGAGACCACAGGGAAAACGAGGTGCTACCTCCTTCCCCCTATCCCCAGCAGGGGACAGATACGGCATGTCCGAAGAAGCCGCATCCATCTCTTGTCGGGCTGCGTTTCCGCGGGCGCAGAGCAAGCGATTATGCAAAGCCGGTGACTCCAAACGCGCCCAGGAGCCCTCCCCTGCGACCGAACCCACAATGCTGGTGTGGGCAGACCGCAGAGGACAAGGCTCGGGATTCCCGCTGTGCAGCGCCCGGAGCCCGACGCTTAACGGAACCTCAGTGTCCGTCCTCCTCTGCAACCAAGGTGCCAAGCCCCCCAGAGTGGGTTCTATCACTGTCACAGGTCATGCAATTGAGTCCCTTCAGGCCTCAGATGGGAGCAGGGACAGTGGCTCGCTGGCCTTAGCGGGGACCTCCACCTAACAAGAGCCTCTCGCCTGCAGGGGCCGCTCTCACTTCAGGCAGACCTGAGGGAAACTAATCCACACGGTGTCGCCCAGTCCATCTGGTGCCTTGGCATCCGTAAGTTCTGCTTCTCGCTCCCCGTCACCAGTGGTTGATAGCGAGCAGACCTCAGAATTCAACTCAGATGAGCCCCTTGACCTGGATACTCCAGCGTCATGTGAAACAGTGGACAGCCTCATAGAAGCCGTCAATCAGACCTTGGGGATTGAGGATGATCCCGCAGCGGCGACGGGGCATGAAGTGGCATTTAAGCAAGTGAAGCGCCCGCACAGAATTTTTTCCTCTCACCCGGAGTATGTGGACATAGTGCAGCGGCACAGAGAGCATCCAGACAGGCGTTTCTCAGTTCAAAAGGCACTCGAAACAAGGTATCCAATTGCTCCGGACCTCCATAAAAAATGGATGGAATCCCCGATAGTAGATCCTCCGGTTTCGCGCCTAGCCACTAAGACCCTGCTATCCGTCCCTAGTGTTTCCTCAATTAAGGATCTCACAGATCGCCTTATAGAGAGCTTAGCTCGCTCAGTATATGAGGCGTCAGGGTCAGCGCTCGCTCCCTCATTCGCAGCAACTTGGGTAGCCAAGGCTATGACATTAAACAAGGTCGCGCAGGAGCAGGATCTACCTGCAGAGATTTCAGAGGTCGCAGGTCAGAAGGCGATGGCTGGAGGCTATGTAATCAATGCGTCTTTGGATGCGGACAATTGCCCGGCACTTGCTGCTGCTAATGCAATTTGTATCAGAAGAGCCCTATGGTTAAGGACATCGCGAGCCGATTCTACTTCCAAGGACTTACCTGCCTTATCAGTGTGGTCACCTATTTGGGGAGAAGTTGGATCAACTTATCTCCGACTCCACAGGAGGAAAGAGCGGGTTTCTCCCTCAACAAAGGTCAAAACGCTTTTTCGTCACCCGTTTTCAGGCGCGTTTTCGGGCCTTTCGCAACCCCGGGTGGACTACAGCAGCCAATTCCGCCGCCTCAGGCCGCCCCAACCAGGATAGGGAGCGGCAGGTCTCATATAGAGCCAACCCATTGGGGAGAATGCATACTAAGCAGCCCAGATCGAGGGGATCCAGATCCCAAAGATCGTCGGCCAAATGACTCGAGGCCTTTACCAGACGACACTGGCAAGGTGGGAGACCGCCTACTCTGGTTTCACCACGTCTGGGTCAATGTCACTCACGGCACATGGGAAAGGAATAGGTGGCCTCAGGTTACAAATAGAATTTGTCAGATATCCTCCAAGACGGTTTTTTCTTTCCCGGCTTCCCAGGGTGGATACCCAGGCAAGGGCTCTATTGGGAGCCATCAAATCGCTCCAGCACAACGGAGTCATTGTTCCAGTGCCGGAACACGAAAGAGCTCAGGGGTTCTATTCCAACCTTTTTGCGGTTCCCAAAAAGGACGGGTCTGTCAGGCCTGTTTTGGACCTGAAGCTTCTGAACAAATTCATCAGGATCAGACATTTCCGGATGGAGTCTCTCCGTTCAGTCATATCGGCCACGGAGCAGTGAGAATACTTGGCCTCAATGACATCCAGGACGCATATCTGCATATTCCCATTTTTCCTCCTCATCAGAGGTTTCTACGCTTCACCATCGGCGATCAACATTTTCAGTTCGTAGCGCTACCCTTCGGGCTTGCCACGGCTCCCAGAGTGTTCACAAAGGTTATGGCAGTTGTCATGGCCACACTGCATTCTCGAGGCATAGTCGTCTTGCCTTATCTGGACGACCTCTTGGTCAAGGGCCCGTCAATACTGACATGTGAGGAAAAGGTCAACATCACGCTAGATACTCTTGCCCACTTAGGATGGTTGGCAATGCAAAGAAGTCATTCCTTGTGCCAGCTCATAGGATCTCCTTCCAAGGAATGATCTTCGACACTTGCCGAGGGTTGGTAATTCTCCTTCAGGAAAAGGCGCTCGCTCTCCAGCAGGGAGTCCGGACACTTCGCCAACCAGTCCCTCATACCATCCGATCCGGGATGAGGATTCTAGGGAAAATGGTGGCGGCAATGGAAGCGATACCTGTCGCCCAGTTCCACCTTCGCCCCCTGCGGCACGCCCTCTTGTCAGCCTGGGACAAGAATCCTTTCACGCTCGATCGGCGGTGCTGACTGTTCTCTCAAGTCAGGCAGTCGCTCGGATGGTGGATAACCAGTTCCTCTCTGGCCCAGGGGAAACCTTTCCCCCCAGATCATTGACTGGTAATGACAATGGGTCGCCCTCCCAGGGCTGTGGGGTACTCGGTACCGGGCCCGATGAGCTTCAATGGGAGATGTCACGGCAGCTGGGACCCGGCCCGTGGCCCTGGGCGTCCATTGTAACAGGGGTTGTTGAAGTGTGCTTATGGTGGTGAAAGTCTATAAGTGATTCGTGACGCCACCTGTGGTGTTCAGCAATGGAGATGTAAGCCGACGCTGCAGACAGATCCTGTGGTGTGGTGCAGTAATGATGTTATAGCCCTCCACAGGCAGGGCTGTAGTCCCAGGGCAGTGTAGGTGAAGTGACACTTAGATGGTGTAGTGTCAGGCGCAAGGGATGCAGCAGTGCCGGGCGGGTTGGCGCAGGAATAAGTGGAGGACACCAGGGCATGTAGTTCCAAAGCTTTACTCACAGTCTGTTGCAGGTACAAGTGCCCGCATCTGTGCCGTGTCCTCCGGGTCAGGGGCTCAGCCAACTTCCAGGCAAGATGAAGTACTCATTCCAACACTCCGCCAACATGTGCCTTTTCTGAACGTCTCCTCTTATAGCGCCTTTGAATGAAGTACTCCTATTACTGAGTTACACTGGAGTTCCTCCTATCAGATGTTCCCATGAACTCTACTTGTATGGCAGACAGCTGTAGCCTGCTTCGGGGACTCCTTGCTACTAAGTCCCAGCTCATTCTTATGTTGCTGTTGTGCCTCCAAGTCTTGTGTTGGAATAAAGTGGTCACTACTTCTATTCCTCCGGTGTCTGCTGCAGGACAATTAGTATCCGTACAACCTCGGGGACCGGGCCCCGGCCTTGCGCTTAGAACTTGAGAAGGGTTCTCCTCTAACCCTAGTCCTTGTTCCCTTATTCTCCTCACGTTCTGTGCTAATCCTTCTTCCTGATGGAGAATCAAGCTTCCTTTCTCTGTCTCTTTCCTGTGCCAGCAGACCCAGATCACTGCGGCCTGCTGTAG
The DNA here is from genome assembly GCF_039654945.1 of Dendrobates tinctorius. Lineage (NCBI taxonomy): Eukaryota > Metazoa > Chordata > Amphibia > Anura > Dendrobatidae > Dendrobates > Dendrobates tinctorius. The sequence continues at coordinate 1,574,074 of NW_027361832.1, read as the reverse complement.
CACTTCCTTCTTCCATCCCACTCCCGGGGATCTTCTCTGTCTCACTCTCTGTCCTTCTACATCTTCACTCACTGACTGAATGACTAAACGACTGAATAAATCACTCAACTCTTCCCACTCTTATGTAAACTAAACTCCACCCACCTCCCAGCACGTTTCGTGTTCCAAGCAGGGAGCCACCAAGGGGTGCTATGCTACACTCCAAGCAGGGAGCCGCCGAAGGTTCTTTGCTACACTACTTTGTGGTGTGGGGTGCAGGTGTTGGAGCGTGGTCAGGTGTCACCACCTTACCTGGATGGTGGGGTACCACCCCTCAGGAGGAGGTGCAGTACCTCTGTGGCGACTGAACCCTCAGGGGCACCACATAAACCCACCCCCCCGTTAAACACAGCTCGTCCGCGGGCTGCAAGTAAACAGAAGTTCACAAATACAGGAACATACAAAATTTTGTAATGCAAAACAAACAGTTCTTATCTAAATCTTCTCAACATGAGAGGCACTGTCTCTTGAACGTTGCAAACCATTTTAACTATCTTTAAAGTTATGCTACCTAATTTAAAGTGCTATTTCAAGCATTATCACTTTTTACACATTCTCTACTTTCTTTTGTTAACCTTAAGTGACAACCGTGGATGCCTGGCTCGTCACCTGCATTTTTCCAAATCTTCATCTTTATTCAAATCTCTTTATTAAAACATTCCTATCTGTCATTGATACTAACTAGAATCTATACAAAAGCTATTCTCTATTAATACTGTCATAAGGCAGATTATAAAATACTTCACATCAAAACTTCAATAATTCTTGTAAGTGCTGGACACCGTTCCCAGCCGGGATCTCTTGGAGTGTCCTTTAGGTGGGAGCCATGCTCCATGATGAGGCAGTTTTTATCTATAAAAGGGCTATGTAAAACCAAGAGAGGGCACCTAAAGAGGTGCAAACTATTTACAATGACAATTTGTGATTCACTCCAAGTTCATGATCACCACAGTTCAGATCTTCATAATAAATGCTACCAACGCAACTAGGCAAACTGAAGAAAACTGGAACATAATTGTAAACAATGGGGCATAACGGTGCAAATATCCTCCTGGGTAACAAAGTTAGTTGTTCATATTCTCCTTAATGTTGGTGGGCACCTCCTGGGGTACTGGAAACTGGTTGCTTGGGCTGCTGCTTCCAGGGGAGATTCTCTGGGTGTCTTCATCCTGTTGCTGGCGGTCTACAAATTGCAGGTATTCCTTTTCTCCTTGCGTGATATTGGCATCTATAGATAGCACATCCACTGTTGCTGGTGGCATCTCTGCTGCCTGTGACTCTGCAGGAGTTGCGGCTGGTGCCTCAGTCTCAGGTGGCACTACTATCTTGATTTTTGGCCTGACATCTGGTGGTAACGGTGTCGGTGGGCGCTTATGGGGGTTGAGGCGGGGATCCTGAATTGGTGGTAAAGGAAACCCGTGATGCATAGTGACACCCATCAGCTGCTCAGGCTCTTCTGCTGAGATCAGAAGATGTCGAATGGGACGCGCTTGTTCCAGCCTTACTCTTTTCAGCAGGGACTTCTTCCATTTCCCCATCGCAGTCAACTTAGTACTTTTGAGTTGAGAACACAGCTCCTCCGTTTGTCCCATGCGGAGCCCCGGCCCGCTGCACGCGGTGTTCGGGAACTCAGGGGGCAACCCAGTTGCAGGGGCGGCGGTCGTACCTGATGTTTCCCGGTGGTGCTGTCTTGGCTCCGGTGCAGGCACGAGACGGTGGGCAGCTGCAGGGGTATGCACGGGGGTAGCCGGTCCGGATGCCGGCGGTGGTGGAGGAGATAGCGGCTCCGGGTCCGCGGGGATCTCCGGTGGGACCTGCACAGCCGCGCTAGGTCCAGGTTGGGGCTCAGCTTCCTCTGCTTCAGGCAACAGGCCCTCAGATAACTCCTCCGGACGGGCCTCACACAGCGGCGGTGACAGCGGAGCGGTGGTGATGGATGCTGCCGGTGGTATTGCAGCGGCCGCAGGCTCCACAGGGTTTGCCTGGGGGAGATCCGGTGCAGCAATGGTGGGTACTGGTGACTGGGGTACCGCGGGTGTAGGCCCCTCCAGGGCGGGCTGCCACTTCTTCCTCCAGAGCGCCTCCTGCTTCAGCCGCAGTTCATGAGTCAGCCGGGCAATCTCATCCTCCAGCTGTTGACAGTCTAGATGGGAAGCCAGATCGGAGCCTTCAGCCATTGTGCCTGGGAGATTCAACTTAACCTCCCTTCGCTCTTCAGGCCTCCTCTCTCCTTCCATCATGGCGTTCTCTCCTTTCTCTTCCTGTCAGGCCTCTTTTCCCGCCACCGGCTCCCGCCCCTCCTTCTGGAGGCGGCATCTTTTTCCTACTCCTCCATACCAGGCCAGTATACGAACCCCTCGGGGGGTGGGCCATGTTGCTGTCGCATAGAAGTTCAGACAGGGGAGGCCCAGGACAGTTCGCGGTCTTTTCTTAGGACCACCCATATTATCACGCCCCTCTTCTCCGCACTGGCGGCCATTTTTAGCATTCATTTTACAGTCTATCAAATAGGGTCTTTTGAACATTTCCACAAACTTTTAAGTCCAATAAATCGTAGGCACACAGAACCCGGTGGCACCAGGCTTCGTCATCCTGTTTGTGACGCCAGAAAATGGGTCGCCCTCCCAGGGCAGTGGGGTACTCGGTACCGGGCCCGATGAGCTTCAATGGGAGATGTCACGGCAGCTGGGACCCGACCCGTGGCCCTGGGCGCCCATTGTAACAGAGGTTGTTGAAGTGTGCTTATGGTGGTGAAAGTTTATAAGTGATTCGTGACGCCACCTGTGGTGTTCGGCAATGGAGATGTAAGCCGACGCTGCAGACAGATCCTCTGGGACAGATGGTGTGGTGCAACAATGACGTTATAGCCCTCCACAGGCAGGGCTGTAGTCCCAGGGCAGTGTAGGTGAAGTGACACTTAGATGGTGTAGTGTCAGGCGCAAGGGATGCAGCAGTGCCGGGCAGGTTGGCACAGGAATAAGTGGAGGACACCAGGGCATGTGGTTCCAAAGCTTTACTCACAATCTGTTGCAGGTACAGGTGCCTGATCCGTGCCGTGTCCTCCGGGTCAGGGGCTCAGCCAACTTCCAGGCAAGATGAAGTACTCCTTTCCAACACTCCGCCAACATATGTGCCTTTTCTGAACGTCTCCTCTTATAGTGCCTTTGAATGAAGTACTCCTAGTACTGAGTTACATTGGAGTTCCTCCTATCAGATGTTCCCATGAACTCTACTTGCACGGCAGACAGCTGTAGCCTGCTTCGGGGACTCCTTGCTACTAAGTCCCAGCTCATTCTTATGTTGCTGTTGTGCCCCCAAGTCTTGTGAGGGAATAAAGTGGTCACTACTTCTATTCCTCCGGTGTCTGCTGCAGGACCATTCGTATCCATACAACCTCGGGGACCGGGCCCCGGCCTTGCGCTTAGAACTTGAGAAGGGTTCTCCTCTAACCCTAGTCCTTGTTCTCCTCACATTCCGTGCTAATCCTTCTTCCCGATGGAGAATCAAGCTTCCTTTCTCTGTCTGTCTCTTTCCTGTGCCAGCAGACCCAGATCACTGTGGCCTGCTGCACTTCCTTCTTCCATCCCTCTCCCGGGGATCTTCTCTGTCTCACTCTCTGTCCTTCTACATCTTCACTCACTGACTGAATGAATCACTCAACTCTTCCCGCTCTTTTATGTAAACTAAACTCCACCCACCTCCCAGCACGTTTCGTGTTCCAAGCAGGGAGCCACCACAGACTAGCCCCGTCGAGCGTGGGACGCAGATCTAATGCAGCTGCTCGCTGACGTTCCTTGGCGACTGCCAGAGCGCCCAGATCTACTGTCTCAAGGGCCGATTTGCCACCCGAACTCAGGGACCCTGTGTTTGACGGCATGGCCGTTGAATCTTGTATTCTAACCCAGGCAGGGTTCGGGAGCGAGGTGGTCGCTTCAATGATTAGCGCCCGGAAGCCTGCTTCAGCACGAGTTTACCACCACACCTGGAAGGTGTTCTTTGCTTGGTGTTGAGGCCGCTGTGTTTTTCCGCTGAGATTCTCGATCCCCAACATCTTGCCTTTCCTCCAGTCAGGCTTAGAGAGCGCGCATAGCTCAGTCGGTAGAGCATTAGAGTCGGGCTTTGCCCCAGGTTCCCTCAGGAGACAAATATCGGCCTTATCCGTCCTGTTCCAGCGCAGCATTGCTACCAATTTGCAGGTGAGGAATTTTCATTCAGGGGGTCTCCCACTTGGTACCTCCCTATAAGACGCCAATGGACGCCTGGGACCTTAACATGGTCCTAAGTGTTCTGCAAGAAGCTCCATTTGAACTGCTTCAGGATGTCTCTTTGAGGTACCTTTCCTGGAAAGTGGTGCTCCTAGTGGCCATCACTTCCATCAGGCGGGCTTCAGAGCTGGCGGCCCTATCCTGCCGAGCTCCGTTCCTCACTTTCCATAAGGATAAGATGGTCCGCAGACCAGCCCCTCCTTTTCTGCCGAAAGTCGTGTCCTCTTTTTCACATTAATGAAGATGTTGCTTTGCCTTCATTTTGTCCAGCACCAGTGCACTGTGTGGAAAAGGCTCTTCACACGTTAGACCTGGTAAGAGCCTCCAGAGGTACGTATCGCGGACGGCACCCTTTCGTCAGACGGACACGCTGTTCATGCTCCCCGAAGGGCGCAGGAAGAGACTCGCAGCCTCAAAATCGACCATAGCCAGATGTATTCATTTCACTATTCAGGAGTCATACCGCATTAGCGGCACGCCGATTCCATCAGGGATCAGAGCGCACTCTACTCGGGCAGTGGGCGCCTTTTGGGCGCTTCAGCACCAGGCTTCAATGGAACAGGTTTGCAAGGCAGCAACCTGGTCCAGCCTGCACACATTTGCCAAACATATTATCCATGCTCAGGCCTCGGCGGATACGAACCTGGGTAGAAGGATTCCCCAAGCAGCGGTGGCGCACCTTTTAAACAAGAGGTGCATGTAGCTTGGATCGGTGAGTCAATCTCCCACCCAGGGACTGCTTTAGGACGTCCCACAGTATCTGTGTCCCCCAATGAGGCGAAGGAGAAACATGGATTTTTGTGATGACTCACCGTAAAATCCTTTTCTCCGAGACGCTCATTGGGGGGGACAGCACCCACCCTATTAGCCAGTTGGCTCTGTTTTTGTTTAGATAATACGTATTTATTTATGTGCTTTTCTGGATATGTTGTACCTGTATTAAGGCTGATTTTGTTGTCCTTCTACTGCTTTGGCACCAACTGAGCTCCGCCTGCAATAGGGGCGAGGGTGTATACAATGGAGGAGGAGCTAACCTCTTTTTTTCCCACTTAGTGTCAGCCTCCTAGCGGCAGAAGCATACACCCACAGTATCTGTGTCCCCCAATGAGTGTCTCGGAGAAAAGGATTTTACGGTGAGTTATCACAAAAATCCATGTTTTTTGGCCTTGCTAACTATGTTGCTATGTTACCTTACTTTATAAAAGTAACACATGATAAAGTAAAGTATCATGCATGGTAAAGTATCACTTATGATAAAGTATCACGTATGATAAAGTAAAGTATCATGCAGGGTAAAATATTAGGTACTGTATGGTAAAGTAAAGTATCACTTATGATAAAGTATCACATATGATAAAGTTAAGCACCATGTATGGTAAAGTACCACGTATTATAAAATATTAAGTATGATAAAGGAAAGTATCACGTATGATAAAGTAAAGTATCGCATGTGATGAAGTGTATTATGTGTATCATATGATCCTTTACCACACATGATGCAAATCACACGTGACACTTTACTTTATCATACGCGACAGAGTATGATAAAGTATCACGTATGGTAAAGTATCAAATCCACAGATCGCTGGAGACCATTCCCTATAACACGTTGTTGCCGGATCACACTAAAACTTGGCAAAAATGTTATCTTGCCCAGTCATAAGATCTGCTGGCGGTACTACAAATGCCCACTTGACACTTCATATGCCTTATCATTTATTTCACTTTTTACAAGCAGCTCTATGGATAAGATATATGACAAATATATATATCTCTACATAAAACACATTTCAGAAATTTCCATTCATCTTTAGGCCAGGGTCAGACTTGCGAGAAACTCGGACGAGTCTCGCACGTCAATACCCGGCACTGCCACCGCCACTCGGATTAGAGCGTTCAGCTCCATAGAAATACATGCAGCTAAACGCTCCGATCCGAGTGCCGCCGGCAGTGCTGGGTACTGATGTGCGAGACTTGTCCGAGTTTCTTGTAAGTATGACCCCGGCCTTAGAGTCACGTTATTAACTTGAGTTTGATTGTTTGAAAAACTGACCGATTTACTAGACAATTCTCCATCAGTCTAGCCTTGAATGAGCAAATGAGCAAGCCGGCACCATAGACGCTAATAAATGAATAAATATGGCCACTGGGGAGGTAGGCGACCAATTATCAGTACTATCTCATGTCAATATGAAGCTATATGCTTAACATACCACCAGAATTATCATGGCAAGCGGTCAGCAAGATAAACGAGCGAGAAGCGAGATAAACAAGCCCCACAGCCACAGAACATCTGTTCTTCACAGATACAAAGATGAAGATTCACTTGAGCCAACGCGCTCCATATGTATTTATAGAGGAAACTGCACGCACAGCTCCGAAGTCCGACATCAGCCTGCGGAAAAGCCGATAATCACACCTGGAAAATGGGAGACTATCGAGATAGATGGAGAGGAAAATCATTTATGACATTTCCCTGACTGCTGAATTTCAAGGCACAATACTGTCACCATCAGCAACCAAATGACTATATTAACCCATAAAAGACCAGGCCAGTTTCTCCCTCGTCCAACCCCCCAAATAACCACCAATACTTTTTCACAGACAGGACTGTAATTTTATCATTATTATTTTTCTACATGCTACTACTTTTGCCAAACAATAAATCATATATATGATAATATATATATATATATATATATATATATATATATATATATATATATATATATATATATATATATATATATATATATATATACACACACACACATATATACACTTTTTCATAAGCCAGGGCTGTGAAATATTTTTTACTATTTTCATTATATATGTATATATATATATATACACACACATATATATATATCCACATACACATACATACACACAGTGCAGACCAAACGTTTGGACACACCACCTCATTCAAAGAGTTTTCTTTATTTTCATGACTATGAAAATTGTAGATTCACTCGGAGGGCATCAAAACAATGAATTAACACACGTGGAATTATATAATTAACAAAAAAGTGTGAAACAACTGAAAATATGTCTTATGTTCTAAGTTCTTCAAAGTAGCCTCCTTTTGCTTTGATTTCTGCTTTGCACACTCTTGGCATTCTCTTGATGAGCTTCAAGAGGTAGTCACCAGAAATGGCTTTCACTTCACAGGTGTGCCCTGTCAGGTTTAATAAGTGGGATTTCTTGCCTTATAAATGGGGTTGGGACCATCAGTTGTGTTGTGCAGAAGTCTGGTGGATACACAGCTGATAGTCCTACTGAATAAACTGTTAGAATTTGTATTATGGCAAGAAAAAAGCAGCTAAGTAAAGAAAAATGAGTGGCCATCACTTTAAGAAATGAAGGTCAGTCAGTCCGAAAAATTGACCGCTGTAGGAAGGAAAGGACACCGTGGGAGAAGCAGGGGGGCTACAGAGAAGTGCTGGGGGGGCTGAAAATCTCGGCTTATGCGCAGGTATATACGGTAATTACAGAGAGTAGATAGGGGTGGATGGCTAAAAAGAATCATAAAATATAATTAAAGAAAAAAGTGTACTAAAAAAAATTCAAAAAAAAGAAATAAATGAAAAAGTGAAGTTACTATAAACCACAGCGGAGGCGTCCAGTCTTCCTACTAGGATCAGCTAGTGTCTTAATTAAAAAAAATAAATAAACTTACATGTTCCAAGTGTACATGGGCCTGACTGGCAATATCAAATATAACATCTTTGACATTTTTCTCCTGGCTGCCTCTGATGAAATCTTCTTGAGAAGCTCCGTGCTGAAAGGAGAAAAATATAAGTAAGAACAAACATCTAAATCCAGGCAGGGCGATATGAGAGTGTGAGACATGTCAGGTATTCTGGGTTTCTGTGCCTGGCACCACAACGGCGCATCTTCATGATCTTTTCATCAAGTATTTTTCAACTGTTACTACTGACATATTAAAACGCGGTATGCCGCGGGCTGTAGGTAGCAATGGGCCTTACAATCAGGGGTAACAGACATTTAAAAGAAAAGAAGAAAAATGACATACTTCAGGTTCTTTGCTGGTAATTTTGAAATTAAACATTAATTCCTTCCTGGCATTGGACATACAGGTCTGCCCAGTGTCAGCTGCCTATGCATAGCGCGGGCTCGGGAGCTGAGCCGCCACCGCACCTGGCAGATGACAGACGTGTTACACAGCTGGTATCTACATGTAGCATCTGAGCTCCTCTGGTGGCAATTAACTCTTTAAATCCCACTCACAATCTCAGACACAAGCAATCAGGATGCGCGGTACAGGGGCGAGCCATTCCATGTGCCTACCGGCTCTCCACCTCGATACTGGATGGCAGTCTGGTACTTGCAACGCCGATACTTTGCTTAACAGGAGACGGTAATTTTCCAGATATACTGAAATACTGTGGCATTGCAGAATACAGAACAATCTGGCTAAAAAATGAGGTAAAACAAAATGTAAAATTATATGTAATTTTTTTTTTTCATTTTTCGACCCCCCCCCTTTACCATTTAAAATATAGAAATAAAAAAATGTTATCCTTGCAAGTCGGATATATTAAAATATAAACTTAATTAAAAATAAAATAACGGGAACATAGGACACAGTTTTGCCTCTATACAAGTCACTTGTGCGGCCACAGGCAGAACACAGTGTACAGTTTTGGGCTCCAATGTAGAAGAAGGAAAATGCTGGACTAGAGCGGGCGCAGTAAAGAGCGACTATGTTATTAAGGGAATGGGTGAACTGCAATATCAGGACAGGTTATCAAACTTGGTGTTATTCAGTTTGGAAAAACTAAGGCTTAAGGACGATCTTATCGCCTTGCTACACTTGTAAGGAGAGCTTTAAACTAGAACAACATGGGAAGGGAAGCAAAAGACCAGAAAAAGCCATACACCTGACAAATGCTATTGAGAACTCTGCTATTAGAAGTGGAAAGGAAGAACAAAGACAAAAGAATCTAATTAATACAAATATTGGAGAAAGAGAAACCTATCACAAACTAAAATGTTTCTATACTAATGCACAAAGCATGGGCAACAAACAAGGAGAATTGGAACTACTAACACAGGAAAAGAAATATGATGTCATTGGAATCACTGAAACTTGGTGGGACAAAACACATGATTGGAATACAAGGCTAGAAGGATACAACTTATTTGCAAGAAACAGACTTGATAAACGAGGAGGAGGTGTCGCATTGTATGTTAGAAACGCGTATATCTGCACAGAGATTGAAGCTTCAGAGACTGGGAGTTCTGTGGAAACTATTTGGGTAAAAATACAAGGACAGAACAATGGAAGGGCACCATTGTAGGCATTTACTACAGGCCGCCTGTGCAAGCTGAAGATATGGATGAACTCTTTATGCATCAAATGGCCAAGTTCTCCAAAAAATATGACATAGTTGTCATAGGAGATTTCAACTATCCTGACATTTGTTGGGAATCTCTCTCAGGCAAAACTAACAGGTCAAGGATATTCTTATCCTCTCTTGCTGACAACTTTATCTTCCAAAAGGTAGGGGAGAAAACAAGGGGAACTGCTACCTTGGATCTAATCCTTATAAACAGGGAGGAAATGGTTGAGGAGGTAAAAGTGGCTGGGACCCTGGGAGGTAGCGACCATGCTAATTTAGAATTTTGGATAACTAGAGGCGGAAGACCTGTGAAGACTCAGAAGTCAAGGTTAGATTTCAGAAAGGCAGATTTTAAGGGATTCAGAAAGAGAATTGGAGGGATCCAATGGCTGGATATCCTTAAAGACAAAAATGTCCAGGAAGGATGGGAAATCTTGAAAAATGAAATTCTCAAAGCACAGTTGTTAACAATTCCGAAAAGAGGGAAGAATAGGAAGCATTTAAGGAAACCAGGATGGATGAACACAGAACTTAAGCACATGCTAAAAAGGAAGAAAAAAATGTTTATAAAATGGAAAAGGGAGGCATATCTAAAGAAGAATATAATGCTGTCTGCAGAACCTGCAGGGCACAAATCATATAATCTAAAGCTGAAAATGAATTGAGGCTTGCAAGAGATGTCAAAAGCAATAATAAAGGATTTTGGGGATATGTCAAAAGTAAAAGAAAAGTCAAAGATGCTATAGGATTTTTACAGGATGAAAATGATGAAATGGTAAGACAGGATGTTGAGAAGACCGAACTTTTAAATTCCTATTTTGCATCTGTTTTCTCTCAGAAAGGAAAGGTAACATCAACTGTTCTTCACTGTCCTATTAAGGGAATAGAAGAATCCAGGATATCTATAAACAGAAAGATAGTGAGGAAACACTTAGCTAACCTAAATGAATTCAAGTCTCCAAGTCCAGATGAATTACACCCCAGAGTACTGAAGGAGATAGCAGAAGAAATTTTTGAACCCCTCTCCATAATCTTTGAAAATTCTTGGAGAACAGGAGAAGTCCCAGAAGACTGGAGAAGAGCAAATGTTGTTCCTATCTTCAAAAAGGGGAAGAAGGTGGACCCAGGCAACTATAGGCCGGTGAGTCTGACTTCTATACCAGGAAAGATCTTTGAACAAATTATTAAACAACATGTGTGTCAGTACCTGGATAAGAATGAAGTGATTAAACAGAGTCAGCATGGGTTTGTAACTAATAAGTCATGTCAGGCTAACTTAAATTCCTTCTATGACGGAATCACTGATTGGGTGGATCAAGGAAATGCTGTAGATATAGTATATCTTGACTTCAGCAAAAGCATTTGACAAAGTATCTCATACAATCCTTATTGAAAAAAATGACTAAGTATGGAATGGACAAGGCAACTGTTAGGTGGATTCATAACTGGCTTAGTGATCGGACCCAAAGAGTGGTCGTAAATGGCTGCACATCCAGTTGGAAGAATGTCTCAAGTGGGGTACCACAGGGCTCTGTCCTGGGCCCTGTATTGTTCAACATCTTTATCAACGATTTAGATGAAGGAATTGAGGGTAAACTGATTAAATTTGCTGATGACACAAAGCTAGGAGGGATAGCTAATACTAGAGAAGAGAGAGAGAGGATTCAAAAAAATATAAATAAACTGGAGAAGTGGGCAGCAACTAACAGAATGGTTTTTAACAGGGAAAAATGCAAAGTACTACATCTGGGCAATAAAAATGAAAAAAGCATATACAGAATGGGAGGAATAGGGCTAAGCAACAGCACATGTGAAAAAGACTTGGGTATACTAATAGATCACAGACTCTATATTAGTCAACAGTGTGATGCAGCAGCAAAAAAGGCAAATGCAATTCTAGGATGTATTAACAGAAGCATACAGTCTAGATCACGTGAAGTCATTACTTCCCTCTACTCCTCTTTAGTCAGACCTCATCTGGAATATTGTGTCCAGTTTTGGGCACCACATTTTAAAAAAGACATCAACAAACTGGAGCAAGTTCAGAAAAGAGCGACCAGAATGGTGACCGGTCTGCAAACCCTGTCTTATGAGGAAAGGTTGCAGGATTTGGGAATGTTTAGCTCGCAAAAGAGAAGACTGAGAGGAGACTTAATAGCTGTCTACAAATATCTAAAGGGCTGTCACATTGTAGAAGGATCAACTTTATTCTCATTTGCACAAGGAAAGACTAGAAGCAATGGGATGAAACTAAATGGGAGGAGACACAGATTAGATATTAGAAAAAACTTTTTGACAGTTAGAGTGATCAATGAGTGGAACAAGCTGCCACGAGAAGTGGTGAGTTCTCCTTCAATGGAAGTCTTCAAACAGAGGCTGGACAGACATCTGACTAGGATGATTTAGCGAATCCTGCTTTGAGCAGGGGGTTGGACCAGATGGCCCAGGAGGTCCCTTCCAACTCTACGATTCTATCTTCATACAATGTGCAAAAACGTAAGGGCACAGTACAGAGATCTCTCTAAGGAGTGTGACAGTGACTGGTAAAGTGCTGGAGGGGAGATAATTTTCACGACGCCTAATGGCTTTAGTGATATTAAACATAGATATTTTACTCCAGCACACTAAGTGTGGCAAGGGGTTAAGCTAATTTGTGTAATGGGCTGGCTTTAATGTGGACATCCATAGAGTGGGTGGGAGGATGTCCACCTTATCTCCATCCCAGGGAGTGGTCTGGGGTTTAAGTAGCTGGCCTCCAGAGGCAGCAGTGTTCATTGTCTGGGGAGGAACCACTCCAGAGAAGCGTTTATGTTAATGGACCTGAACTGTGGATATTACTAACCCTGAAGGGACTGATTCCCCCCCACCACCAAGAGAAAAACTGTGTTTTGTTTTGCCCAGAGGGCCGTGTTTACTTTTTTCCCAGCTTGGTTTATGCTGAATTTAATAAACCAAGCAAGTTCTTAAAGAGACAGTTTTCCGTTTCTACCTCTGTGTCAAGCCAAGTGAGCCGATCTACCACGGGAGCTTTTACTCTTAGGAATGCGATGGTGATATGGGGGCATCCTCTACATCTAGAGGAAAGACAGTGTAGTGACAGATGCAGATTCTTTACTGTAACAGCAGTAAAACTATGGATTCCTACTGTAAAGAGAAGTGAGACTGAATCTCTTCCCCATGATATTGCAATGATTGATTCACTAAAAATAGTACCAGGAGGGCCTGGATACTTTTCTTGAAAGTATAATATTACAGGTTATGGCTCGTTTATCCAAGGAATTAGTCCAATTGCCGTAGGTGGAGTCGGTAGGAATTTAATACGGGGAAATAAGCATCTGCCTCATGGGGTTTTGTCTTCCTCTGGATCAACATGTTAGGCTATAAGGCTGAACTCAATGGACTTGTGTCTTCTTTGAACCTTAAAACTATAACCCGGTACGGCAAAAGTCACAAAGACGGGAAAAAAACTGCAGGATTGCAGTTTTCCATACCCATAACTTTCCAATAAAAAAAAATGCATTGAGATGTAATAAAAACATCATATGTACCCCAAAATGATGACAATAACATCGTCAATTTGCCGCACAAAAAAATAAAACAGGGGGCTCCAATGACTGAAAAATGAAAATCAAAAGTGTCACAAAAAAACACAAATGCTCAACTACGTAAGAAAATGAAGAGTAATATATAGAAACAATATAAAAAAAATATATCGTATAAATAAACAGTAGGGATGACTGTGGTTCACATGCAACATGGTTAAACTACAAAGCGGTTGATTTATCCCATCAGATCACTGAAAATCAAGTAATCTTCTGTGATTATTTTTCATCTTTTCATTTGTCAGTGGAATTACAAATTTATGGGGGAAAAAAAAAACCAAAACATAAAAACAGCGACAAATGTCTCAGAGCCGGCCGGACTCATATTCCCAAACATCATAAATTATGTCAAACACATAAGGCTTGGACCTTCTCGCTACTGCTGCCTCCGAGATCAGAACAAATCAGCTTGGGTGTCAGTAATGTCCCAATATTTCCTCAGATCTGTAAGTACATGAAACACTCTAAATATAACATTACAGGAGAGGAAAATGGAACGTGCAGATAAAGGCGCAAAAATAATCCTCAGATTTGACAAGTTATTGCCGACATCTGGGAGATGATTAAATTAGATTCCGCATGAGTCCAAACTGGAAGTGGACGAAAATCCTAAAAGGATGAAATAAGAATAAAACCCACTGGGAATTTCTTCTTCTCACTAATATTAATCTTTGACCACGTGAATTAATTGATGGCTTAACCCCTTTTGGGATCTCTGCACATGTCAGAAAATTTTCTGTCAAGATTTTCATCTGGAGAATCCTCAAAGTTTGGGTATGTTCATATATAAAAAATCCAGGCTGAAAAAATTTGAGATAGAATTTACTCCAAAATCCACATTAAAAAAAAAAAAATGTATTGTGAATAATGAGTAGCAAACTGGGTGAAAATTTTTCATTTCCATGTTGTTCTCTGTTTTTACGGTAGGGTTTTTTTTGTTGTTGTTTTTTTTTAAATTTGCAGGGAAATATCTGAATCGCACAGGATTATCTGCATGATTTGAGACAGAACTATTTAGGAGAAACTTCCATATGAGTAGCATACCATTAGTACACACAGTTTTGGACCACAAGAACATTGATTTTTTTTTTTTTTTTTTAATATCACTTTTCAATGTTATAATTTGTATTTTTTGTCAATTTGACTTTATTCTGCAGGTCACAATAAATACTTTTGTGCAATAAAAATATTTGGTTTGTGTCGCTATTTTCTGACACCCTTACCCTTTTTTTTTTTTTTACTTTTTAAATCGATAGGGCTTTAAGAGGCAATATTTTTTTTTTTGCATGCCAAACTGAAATTTTGTCTTGAGTCGGCCCTTTCTGTCTGATCTGGACTTTGAGTTAAACAGGTTTTGTAGCATCAGGAACTCACTGAATTACTGGGACTCAGCGATCCTGACATTTTGGCACCGAAACCCCAAGAGAGGTCAACTGCAGAGGCCCTGTCTTGAATGTAGTGGAGCTGTTCCTGTCTAACCTGGGCTCCATTCAGCGTCCATGGGACTGCTAGAGAAAGCCAAGTACAGCGCTCCTCTATTTCCAGCCGTCCCATAGACAACACATGAGTATACGCGCCTACCTTCCACATAAGACAAGCCACTGCATATTCCTCTTCAATGGATAGGGGATACATTACTAGGTTAAGAAAGTGAGGGGTCTGGTCTGGTGTCCATCATTAATAATAATAATATTTAGAGGCTTGTAGTACATAATTTATTTAGGCATCTGATCTGGGGCCTGGTATTAATATAGATGGTTTTAGAAAATGGCTGTGACACTAAAAGGAATCCGTCAGAATGATTTCACCCTCCAAACTGTTTATATGTGTATGTAGTTCTTTTAAGGAAAAAGTGTAGCAAAACCTTTACATGTGAAGTTCACATCTCCCTTACTGCAAAGTCAGTGTTTAAAGTGATATACAGATGAGGCTGAAAGACTGCTCTAAATCTTAAGCCTCTGTCACTCCAGCTCTATTCCCCGCCCAGCACTTCCTCCTTACTCACACAGCATAGAGGTGGTCATTCAAACAGAAGAAGGTGACGCTGGGCGGGGAATAGAGCTGGAGTGACAGAGGATTCAGCTATAGAAATAGTCTTTCAGCCTCATTTGCATGTCAATTCGAACACTGGCTAAAGGAGGAACAGACCTACCATGTAAAGGTATTGCTGGACTTGTCTTTATAAGAGCTACATGTGCACAAAAACAGTTTAAGGGTGAAATCCTCCACTTAATGGTTGTCTGCAAAAAGATAATACACATTTTTTTCTTATACAGCACATTGACCCATGGAGTTTCACGGATTACCATACACACTTCAGTTTTAAAAATGGACCCATGTCTCCGGTCGGTGAGACTCAACACATGTTCTATTTTCATCCATTTTGCAGATTCAAACAAATGTGTGACTGTAACCTAAAGTGGATATTCATAGGGTTCAAGCCAATAAAATATCACGTTGAGACTTCAAACCATACAATTCTCAATAAAAGGTAATGCCAGGGCTTCCTTTACAGACTCCTATACACTGCAGGAGAGGTTTTTGTTTAACATTTATTGATTGGTATGAAACACCTTCATCCTTTTCTTAAAGGAAGTCAGCAGAATTTATGTTTTGCAGAAAAGCAGAAGTCAAAGTCCAGGATGGCGGGTATGTGTCACTGAGGTGCCTGCCCTTGATGATGCAAGTCCTGGAAGAGTGTGCTCCGGGAACAATAGGTTACTGAGAGAATTTTTAGAGGACCAGAGTTTGAATCAGGGATTTAGGAGCAACCAAAAGAGCTTGGGTGGGAAAACTCGCTCACATATATTCCAGTCCAGGGCTTGTAAGTCCTATAAAAGGCGGCTGGCTTGGCTCAGGTGGGTGTGACGTGTTGGAGCTGGAGAGTAACCAGTAATGGTGATCACATTGATCCTAGAGTAGGACATGTATTGCTAACTGGGTGAGACTCTGCTGTTGTATGTTTGTGCCGTAAAAAGGCTGTTTTTCATTTGGGAACGTTTATGGAGTTTAATAAACCTGACACTGGGCACAAACCTGTGACTGTGTGAACTGTAGTGTCTACTTGAGACCGTGAACCCCTACAACTTTCATGTTCTCTAGTAGGTTGGTCATAGTGCAATGTATAACACTTACTAAAACTGCTGAAGAACATCTTTTCTAAGGAAGACGGGCTAACTACAAATGCAAGCAACGTCAGTGTCTGTGTACTAATGTTGAGCACTGTGTATAACCATCAGGTTGTGACTTTTATATTTTATAATAATAATAATAAATTTTATTTCTATGGCGCTGACATATTCTGCAGCGCTTTACATTATAGAGGGGACTTGTACAGACAATAGACATTACAGCATAACAATAATCACATAGGTCATAACAGATACCAAGAGGAATGAGGGCCCTGCTCGCAAGCTTACGATCTATGAGGAAAAAGGTACGGTAGGTAATATTTTATATTAAAGACATGTCAATGATTATTTCACTGGTGACTACAAAAGGAGGCAAATCTCACCACACCGGCCACTTGTGATCCGATGTCAGATAAAGTAAAAATGTCTCAATACAAAGAAGGCCTCGATGCAGCAGACTATTGATTTCACGTGAAGGGCTTTGATTTAAAAGTCACTTGCGATTTCATCTTATGGTTCGGCCATTTTTCCATCAATAACACTATCATTTAGTTCTCGCTATTTGTGAAACCAATTAGAAGAAAGAAAAATCGATAGGTTTGTTATTCCAGCTGAAATGCTCATGTTGATATTAGTTCCAGATTCAATGGAAGGAGAGCATTTAGCCGGCCAAACACATTAAATAGCTGTCGGCCAAACTATTGCCTGGCTCATAGTCCTCTCTCCCGACTCCCTCATACATAGGAACTCTAGACTCGGCCAAGCGCTCTTATGTTCCTTACGAGTCGTTGCCAGACTCCTCTGACAGTGGCTTATCCCCAAGGTGAACAAATAGATCGGATGGTTGAATTCCGACTGCCCAATGTCCACTGACACAACCTGAAAGGCGACAAGCTGGGAGGCCCAAATACATGCTAGATGCTTTGCCGATCACACTAAAAGAGTTGGGTTTGGACAACTTTCATCCAATCAACAATGGGAAAATCCCAAAGGAGCCAAAAAAGTGCAATACAGCTCCAATAAATAAAATCACAATTTTATTTTAAAGAATAGATTAAAATACATAAAATCAACAAGAAAAATAATACTAAGCAATAGTACCTCATAAAAGTTAATGCACAGTGGTGTCAGTATTAAACAGTATATACCAAATTGCCATCACCTTCCCTTTTTTTTTCCACGCGATGCTGTGCTTCCAGCAGGGAAAGGCACTCATCTGATTCTGATTTGGCTCAACCCATTTGGTTTCATTCTGGACCCGGGAAGCTTATTATATTATAATAATTAAATATACATACTAATGGTAAAAATGAATAAATTGCCTTAAAAGACTTCCTAATTAATTCAAGCATGTGAAGAAGTCAAAATAAAGTGCAAGTGCATACATCCTGTGAATATTAAAGACGGGCAATATCTCATAAAGTGACAATAGTAAGCAATGAATTAGAACGGAGGATGAAGATAAAAGAAAAACCTTACTTTACAGTTTTGCTGACCCACGTAGGCTGAGCACCAACGCACGTTTCACCCTGCTTCCTCAGGGGGTGTGTATGAAAGGTAAGTGGGAGGTTGGGAGTGAGGGGTTTAAGAATTCAAACTCATCCCACCTTACCCATAGAGGATGATCTCCTCAGCCAAAAATGGGAGGAAGCAGCAACAAATTGTTTGCTGTCATTTATACAAATAATTATTGGCAACAATTGTATGTCTCCTACAACTATGGATTCTGAAAAACTGAGTCTATGCAAAAGTCTATGGACTAGGAATTGGATATCTGTAAATTTTATCAAGATTTAGATAAGATTTAGATAAGGACATAGAAAATTGGGAAAAAGAGATCAGCACAACAAAGGTTAAAACGGGATTTAACGGACTATGAAGCCAACAGAGTCTACAGGAGACAATTCCCAGGTGCATCTTACAACATTAGAACATAATCAAAAAGTAAATTTCAGTTCTTCAATAAAAAAAGTGAAACTCATAATATAGAGTCATTACAGAGTGATCTATTTCACGTGTTTATTTCTGTTAATGTTGATGATTATGGCTTACAGCCAATGAAGACTCAAAAGTCATTATCTCAGTAAATTAGAATACTTTATAACACCAGCTTGAAAAAATTATTTTAAAATCCAAAATGTTGGCCTACTGAAATATATGTTCAGGAAATGCACTCAATGCTTGGTCGGGTCTCCTTTGGCATCAATTACAGCATCAATGCGGGGTGGCATGGAGGCGATCAGCCTGTGGCACTGCTGAGGGGTTATGGAAGCCCAGGTTGCTTTGACAGCAGCCTTCAGCACATCTGCATTGTTGGGTCTGGTGTCTCTCATCTTCCTCTTGACAATACCCCATAGATTCTCTATGGGGTTAAGGTCAGGTGAGTTTTCTGGCCAATCAAGCACAGTGATACTGTTGTTTTTACACCAGGTATTGGTACTTTTGGCAGTGTGGACAGGTGCCAAGTCCTGCTGGAGAATGAAATTTCCATCTCCAAAAAGCTTGTTGGCAGAGGGAAGCATGAAGTGCTCTAAAATTTACTGGTAGACGGCTGCGCTGACTTTGGTCTTGATAAAACACAGTGGACCTACACCAGCAGATGACATGGCTCCCCAAACCATCACTGATTGTGGAAAATTCACACTAGACCTTGGAAATCAAGGTCCCAGAGTCTGGAGGAAGAGTGGAGACTGATAGTTTATCACTGATTGTGGAGACCTCACACTAGACCTCAAGCAGCTTGGATTGTGGCCTCTCCACTCTTCCATGTCATCTGCTGGTGTAGGTCCACTGTGTTTTATCAAGACCAAAGTCAGCGCAGCCGTCTACCAGTAAATTTTAGAGCACTTCATGCTTCCCTCTGCCGACAAGCTTTTTGGAGATGGAAATTTCATTCTCCAGCCGGACTTGGCACCTGTCCACACTGCCAAAAGTACCAATACCTGGTGTAAAAACAACAGTATCACTGTGCTTGATTGGCCAGAAAACTCGCCTGACCTTAACCCCATAGAGAATCTATGGGGTATTGTCAAGAGGAAGATGAGAGACACCAGACCCAACAATGCAGATGTGCTGAAGGCTGCTGTCAAAGCAACCTGGGCTTCCATAACCCCTCAGCAGTGCCACAGCCTGATCGCCTCCATGTCACGCCGCACTGATGCAGTAATTGATGCAAAAGGATTCCCGACCAAGTATTGAGTGCATTTACTGAACATACATCTCATTAGGCCAACATTTCGGATTTCAAAATAATTTTTCAAGCTGGTGTTATAAAGTATTCTAATTTACTGAGATATAATGACTTTTGAGTCTTCATTGGCTGTAAGCCATAATCATCAACATTATCAGAAATAAACACTTGAAATAGATCACTCTGTAATGACTCTATATAATACAGTTGTGGCCAAAAGTATTGACACCCCTGCAATTCTGTCAGATAATAATCAGTTTCTTCCTGAAAATTATTGCAAACACAAATTCTTTGTTATTATTATCTTCATTTAATTTGTCTTAAATGAAAAAACACAAAAAGAATTGTCCTAAAGCCAAATTGGATATAATTCCACACCAAACATAAAAAAAGAGGGTGGACAAAAGTATTGGCACTGTTCGAAAAATCATGTGATGCTTCTCTAATTTGTGTAATTAACAGCACCTGTAACTTAACTGTGGCACCTAACAGGTGTTGGCAATAACTTGCAGCCAGTTGACATGGATTAAAGTTGACTCAACCTCTGTCCTGTGTCCTTGTGTGTACCACATTGAGCATGGAGAAAAGAAAGAAGACCAAAGGACTGTCTGAGGACTTGAGAAACCAAATTGTGAGGAAGCATGAGCAATCTCAAGGCTACAAGTCCATTTCCAAAGACCTGAATGTTCCTGTGTCTACCGTGCGCAGTGTCATCAAGAAGTTTAAAGCACATGGCACTGTGGCTAACCTCCCTAGATGTGGACGGAAAAGAAAAATTGACAAGAGATTTCAACGCAAGATTGTGCGGATGTTGGATAAAGAACCTCAACTAACATCCAAACAAGTTCAAGCTGCCCTGCAGTCCGAGGGTACAACAGTGTCAACCCGTACTATCCGTCGGCGTCTGAATGAAAAGGGACTGTATGGTAGGAGACCCAGGAAGACCCCACTTCTTACCCAGAGACATAAAAAAGCTAGGCTGGAGTTTGCCAAAACTTACCTGAAAAAGCCTAAAACGTTTTGGAAGAATGTTCTCTGGTCAGATGAGACAAAAGTAGAGCTTTTTGGGCAAAGGCATCAACATACAGTTTACAGGAGAAAAAAAAAAAGAGGCATTCAAAGAAAAGAACATGGTCCCTAAAGTCAAACATGGCGGAGGTTCCCTGATGTTTTGGGGTTGCTCTGCTGCCTCTGGCACTGGACTGCTTGACCGTGTGCATGGCATTATGAAGTCTGAAGACTACCAACAAATTTTGCAGCATAATGTAGGGCCCAGTGTGAGAAAGCTGGGTCTCCCTCAGAGGTCATGGGTCTTCCAGCAGGACAATGACCCAAAACACACTTCAAAAAGCACTAGAAAATGGTTTGAGAGAAAGCACTGGAGACATCTAAGGTGGCCAGCAATGAGTCCAGACCTGAATCCCATAGAACCCCTGTGGAGAGATCTAAAAATGGCAGTTTGGAGAAGGCACCCTTCAAATATCAGGGACCTGGAGCAGTTTGCCAAAGAAGAATGGTCTAAAATTCCAGCAGAGCATTGTAAGAAACTCATTGATGGTTACCGGAAGCGGTTGGTCGCAGTTATTTTGGCTAAAGGTTGTGCAACCAAGTATTAGGCTGAGGGTGCCAATACTTTTGTCTGGCCCATTTTTGGAGTTTTGTGTGAAATGATCAATGTTTTGCTATTTGCTTCATTCTCTTTTGTGTTTTTTCATTTAAGACAAATTAAATGAAGATAATAATACCAAAGAATGTGTGTTTGCAATCATTTTCAGGAAGAAACTGAGTATTATCTGACAGAATTGCAGGGGTGTCAATACTTTTGGCCACAACTGTATATGAGTTTCACTTTCTGGATTGAAGAACTGAAATAAATTAACTTTTTGAAGATATTCTAATTTTGTTGGCTGTACCTGTATTTTTGAATCTCCCTTACTTACCTCTAATAATTATTTGTTATATACTATTTAATACTGACACCACTGTGCGTTAACTTTTATGAGGAACTGTTGCTTAGTGTTACTTTTCTTGTCTTTTCTTTATTTAAATCTATTTCATGGATAAATTTGTTATTTTATTTTTTGGAGTTCTATTGCACGTTTTTTGGCCCCTTTGGGATTATCCCAATTGAGACCCATTGTTAATTTTTCATGTATTGAGTGCATCTATATGATTGTGCATGGATCTTTATAAGGAGTTATGTTGACATTTACTCTCATCCAATATCTACGGGGGCATTTGAGGTTTTTTAACGTGATAAATCCTTTTTTTTGTAAAGGATCTTGAAAAATACAACTTCAAATAAACAAATGATGCAATTTTGAAAATTGATTATTTTGCAGGCTTACGGTACATATATGGCTTGATCACTTGTCTTATTTTCTAATGATCTCGTTCATCCAGTAGCGGGATTCTCCTGCTATACTTGATGATGCACAGATTTTATTATGCAGAGTTGTCCATTCTGAAGAAATTGGGGAGTGCCCAATACTGACTAGATGACAAATTGGACCATTCATATAATGAAGACATACGGCGCTGTTCTTTACAGCTGTCTGCGTGCACCATCACCGAGAACTATTCTGTGACGACCGGCTCGTAGCCAGACGGTTAACGTATATACTCGAGTATAAGCCGAGGCACCTACTTTTGCCATGAAAAACTGGGTAAGCTTATTGAAACGAGTATAAGCTGGATATGCATTGTCCCCTCATCCCTATGTGGTATGCATGGCTCCCAGTCCCTGTCATTGTATGTATGGCTCCCCAGTCCCTGTCACGGTATGCATGGCTCCCCCGTCCCTGTCACGGTATGCATGGCTCCCCAGTCCCTGTCATTTTATGTATGGCTCCCCAGTCCCTGTCACGGTATGCATGGCTCCCCCATCCCTGTCATTTTATGTATGGCTCCCCCATCCCTGTCATTTTATGTATGGCTCCCAGTCCCTGTCATGGTATGTATGGCTCCCAGTCCCTGTATGCATGTCTCCCCCGTCCCTGTCATTGTATGTATGGCTCCCAGTCCCTGTCATTGTATGTATGGCTCCCCAGTCCCTGTCACGGTATACATGGCTCCCCCATCCATGTCATTTTATGTATGGCTCCCCCATCCCTGTCATTTTATGTATGGCTCCCCCATCCCTGTCATTTTATGTATGGCTCCCAGTCCCTGTCATGGTATGTATGGCTCCCAGTCCCTGTATGCATGTCTCCCCCGTCCCTGTCATTGTATGTATGGCTCCCCAGTCCCTGTCACGGTATGCATGGCTCCCCCATCCATGTCATTTTATGTATGGCTCCCAGTCCCTGTCATTTTATGTATGGCTCCCCCGTACCTGTCATTGTATGCATGGCTCCCAGTCCCTGTCACTGTATGCATGGCTCCCCCGTCCCTGTCACTGTATGTATGGCTCCCAGTCCCTGTCATGGTATGTATGGCTCCCAGTCCCTGTCACGGTATACATGGCTCCCCAGTCCCTGTCACGGTATGCATGGCTCCCCAGTCCCTGTCACTGTATGTATGGCTCCCCAGTCCCTGTCACTGTATGTATGGCTCCCCAGTCCCTGTCACTGTATGTATGGCTCCCCAGTCCCTGTCACTGTATGTATGGCTCCCCAGTCCCTGTCACGGTATGCATGGCTCCCCAGTCCCTGTCACTGTATGTATGGCTCCCAGTCCCTGTCATGGTATGCATACCTCCCCAGTCCCTGTCATGGTATGTATGGCTCCCCAGTCCCTGTCACTGTATGTATGGCTCCCAGTCCCTGTCATTGTATGTATGGCTCCCAGTCCCTGTCACGGTATACATGGCTCCCCAGTCCCTGTCACGGTATGCATGGCTCCCCAGTCCCTGTCATTTTATGTATGGCTCCCAGTCCCTGTCATGGTATGTATGGCTCCCCAGTCCCTGTCACGGTATGCATGGCTCCCCCGTCCCTGTCACGGTATGCATGGCTCCCCAGTCCCTGTCATTTTATGTATGGCTCCCCAGTCCCTGTCACGGTATGCATGGCTCCCCCATCCCTGTCATTTTATGTATGGCTCCCCCATCCCTGTCATTTTATGTATGGCTCCCAGTCCCTGTCATGGTATGTATGGCTCCCAGTCCCTGTATGCATGTCTCCCCCGTCCCTGTCATTGTATGTATGGCTCCCAGTCCCTGTCATTGTATGTATGGCTCCCCAGTCCCTGTCACGGTATACATGGCTCCCCCATCCATGTCATTTTATGTATGGCTCCCCCATCCCTGTCATTTTATGTATGGCTCCCCCATCCCTGTCATTTTATGTATGGCTCCCAGTCCCTGTCATGGTATGTATGGCTCCCAGTCCCTGTATGCATGTCTCCCCCGTCCCTGTCATTGTATGTATGGCTCCCCAGTCCCTGTCACGGTATGCATGGCTCCCCCATCCATGTCATTTTATGTATGGCTCCCAGTCCCTGTCATTTTATGTATGGCTCCCCCGTACCTGTCATTGTATGCATGGCTCCCAGTCCCTGTCACTGTATGCATGGCTCCCCCGTCCCTGTCACTGTATGTATGGCTCCCAGTCCCTGTCATGGTATGTATGGCTCCCAGTCCCTGTCACGGTATACATGGCTCCCCAGTCCCTGTCACGGTATGCATGGCTCCCCAGTCCCTGTCACTGTATGTATGGCTCCCCAGTCCCTGTCACTGTATGTATGGCTCCCCAGTCCCTGTCACTGTATGTATGGCTCCCCAGTCCCTGTCACTGTATGTATGGCTCCCCAGTCCCTGTCACGGTATGTATGGCTCCCAGTCCCTGTCATGGTATGCATACCTCCCCAGTCCCTGTCATGGTATGTATGGCTCCCCAGTCCCTGTCACTGTATGTATGGCTCCCAGTCCCTGTCATTGTATGTATGGCTCTCAGTCCCTGTCACGGTATACATGGCTCCCCAGTCCCTGTCACGGTATGCATGGCTCCCCAGTCCCTGTCATTTTATGTATGGCTCCCAGTCCCTGTCATTGTATGCATGGCTCCTCAGTCCCTGTCATGGTCCGCCTGGCTCCCCAGTCTCTCTTCTGGTATGCATGGCTCCTTATCCCCTTATCCCTATGTATGATTCCTGTTTAAAAAAAACAAAACAAAAACATCCTATTTACCTTGCTTGTGTGCCCTCGATGGCACTGCATCTCGTTCCAGCGCCAGCAGCTCTTCCGGCCGAGCGATCACATGGCCCCGCTCATTATGTTAATGAATATGCTCTCCACGCCTATGGGAGTGGAGAGGCATGAATATTCACTAACTTAATGAGCGGGGCCACGTGATCGCTCGGCCGGAAGAGCTGCTGGCGCCGGCGGCGGGAATGAGATACAGTGCCAGAGAGGGCGTGCAGGCAGGTGAGTATGTGTGCTGGAAGCCGGCCGCTGCGGCTGGCAATGTGCGCTATTACTGCAGCGGCACAGGCTTTAGCCACAGCCACCTGCTCCTGGCTGTGACCCGCTGCTCCACCGCTCGCCCACAGGCTCCTGGCTCTGTGACCCACTGCTCCGCCTCTCCCCCTTATCCGCCGGCTTCTGGCTCTGTGACCCGTTGCTCCCCCTTCCCTGCCGGCTCCTGGCTCTGTGACCCGCTGCTCCCCCTTCCCTGCCGGCTTCTGGCTCTGTGACCCGCTGCTCCCCCTTCCCTGCCGGCTTCTGGCTCTGTGACCCGCAGCTCCCCCTTCCCTGCCGGCTCCTGGCTCTGTGACCCGCAGCTCCGCCTCCTCCTCCGGCTTTCTGGGACCGTGACTCGTGTATAAACCGAGGGGGGCATTTTCAGCATTAAAAAAAAATGTGCTGAAAAACTCAGCTTATACACGAGTATATACGGTATATAGAACTAAGCCATTCTTGATAGTGTTAAGGTGTTATCTCAGCATGCTCAGGTGCTAACATAGTATCTTCGCCGTGCTTGAATCCTATGGTCGAGTTGCCGCAACTGCATGTCTCGACAGCTGCAACACATACAGGGATTGCCTGTTTGTTAGGAAAACAGCCGGCTTCTCTTCCTAGGCCTTATCTGTAAGGACATTCAATTTGGTTAAAACCAACATTTATGGGGGGCGGAGCCTGAACGTTGGTGGAGCAAGAAGCAGGAAACCTGAGCTCCCGGACAAATGCACCAAAAGGGGCTCTAATATCACCAGAGCCTTCTTTTTATACCATCCCCGCATTACAACCCAAACCAGGACCCCACTGGATCGCATAGACCCTGGGTGGCGAGTCACGTTCGGGATAAAGAAGGGATTCATCTAACTGAGGCCCTGCAGGCGGGAGATTGCCGGAGTGGCGGAAGGATATACTGCTAACAGCACCATCGCCTCGAGCAGAAGACTTCACCCCTGACCTAAGGCTGTCAGATAAGAGAGACCCCGGAGCTAACCCTCCCCTGCAGATAAGGTACCATTGCGAAATCCCCAGACCAGGACACACAAAATCGCTACTGTTCTCATAGCTGGGGGACGGCTACAGAGAGTGTGTATCACGCCGCAGCATTGAAAATAGTCCCGTCGGGCTTGCAGAAGACACGCGGCCCGGGACCTAGAATAGACGTGCAGCGGCACGCTTCAGCCTCCTCCCCTCTCTGCAATCAGTGAGAGAGATCTGAGGGATTCAAGCGTCTCCGGGAGCTGAGGTAACGCTGAAATAACAGAAGCAAGGTGACGGAGTGTCTTGAGCAGGGGGGTCTGATTCAGGGGACAGAGGATCAGGAGAGCATGGCCATTCTCCCTAACTCCGTAGCAATAAAGGAGATAATCAATTAATCAAGTGAGGGCCTGAGACTGTCTGACCCGAGGGGTGCGAGGAGTGAAGGGAGTAATATAAGGAGCCTTAGATCTGTATTAAGCGCTCCCCCCCCCACCAGTGCTGTCCCTACACCTTTCCTCCCCCCTTATCTGCTATCTAATTAACCCATGTTATACCTAGCTGAACGGATATAAGAGAGGATTCTCTAGAAAACCAGCAGAAAGTGGTTATAGACTGCCATCTAGTGACCAGAGCCAGAACGACATCTCTTTCCATTGTTTATCACTTATAAGATTGGGCATAAAATGGAACATTAGCTAAATTCATAGCCAGCGAGAGGAATTCTAATCTTCAAACTGCTCTATTCTTCTCTGCTTTAGATAACTGCAAAAATGGGGAGATCCAGCGTAAAAACGCAAAAGAGCATGCCCAAACCTACAAAGTCCACTACGCAAACAGACATGGATGACTTTCTTAAAAAACAAACGGTTCCGTCAGATTCTCTTAAACCACCCAAGCTTCGTGATTTGACCTCATTAGAAGATTCAGATTCTGAACCGGAGAGTGACTCTGACACGGGCAGCACAGCGAGAGAGGCCTTAGTCACTCGTTCGTTCATCAAACGTATATTGTCTAAAGCTCTTGAGCCAATAGGACAAGAACTTGCAGAGATAAAACACGACCTAAAACTTCAAGGCCACAGACTTGAGACATTGGAAAATTCGCAAGTTGCCATGACACAAAGTTCGAACGCTGTACTAGACTCTTTAAAAGTCCATGAACTCCAACTACATACAATTCACACGGTGCTAGAAGATCATGAAAACAGAGAACGTCGTAACAACATAAGAGTTAAAGGCCTTTCTGAAACGGTGGCCTTTGAGGCGTTATGGAAAGCAACACAAGAGATATTCAAAGATCTACTTAATGAATCAGATCCACAGGAAATCGAACTGGTGAGAGTACACAGAGCATTGCGTCCGAGGCCTTCTCAAGGGGAAACTCCACGAGATGTGATCTGTCGCTTCCTCGATTATCGAGCAAAAGACTTAGTTCTTCGCAGAGCGCGGGAGGCGCAGGAGATCTCGTATGAAGGCTCACAAATTAAACTTTTCCAGGATTTATCGGCTAGCACTCTCAGGAAGCGGAGGATCTTGAAACCGTTCACTGAAGCATTGATAAAAAAAGGCATCCGTTTTAGATGGTTGTTCCCATTTGGAGTACATATCACAAATGGAGACAAAGGTATCTCAGCAAGAACATCACAAGACATCAAAGAGGCATGTGAATCCTTGGGGATTGAGCTGGAGGCCTACCCGGACCTGGAGTCCTTCCATTCGGCGACCCTATTGCACCCGCTACCAGATGACCCGGCGTGGCAGATAGCCCTGACGCCAAAATCACAAAGGCTGAAAAGGAAGCTGACAAAGACCTCGCTTCCTAAGGACTCCAGAGACAATACTTGATCTTTGGGTTAGACCCAGATTTTGCAGTTAAGTTTTCTTGGTGTCTACCCCAGTTGGGGTATTGAGTATGGTTGAAGCAAATCTGATGGGGTTGGCGTGCTTTTCCAAATATGGGTAAGCACTGCTGCCACATCCATCCAATAATTCGTTGTAAGGTTTCAACCTAGATCTAGTTACAGCCCAAACTGGGCATTCTCCTAGAATGGAGCATTTCATATTTCATATTTAGTTTATAAGGTTGATTGGAATTTTCCTCAAGCTGGCACTCTATGAAACAATGTTAGTAGGTAACTATGGTACGTTGGCATATTGGTCAATGATATTGTGCAACATAATAACATGGATAATGTTAATATTGTGTTCTCCCCCTCTTCACCTTTTTGTTTTCTCTACCCTTTTCTTTCTTTCGTCTGGTCTACTTGTCCTAGACCCCCTCCCCACTCCCATAGGCACAGGGATTCGTCTCCGTCGTGAGCTGCAAGGATGCTGCTGTGTACAGAAACATGATGGATTCGGATAAGGTACACACATTCATCTCTTTTAACGCACATGGGCTGAATTCTCCAAACACTAGACGCCACACATTACAGCTATTCAAAAAACAGCAGGCAGCAGTATTGCTTATTCAGGAAACGCACTTCAAACCGGATAAATTGCCCTCCTTTGAAAGCTCGATATATGATAAATGGTTTCATGCGACAACCACCCAATCCGGTTCCAGAGGAGTGTCAATAGCAGTGGCAAGGGGAGTGCCCTTCCAGCTAAGAGAAACTATGGCGGACCCTCAGGGTCGTTACATCTTTGTTAAAGGTCTACTAAACGGTGCCCTTGTAACATTGTGCAGTTTATACGCACCAAATAAAAAACTATTGAGATGGGTACTCTCAACACTGAGAAAAATTGATGGCTTTAGAGAGGGTGCATTGATAGTGGGTGGGGACTTGAATGTTGCATTAGAGCCTTTGCTAGACACGACCAAACAGAAAAGTTCGCTCTCACCTAAAGATCTATACAGAATAAAGTCACAATTGGGATCTCTACAATTGATTGACACATGGAGATATCTAAACCCCTCTGACCGAGACTACACCTTCTACTCCCACCCTCATAAATCTTACCACCGTTTAGACTATATTTTTATATCCAGTAAAATGCTTGCCAATATACAACAGGCGAAAATAATCCCGAATATTTATTCCGATCACTCTTCGGTTTTGTTAAAATTCTCATTATCTAAAGCCTTTCCCCGACATAGAGTATGGCGGCTCAATGAGTCAGTACTTGGAAGTACCGAGGTACAGACACGTATAAACAAAGTGCTTTCCCAATATTTTGAGCAAAATGCTTCACCAGAAATTTCCTCACAGATACTATGGGAAGCACATAAGTCAGTTGTCAGAGGGGAGTTGATATCTATCACTTCCTTTCTAAATAAACTTCAACAAAAAGAAATCCAGGATCTTTATGATAGTATATCACAGCTGGAGCTTACACATAAACATAAAATAGATCAACATAGCTTAGAGAAGCTGCAACAAAAAAGACAGCAACTTAAAGACATATTAAACTCGAGATCTGCTTAAGCTCTATGCAACATGGAAAAACAGAATGTACGTCCATGGAGACAAAGCATCCAAATTAATGTTATCACAACTAAGGAAGCGGCAGTCACGTACGCTGATTAACTCAATCAAGAATGAACAAGGGTTAAGCTCGCAAACTCCTGAGCACATGGAGCGGGCATTCCTTGACTACTATAAGAAATTATATAATCTCCGTCCGGAAGATAACGCCGATTCCGCACTTAAAAGAAGCATGGACACTAGGTCCTTCCTAAGCACTTTAGATCTGCCTGTCTTGTCTGATTCCCAAAAACAATATCTCACTAGACCTTTTTCACTAGGGGAGTTGCAGTCCGCCCTGTCAAAGTGCCCGAAGGGGAAAGCGCCCGGTCCAGATGGATTCTCAGCACTTTACTATAAATCCTTCTCTGGCCTCCTACTCCCACATTTATTGAACGTTTTCAACGCAGTTTTACAAGGCCACCCATTGCCAAACCAAATGCTTACAGCCAGAATATCCCTAATACACAAAGAGGGGAAGGATCCTGAACAATGTAGTAGCTATAGGCCAATCTCTCTCCTTAATGTGGACCTAAAAATCCTAGCAGGGCTGATGGCAAAAAGAATGGCCAAGTCATTGCCAAATTTGATTTCCTTAAATCAGACCGGGTTTGTGGGTGGAAGGGAGGGAAGGGATAATGTCCACAAAGTATTACACCTTCTTCAATACGCAAAAAATCGTAAACTCCCATTGATGCTTCTTGGAACAGATGCAGAGAAGGCCTTTGACAGGGTGGACTGGGTATACCTACGGGAAGTGCTGATCAAGTTTGAGATACCCGAAGCGTTTATAGCAGCCGTAATGGCAATGTACGATAAGCCCAAGGCACATATTAGGATTAACGATTTTACAACAGATGCATTTACTATAAAGAACGGAACAAGACAGGGCTGTCCCCTATCCCCGTTGTTATTTGTGCTAGCAATGGAACCTCTCTTAAAGGCCATACAAATACATGAGGGAATAGAGGGTATTCGTATCAATAAGACACACTATAAAATAGCGGCATTTGCGGACGATCTCTTAGTCTTGATGACTAATCCTTTGCTGGGACTCCCAACATTGATGGATCTCATAGATCAATATAGCAAAATTTCCAATTTTAAAGTAAATATGTCTAAGTCGGAAGCGCTAGACATACATATATCCCCGAATACCTTAGTTAAACTAAAAAGTACATACCCATTCACCTGGCCAAAACAATATATCAAATATTTAGGTGTAAAGATAGGAAGATCGGATAGAGACCTTTTTCAACAGAATATTCCCCCCCTAATTGCCTCAGTAGAAACCATCATGAAATCATGGAGGGACTCGTATGTGTCGTGGATGGGAAGGAAAAATTTACTGAAGAGCCTAATCTTACCCAAGTTCATATATATCTTCCAAATGCTCCCTATAACCATCCCCAAATCGTATCTTCTTAAAATTAATACATTATTCCGCAGATATGTTTGGAAAAAGCAAAAGCCCCGATTAGCATACAGGACATTAACATTAAACAAATCGAGGGGTGGGATGGGTGCACCAGACATAGTAAGGTACTACCAAGCGACAATGCTTACCAGAGTGGTAGACCTGTTGCGGTCTCCTAACAATAAGCAGTGGATTGAGGTGGAGGAAGCACTAGCACCTTATCCCCTGAGATCCATCCTTTTGGCATATCCTTGTAAAAACATAAACAAAAATTTACCTAATATACACACCAAAGCTACCTTAAAATTATGGAAGGGATTGGTGAAAACTCTAGTTCCCCCTTTGTCCCCCTTACTCAAGTTGGCAGATATAATGCCACACGCATCTTATTCCCGAGACAATGATCTAATCAAACCCGGTTCCCTGGCAAATGTAGCGGTTGATGAACTCTTAACGGACGGGGCACTCCCCTCCTTTCAGGAACTGAAGAAGCAACCAGGGCTTTCCAACTTGTCCTTTATACAATTCGGCTCTATAAGAGACTCCTTGGCACAGTATCTTTTAGGAGCAGACGTTACCCGCCCACTGACTGCATTTGAGACTCTCTGTGCAACAAAGGATAAACCCAAAAAGATAATGTCGTCTATTTACCAGGTTTTAAATATAACTGACTGTTGCCTCAAAAGAGCCTATATAACACATTGGGAAAAGGATTTGGGATACAAGTTTACCCCAAATCAAATATCACACATTTATAATTCTTCTCATGGCCCATCACAATGCGTTAGAGCACAAGAGAATTCTTTTAAAATAGTCGCCAGATGGTATATTACACCACAGCAGAACACTTATTGGCAGACGGGGTCTTCTACTAGATGCTGGAGATGCTGTGACTCGGAGGGAACATACTTACATATGTGGTGGTCCTGTCCACCCCTGCTGCAGTTCTGGCGCCTAGTAGAGGATTATATTGGGGAAATTGTGGGCAAAAAGCTTACATTGACACCGGAGATAGTGCTCTTAAATTTTCTGTCACCGACTGGACATAAGAATACTGCTCTGTTGACTCAACACATTCTTTCAGCAGCGAAACTTTTGATACCTATGAACTGGAAGACAACTACCACTCCATCTATATCCCAATTGCAAGAGAAGGTAGATATGCTATATCAAGTAGCCAAACTGGCTGCCTTGGTGAATGGCTCACTTTCAGCTTTTGAAAGAGTATGGCACCCATGGACCCGATTCAGATCCATTAGTAGAAGTTAATAAGGCTATAGTGGCCTCCTTGCTCGGCTTTATCAGAGTGGACGAAACCCTTGTTGCCTAGTGTTCCCCTCTCCCCCCCCCCTCCCCTTACTTCCCCTATATTCCACCCCTATCTCCCAACTTCTCCCTCTAATTACTTGACCTCCTGTCCCTTTACTCCCTATACTGTTTTTTTTTTTCTCTTTTCTTCTTTTTTGTTCTTCTTCATCTTTGTTTGAAATCATGGCATATGTGATGTAGCAGGGGCGTGTGGATGGGAAGAACCCAGATTTGAACCCAGATAATCCTGCTGCTGGAAGTTCCTTTAAGGCTGTTGTTGTCCTTAAACCTCTATATATCAATAGTTTTTGCCATGAATTGATATTTCAAACCATCTGTTTAACTCCCGAAAAGTGGAATTTGTAGGTTATATAATAATTTTGTAAGCTACTTTGTTGATTGCTTTCTTTCGGATGTAACTTGCAGATTTCAATAAATAAAACATTAAAACAAACAAAACCAACATTTATTTGGGCATGAATAAAATACATACTCATTGTATAAATCACAAAAAATAGAGATACACGGTGCACAATATAACCACTAACAAGGGTATCACAATGGACAAATACAGGGAAGAATGTAATTTTATATAGTATTACTATAGTGCACAGGATATATGTCTACAGAAAATATGCACTAATAATAACATCATGCGATATGTTTATGACACCTGTGCACCACTCTTAAATATAAAAATTAATAACATTGTCCCCAGATACTGTGATCAATATCTGGCATTTGATTCCAAAAGGACTAATAAAAGAAACTGCCAGAAAAATATGTTTAATATGGGTTGCAAGCTGAAGTTACCCAGGACAACTGCTTAAGGGCAAAAATAGACAGGCTGAGAGTTGATTGTCAAAGGAATATATATATCTCTTTCTTAAAGTGCAAAGTGCAATAAGATATAAATATCATTTATGTGATTATGTATAAATTGCCTGGTGGCGGTATACAAATAAACAGCCTCAGAGTTAATTAAACTCAATCATCTCCAACCATGGTAAAGCATGTCTCTGTATGGAAAAGCCCATAATCACAGTGAAGAACCAGCACATTAAATAAACATGGCAGCTTGATGTGAATACCTGACCTGTTAGTGGCAGACGTTCCCCGACGCGCGTTTCGCGTGAGCTTCTTCAATAGGGGGGTAAGTATATATTTATATACTCAGGTATTCACATCAAGCTGCCATGTTTATTTAATATGTATTTTATTCATGACCAAATAAATGTTGGTTTTAACCAAATTGAATGTCTGTTATGAAATTGTGGTCCATACTTCCTTTATTTTTTGGTTTGAAGTCTAGTTAATACGAAGTCTTTTATAGGCCTTGTTGTATGGTTTATCTGTAAGGAGCCCGTCACACATAGCGAGATTGCTGATTTTGTGACGCATCGGCGATCTCGCTGTGTGTGGCACGCATAAGCGACCGGCCCCCCAGTCGGGTATTGCTGATCGTGCAGGAATGTCCTGGGCCACGCTGCGTGTGGCAGCGGGAGAACAGCGATCAGCGAGCTCCCAGCGCTCTAAGCAGACGCTGGGAGATGGTATCCAAGGTAAACAACGGGTAACTAAGTGCAGCGCTTAGTTACCCGATATCTACCTTGGATACCAGCATCCTCACTTGTCCTGATCGCTGGTGTGTCTGCCTGTTTGGCAGCTCACCAGCGATCATGTAGTGATGCACCAGCGATCCTGACAAGGTCGTATCGTTGTCGGGATCGCTGGTGCATCGTTTGGTGTGATGGGACCCTAACACAGAAAGAGGCTGGCTTAACTACTGAAATGCTCCGTGAGCCAGCCTCGCACAAACACAGCACTAATGACAGGCCAAAACATAAAACGATCTCCAATGTGGAGCTGCTAGGATGGCGCTAATAGCCGAACATAACTTTTTTTTCTAGTAACTTAACGTAAAGAGTATCCAATGTTTACATTTTTATTTCATGAGTCAATAGTACACATAAAAATAAGCAACTTTGCAATAGATCTTATCAGAAAAAAATGCTTCCTTCTCTGCCTAAATTGATCAGTCGTTATGAAAATTCTAAATTCTGAGGTAAAATCTGTAGTCAGTGAAGTTAAACTTTCCCATTACTGATATAGAATTGTATCCGTAGCAACTGTCACGTCCTATATAGATAGATAGAAGGGGAGAAGCTTCAAAGAAGAGACATACAAATTTTTTTTCCATCAGGTGTTTATAAAACCCAAAGTGTAATAAAAACACTAAAAAATGGAAAATATGACCAACAGACCTGGTAGAAAGCCAATATTGTGCATGACTAAACAACATCCCCACTGTGAAGCATAGTGGAGGCAGCATTATGATTTGGGGTTATTTTTTGGCAGCTAGAACTGGGGCTTTAGTGAAGGTGGAGGGAATATCTGACATGAAAAAGGAAGAGTCTTTAAAGTGATTTTTCAAATATTTTTCAGAGCCCAAACATTAAAAAAAAACCCTCTATGTGCACATAGCCTTACGTGTCATCAGCAGGAAGCTCTGTTCATAAAAGAAAAACATTTTAAACAGTTCTCAGACACACCGGGTCTTAAGTGTGGAGCGTCCAGGCCACGGCCAAAAAAAGGTTAACAAACCAGTCTGTCCTGGGGAGGATTAGAAATCCCTGACAGAACAGACAGTAATGAACATAGTTGTCATCCTTAAAGTCATTGACAGATTATTATCTCATGTTTGTCTTTGTCTGCGGAGTTTTCTTTTTTTTCCAGACGAAATACAAGGATGTTGCCATGACAAACAATGGAGGAAAATGTCTAATGTGCTGGACCATTACAGTAAGGGAAAAAGTAAGTGGAAGAAAGTAAAATAACTACTGAACAGAGAGAAACAGGCACATTGTTCTTTAATGAAACAATTTTCAAACTAAGGGACTGTAAATACTGCCAGTCATCATTTTACCTTTCATTCCAGACAAAGCGCGAGAGCACACAGCGTACAGTGTGAATGGAAGTGTACACGTACCAGAATGCAGATGTCGACAGGGAGGAACACCTGACGCTTGCTGCTGTGAAACGGAACGGCTCTTAGACACGTGATGATACCTTGTGCTTTCCCTATGTGGCTGGCTGCGTGGTCTGCGTGAACATCTCGGACGCCTGCAGAGAGGGAGAAAATATTGTCGTTATCTAATAGACTAAGGTCTAAGCGATAACGTCTCTCCACATGGAGAGTGACATGCCAGGGTCAGGGTAAGGTCTGGGGGAAAATGTGTGTACATGGGTAAGTAACTGGCTTAGTGATAGAAAGCAAAGGGTGGTTATAAATGGTATATTCTCTAACTGGGTCGCTGTGACCAGTGGGGTACAGCAGGGGTCGGTGTTGGGACCTATTCTCTTCAACATATTTATTAACGATCTGGTAGAAGGTTTACAGAGTAAAATATTGATATTTGCAGATGATACAAAACTATGTAAGGCAGTCAATACAAGAGAAGATAGTATTCTGCTACAGATGGATCTGGATAAGTTGGGAACTTGGGCTGAAAGGTGGCAGATGCAGTTTAACAATGATAAATGTAAGGTTATACACATGAGAAGAAGGAATGAGTATCACCATTACACACTGAACGGGAAACCACTGGGTAAATCTGACATGGAGAAGGACTTTTGGATCCTAGTTAATGAAAAACTTACCTGGAGGAGCCAGTGCCAGGCACTGGCTGCCAAGGCAAACAGGATCATGGGGTGCATTAAAAGAGGTCTGTATACACGTGATGAGAGCATTATACTGCCTCTGTACAAATCCCTGGTTAGATCGCACATGGAGTACTGTGTACAGTTTTGGGCACCGGTGCTCAGGAAGGATATAATGGAACTAGAGCGGGTACAAAGGAGGGCAACAAAATTAATAAAGGGGATGAGGGAACTACAATACCCAGAGAGATTAGCAAAATTAGGATTATTTAGTCTAGAAAAAAAGGCGACTGAGGGGCAACCTAACAACCATGTATAAGTATATAAGGGGACAATACAAATATCTCTCCGGGGATCTGTTTATACCAAGGAAGGTGATGGTCACAAGGGGCATTCTCTGTGTCTGGAGGAGAGAAGGTTTTTCCACCAACATAGAAGAGGATACTTTACTGTTAGAGCAGTGAGAATCTGGGATTCCCTGCCTGAGGAGGTGGTGATGGCGAACTCAGTCGAGGGGTTCAAGAGAGGCCTGGATGTCTTCCTGGAGCCTAACAATATTGTATCTTACAGGTATTAGGTTCTTTAGAAGGACGTAAATCTGGGGATTTATTCTGATGGAACATAGGTTGAACTGGATGGACTAATGTCTTTTTTCAGCCTTGCCAGCTATGTTACTATTAGACTTATAGGCCATGCAATGTTTCTTTGGACTATAAATCTCCTTACCCTAGGATGTCACTCTCCACAAGTAGAGACGTTACCCCTTAAACCCCAGATACCTCTCATAGAGCAAATTCAGATCTCATGCTTTACACTTAGCAGTGGAAACACCCCAAAACAAGTGTCTGCAAATAGAGATTCTGGTTTGGCATTTATCCTAAATTATGTGGCAAGGCTATTGACTTCCAATAGGTGGCACTAGAGTTCAAGTCCTCTTCCTCTTTTAAGATAAAATTTGCATATCTAATGGACCAAGGTAGTCACATTACATACAGCATATAAACTTGGATGTGTTGGCATCCTTAAAATTGTTTCATAAAATTAAGTATTTCTCCGAGAAATGTATTGCAATTACACAGGTTTGCTTCTTTTGTGTGTGTTGGAACTTAAAAAAAAAAAAAAAATTTTAACATAATTTCACAGAAAACCCCAAAAAAGGGCCAGCCAAAATAGTTGGCACCTTTCCAAAGTTGTGGGTAAACAACTTTCTTTCAAGCATATTATGCTCCTTCAAACTCACCTGTGGCAAGTAACAGGTGTGGGCAATATGAAAATCACACATCAAACCAGATAAAAAGGGGAGAAGTTGACTCAATCTTTACATTGTGTGTCTGTGTGTGCCACACTAACCATGGAGGACAGAAAGAGGAAAAGAGAACTGTCTGAGGACTCGTGAAACAAAATTGTTGAATATTAACAATCTCAAGGTTACAAGTTCATCTCCAGAGATCTTGATGTTCCTTTGTCCAGACCAATAAGAATAATTTCATAACTTTTTGCACCTCTAATGTCACCTAATCTGTACAAATCCATTGAGAAACAAACTTTCAGAGGGAAAAACAAAACTAAAATAATGTGGTTACATAAGTGTGAACACCCTCTTTTAATGGGGATGTGGTTGTGCTCAGAAATAGCCAAATCACATTTCCACTCAGGTTACATAGTAGTCAGTACACAGCTGCCATCATTTATAGTGTTTTGATTAACTCCCATATAAAGTTTAGATGTTCTAGTAGGATTTTCCTGACATTTTCTTAGTGGCATTTTACAGCAAAAGTCATGGTCCGTTAACAGCTTACAACACAGCAAAGGGATCTCATTGCTTACAGTTTTCAGTTAGGAGAAAGGTACAAAAAATAATCAAAGGAAATATATACATATACCAGGAACATTGTGAAGTCAGTCATCATGAAGTGACTTGAAACTGGCATAACAATGACATTACCTATAACTGGAAGTCTCTCAAAAATAAATGAAAAGACAAGGCCGCGAAGAAGCCTATAGTAATATTAAAGAAGCTGAAGGAATTTATGGCGAGTACTGCTTGTGTACTACATATGACAACAATCTCTCGTATTCTTCATATGTTTGATTTGTGGGGTAGGGTGGCAAGACAAAAGACTTTTCTTACAAAGAAAAACATTGAAGCTAAACAATGTTTTGACGTCACCGCTTGTCATTGACATAGTGCTCGCAGCAGCTCATTCTCCCAGTGGTTTTCAGCCTGGATGGTCACATCTTGACACCATCCAGGTTGAAAACTGTTTATCCCCAAACATGGATCATGGCATGGGACAGCACGATGGACAAGTAAGGAATATTGTTGCTTTTTTTATTTTTGTTTTATTACAGGAGACAAGGGCTTCAATGCAATGGATGTTAGGTGAGCATAACTGTGTTTGTTATTTTTAAGTAAAAAAGTAAAAGTGTGTTTTGCTTCTATTTCAAATAAAGGACTTTATTCTGGCTGTGTGTTTACATACAATATAACCATAGGATTAGTAATGGATAGGTGTCTTATAGACGCCTCTCCATAAGTAATCCGTGGGCTTGATTTCACCTGACAATACAAAGGTGGCATCAACCCCACAAATATGAACCTCACTTGCCACCGCTACAGGGCAAGTGGGAAGAGCCGTCCAAAGCGCCAGCATTGGTGCATCTAATAGATCCGTCTTTTCTGGGCAGCTGCGGGCTGCTATTTTAGGCTGGGAGCCCCCAATATCCATGGTCCCTTACCAGCCTGAGAATACCAGCCCCCAGCTGTGTGCCTTAGCAAGGCTGGTAGTGACTAGACACCATTTTTAAAAAATATTTATTTAGATCATTTAGAAAAATCTGCAGAGACCCCTCTATTCTTAATAACCAACCTTGTTAAAGCTGACAGCGGAGGGTGGCAGCCCCCAGCTGTCAGTTTTGCCTGGCTGGTTATCAAAAATACAGGAGAACCCACGTCGGTTTTTTTTTTTTTTTTTTAATTAATTTATTTAGAGAGCAGGAGTCTGCTGATGAATAATCCCATCAGATAACGCCAGTCACCAGTGGTAAACTTTATACCTCCGATCACAGCTGAGGGCTCACACTGTCATTTGACAGCGTGGGAACTGCAGCTGTCTGACTGGCAGTGATGATTTTACCGCTGATCAGAAGCAGTGTTTGCCACGCAGTCATGCACAAGACAGCGCAACAAACACCTAGTGTTCGGGGGGCTGAACCTGAACAGTAACATGGACTTCTTGATTAAGTTTGTGTTCAGTGTCCGTGCCCAAACAGTAGGTGTTTGGTACGGACGCCAAACTTTACTGTTCGGGTTTGCCCATCTCTAGTTCTATATCAACATGACCTGGATGGCCGCTCAGTAAGGAAGAAAACCTTGCTTAAAAACGAAGGAAAAAAAAAACAATGGTTACAGTGTGCAACTCACATGGGGAAAAAGAAATCACTTTAAAAACAGTTCCATTCTTGTTTCATCTGGAGTTATGAAACAAGAATGGAAATGTTTGGCCCTTCCTTTTTATGTAGGAAAAACAGGGGAGTTTCGCATTTCTTTCACCACATGCTCATCTTTACATAGATGTTGTTAATATTTGATAGCATGGCCTTTAAATAGTCGATAAGGAAGAAGATAACAGCACAGTTTGGGGACAAGAATGGTTACGCCTTTCATCATGTCATAAAGGACGTGTTTAAAGGAGTAACTAAAGTTTTTTTTATTATTATTTTAATATTCTCCGCACATTGCAAATTTTTAGTAGATTTTTTGTCGTCTGCTTTATCACCTTATTTGCTTTTTTCTCTCTCAACCAACATCCTTCATTGATGTTGCAATGCCCATTTCATGACTCTTTACAGGCTCCTTTCAACTGCTGCTCCACAAAGATGTGTACACTATGGGGTTAATTAAAACTGGCGCCAGTCTTACTGAAATGACTCACCAAGTATAATGCACTTAATTCATTAAGTGGCGTGCGCCATTTAACAAATTAGGTGCATCTGTTACCTGGCATGCGCTGTTGGGCTGCAGGACATTTCTGGAGTAAGTTAAGCCACAAATTAACTTAACAAGCGATGTAGCCTTGCCCTGTCCGGCGCATGTTACTTCAATATTTGCGTAGCTGTCCAAGATTGCCATGTAAATACTGCATGGTGCCATATATCTGAGCAAAAATATTGAGACTTGAGAGGGGCGTGGTGATGCAGAGGAGCTGAGAGGACGTGCTTAGGCAGAGTTCCTACGATCCTGACTCAAATCCTGCCTTTATATCACCTGAAAGACCCACCTTCATAATACTGTTGACCCTCTGGGCTCCGGAGAACCTCTGGCTTCCGAGGACATGTGAAGTGTGGCTCCAGTCAGGGTAGATCCTGGGAGACCCGGACGGAAAGCAGAGCCTGCTAGGAGGAGGCGGCCATTTTCTACTGCGTGCTCTGAAACTGAGACGCAGCCTGGAAGACGTTACCTCAGGTGCAGCGGGTTAGACGGCGCACAGGACTCATAAAGGATCACAGGAGGGTACGCATGGTGTGAGCTCTAAGAAATGAGCCCCGTGCTCCCTCATTGAAGTTATACGCTGCCCACTGGCACCCGCCATCTTGATTACATTCACCGCTCTCATCACCTCTCGGTTGCTTGGGACTGGCGCTGCGGTCTCCGTGGCAGTTTGCTGACAGCACACTTCATCGGATCGCATGCCGGGGTCTGTTGTAGGACCTTTATAATACGATCTT
The DNA here is from genome assembly GCF_039654945.1 of Dendrobates tinctorius. NCBI lineage: Eukaryota > Metazoa > Chordata > Amphibia > Anura > Dendrobatidae > Dendrobates > Dendrobates tinctorius. The sequence continues at coordinate 1,533,526 of NW_027361832.1, read as the reverse complement.
ACTGCCCTGAAGCTAAGGTCACATTAGGTTTTATACCCTGCTGATAAAACGACAGACTGTGCTGGTATCTCTGTACTTTCACTTTTCCAATTCCCTGAGGCTGGAAGGGCGGATAACGCAGTGACTTGCTGACAGAGCAGCATATTATCATATTAGGCTACGTACACACGAGAATTCCGGAATTCCATTCCGCGGGAAAATCGCATTTTAAATTCCCGCGATTTTCCCGTGGAAAAACTAGCGATTTGCAAGCGTAATTAGTTTGCAGAATGCTAGCATTTTCCAAGCGATCTGTAGCATCGCTCGGAGAACTGATTGACAGGTTGGTCACACTCGTCAAACACAGTGTTTGACGAGTGTGACCAACTTTTTACTACTGATGCTGCCTATGCAGCATCAGTAGTAAAAGATAGGATGTAAAAAAAATAATAAAAAATATTGTTATTCTCACCTTCCGGCGTCCTGCGCAGCCTTCCCGCCTCTCTCCACGCTCCCGGCATCTTCCGGTCCCAGTAATCCTTTGCGCGAATGACCGCGAGACGTCACGCTCCCGCGAGACCTTGACGTCCTTGCGGTTATTCTCGCAAAGGATTACTGAGACCGGAAGATGCCGGGAGCATGGAGAGAGGCAGGAAGACTGTGTGGGATGCTGGAAGGTGAGAATAACAATATTTTTTATTTTAACAGGGATATGGTACCCAGAGCCCGGAGGACAGTCTCCTCTCCTCCGGACCGTGGGTACCATCCGCAAATGTTCTGCTTACTTTTTGCATGGTGGGCACAGCCACATGCGAAAAGTAAGCAGAACAATGCATTCCTATGTGGGCGGAATTGCCACGATTCCGCTAAATTAATGCATGCTGCGTTTTTTACCGCAAAGCGTTTCCGCCACAGAAAAAGCCGCAGCATTAGCACAGCATTGCGGAATCCCATAGGAATGCATGGGATGCTTATTTTTCGCGGCAAATCGCACGTTTAAAACCGCCGCAAAAAAACCACGACGTGTGAACGCAGCCTTATAGCTGGAAAAGAGTTGCACAACTGACCAGATAAGTTTCGTTGTTCTGTCTCACTGTAGTAACTTCAGGCAAATTAAGCTACTGCACTACGAGAGCTGCTATAAATTAGGGGCAAAGGAAAGGGACAATTTACTTCACCAACTTGCTATACCACATAAGTCTTAACCATGAGCCCGCCGAAGAGTTCAGGGGTGATTGAAAAATTAAAAGAATTTGCAAGGCCCGACTCCTCTGATAATTCAAAATCCCGCAGAAATACTCCATCAAATGTTAAATCTGCGGACCAGTGTAAAAATCGCAATTCTGACAGCGGAGAAGGAGGGGATCAAGAAAACTTGACCCTAAGGCAGGCGTCTGAACAATTAATGCAAGCCATATCTCTAACTTGAACATCCCTGATTGGGAAAATAGAGGAGGTACATTAGGAAGTGGGGCATCTTCGGCAGGATATGCAAGCCATGAGAGGGCGCATTACGGAAGTTGAAACGAGAGTCTCCAGCCTGGAAGATACCCTTATGCCCTTGGAAACTAAACTGACAAAAGTAGCTGGCTCCATAAATGCCTGGAGGCAGAAGGCGGACGACCTGGAAAACAGGTCGCGCCGGTATAATATCCGAATCATTGGATTACCAGAATGCTCTGAAGGTCAATGGCTGGAGCGATTTTTGGAAAATTGACTTAAAGATACTCTGGCAGATGAGTTCTCTTCATCCTTTTCTGTAGCCCATAGGGTCCCAACAAAATCTCTCCCCCCAGGCAGTCCGCCACGTCCTTTTTTGGCACGTCTCCTAAACTGCAGGGACATAGACGCTATCCTCTGCATGGGAAAAAAGCCCCATTGAATTCAATAATGCCACAATATCAATTTTTCCAGATTTTTCCATGGAGCTACAGAAGCAGCAGGCTCAATTTATGGAGGTCAAGAAGCATCTCAGAGAAAGAAATATCTTATACTCAATGATTTACCCAGCTCGACTCCGTATTGTTTACAAGGGCTCTTCCATATTCCACACAACCCCGGCGGAGGCCGTGGAATGGCTGCGGTCCCACGTGTGAGCGACTGGAAGGTCACCCTGATTTGACTGCTGCCGTCCCCTATATGGGTACAAGGGGGGGGGGGGGAAAGGGCTCTTTCCGCCAACGTCCAATGTAACACCGATACCGGACACTATGTTCAGTGATGGTACCCTCTTTTTGGGAATATGACAGGAGCTGGGAACTCCTCTTTGAACTTAATTTAGTTTTTTCTTGCTTCAGTATTGTTAGTTGATGTTTATATAGATTCTGCTGCCAAGATACTATTCATGCTGCCTGTAAAGTTCAGTCTGCGTGACACTGTATACCATATTAGGACAAGGGACCATGGGGTCTGAATTAATATGCATGACTTGGAATGTGAGAGGTCTTGGGTCTCCCCGAAAGAGAATTAAGGTTTTTTCCCCAGATTAAACGTCATCGTCGTCACATTGTGGCCCCTGGTTGAAACACACTTGACCAGAGATTCGGCTCATTATGTGCAGAAACCATGGGTACAATGGTCCATACATGCATTCCACACCAGATACTCTAGAGGGGTTTCTTTGTTAATCCATAAGGACACTAGATGGGAGGTCAAGGAGGCTCGGAAAGACCCTGAAGGACATTTTTTGTGCATGCGTCGATAGATTTGAAAGACTACGTCATAATGTGTGTCTATAACTCATCCCCGGCCAATATATCAGTAGTTAAAAAGGCGGTAAGCTTTGCCTTAAATTATCCAGATGCATTAGTTATGTGCATGGGAGATTTTAACCTTGTCATGGATAACGGTCTTGATAGATTTAGACTAGATGACGGAGGATACGGGATGGCCTGCTCTCCATCTCCGCTATCATTGTTCATCGAGGGCAAGTGGTGGGTTGGATTTGTGGAGGATACGTCATCCTGACATGAGAGAATATACCTGTCACTAGTCCATTAGACGCACTCTATCTCATATAGATTATATATTTGGTTCCAGCAACCTGGCAATGTGGGTGGGGGATGTGGAACATGGGAACAGGGGCATCTCAGATCAGCACTTCGGACTGCCTTGAGTATTTATCAGACGGAAACTTTCCCACACTGAGTCCCGCTCAACAAGCCTTTCTGGATGCAGACTTCACGATAGAGGAAATAAATGAAGCCATGGTGGAAATGGCTTCTGGGCCGAATGGATTTCCCATAGAAAGGTACAGGAAATATCGGGATGTTTTGGCACCACTCCTGAGGGTGTTTCAGAGGACCTGGGAGGGCCTCCTTTTATGAGGCAAATATAATAGTGCTTAGGAAGGAGGGGAAGGATCCTCTTGAATGTTGATCATATTGCCCCATATTGTTGGTACATGTGGACTATAAGATCTTCACTAAAATCCTGGCCACTAGATTAAATTCGGTGATACTAGAAATAATACATTCCATGCCCGGAAAAAATACATCTATTAATATTAGGAGAGTTCAGTCAGTGGTCCAGTACAGTTCCCTAGTGCCAGATAATGAATGGGCCTTGGCTTCGCTGGATGCGGCTAAGGCCTTCGATTCTCTTGAGTGGTCATTTTTATCTGCATGTTTACAAAAATATGAATTCGGTTCCAAATTTAGGAAGTGGATATGCGCGATGTACATGAAACCAAAAGCTATCTGGAGTAAATTGCCATTATCTGTCTCTGGACGTATTAACCTGATTAAAATGATCCTACTCCCCAAAATCAGTTACTCCCTCCAACATAGTGCAGTACTGATCCCTAATAATAAATAACCCTGTATCCGAATAATTCTCTTTGGCAAGAGGAACACGCCAGGGGTGCCCCCTTTCCCCGTCCCTTTTCGCGCTTGAAATCGAAGCGTTGGCGATCGGTATAAGATCCACTCCAGTCATTAAAGGTATAGAAATAGCGGGCCGTTTAGATACCATTGGCTTATATGCTGATGATATGGTGATATTTATGGATAAAGCAGAAGAAACGCTACCCCATGTCATTGCTACTATAGACAAATTTAGTAATTATTCAGGATTATACATAAATTGGGATACATCCGCCTTGATGCCTCTCTCCCTTGGTCCAATGGATCACCTTGAAACGTTATCCCCATTGCCTGTTGTAACTAACTTTAACTACCTGGGAATAAAGATTTCAAAATATAGTAGACTCGACTTAAAAATGAATATTCTCCCGTTGTTAGATCTTGTTTTAAATTTGCTATCTGGAGAAAATTGCCATTATCTGTCTCCGGACGTATTAACCTGATTAAAATGACCCACACTCAGTTAGGGTACCGTTACACCAAGCGATGCACCAGCGATCCCGACCAACGATATGACGCGGTCAGGATCGCTGGTGCATCGCTAGGTGGTCGCTAGTGAGCTGCCACACAGGCAGATCTCACCAGCGACATCGCTGGGGTCGGGGGTCGCTACTTACCTGTCAGACGCGGCGATCCTGTGTCCTCTCGCCCGGCTCCACGCGTCGCTCGTCGGCGCCACAGGAAGCGCAGCAGGAAGTGACCGACGAGAAACGGTCCAGGAGCTTCTCGCGCGATCAGCGATAACCAGCGGGGGAGCCGGTCGGAGGTAAGTATCATATGCAGCGATATCGCTAGTAATATCGCTGCAACGTCACAAAATCGGTGACTTTACAGCGATATTGCTAGCGATATCGCAGTGTGTAACGGGGGCTTTACTCCCTCCAACATAGTGCAGTACTGATCCCTAAATCCATTAATCTCATCTTTTATATAGGGGAAGACTAGACCTAAACTCAAATTGTCTACCTTACATAGGTCTAAACAGTTGGGTGGGGCAGCATTGCCGGATTTCTTTTTATATTACTTGGCTGGGCAAGTCAGAGCCCTGAGTAGATGGATGCCCAATAATTGTTTGCCTAACTCGGAGAGCCATCTGGCTCATGCTTCAGGGACTGATTGCTTGTTGGGGTTTTTAGAAATAGACAAACCTAACGTCTCTGGATTATGACCCTTACTCCGGTTGGTAAGGTCAGTCTGGAGACAACTTAAACGAGCGGTTCGCTGTGTTGATGTTATAGCTCAAATGCCATTATGGAATAATTTCTATTTCCCGATGCTATTAAACCACCCGTCCACTCAATTCTGGATCTCACATAATGTTTCCTCGATTAATGATTTATATGATCACAATGTCCTAATTTTCTTTGAGCAAATGCAAATTAAACACGGTGTCCCGAGGTCCCAATTTTTTCGATACCTACAGCATAGATCAGCAATTCAATCACACTTACGTAACAGAAATACGACCCAAGCAATATCGTCTCAAATCACAAGGCCCTCAGGGTCTTATTTCTACCTTATATACTTAGATGTTGTCCGCGGGCTCCGACTCTGCTTTATCGTCAGTAAGGGAAAGGTGGAGGTCTCTAGTTCCAGATATCCAAAATGAAGATTGGGAGGAGAGCCTTGGTTCTCCAACTGGGGTGTCTCCATCAGCCAATAATAAAATGACTCAAATGTATATAGTGCACCGGTCATATCTGACCCCACTACGGCTGTTTAGAACGGGGTGGTCCCGATCCTCAGAATGTTTAAGATGTCATACAATGGATGCGGATTTTATACATATGGTGTGGGGATGCCCAACTATTCTATCTTTTTGGAGCGAGGTGACCTCGTTGTTAACCTCCCTCATAGGTACTCCTGTTCCTCTCACTCCATTGGTATGTCTGTTTGGTGTGCTGGAGGAAGAGATATGGGGACACCATGTCAGAATTTTCCTGCGGGAGACACTTTTTTTTAGCCAGGAAAATATTGGGTTTACACTGGATGGGTAATCAACATCCTTCTCTTAGAGCTTGGATTGAACTAGTAAATTCAATTATACCTTACGAGCGGACGCTGTACCAGAATAGGGGTTGCTAGGGGAAGTTTAATAAAATTTGGGATGTATGGAATACATCTCGCCTTACTATAACAAGGTGTAGATAGTGGTCTGTTATTAGCATAATAGCTGTAGTGAAGGGTATATTGACTTATACTTTATAGGTTTATAATGTCCTCGGTGCTATGGAGGGTGTTTTGGCAGCTGGGTAGGAGTAATAATTTTTTGTATTATGTTAGATATGTTGGTTGTAATGTATTATTCTGGGTTATGCATAACCAAACATTTGTACAAATGAATAACGGGTTCTTGTAACTACTCCTAGATTATCCAGAGGCCTCGCAAGAGAGTGAGGAGCTGAAATTGAAATCTGTACAAATAACTCAGTATGCAAACTTGTTGGTTTTCTCCCTTTACAGATACTATGATGATCGTGTATACATTGCATTGGTTATTTACAAAATGTGTACATCTGTTTGTTGTTGTTTAATGAACGAACTAAAAAAAATTATTGAGACTTATTACGGTGTTTTATGCCAGAATTCTGGCATAAATGCCTTAATGAATCGGACCCTATGCTCTCACAGTCTGTACAGTATGTGAGACTTTCCTGGTCGGAGCCTGACTGCTTTCCTCTCTCTATAATTTAGACAGGTGAATTCACAGACCATTTCAGTGTAAGGATCTTTGCTGAGCAGCAGATGAAAGCAGCTTCTAAAGTACCATGACGTAGTCAATGAAACAGCATTGCAGCAAAGCATTTGGGAGAGCAGGAAGCAAAATAAGGCAGTGAAGTATGTTACAAATAATTTTTTGTAATGCCTGGAGGATAATTAGACAAAAAAAAAGTTTAGTTACTCTTTAAATAAACTCGAGCAATTATTCTAACATTTCACATAGCTATCCAAAGTCTTAATTTTTTCTGTTAAGTCCATATGTTGCTCTATGCAGTTCTGACTGTTTTTTTTTTTTAAGTGATTGGTGGGGTATTTTAATGTGAACCTGTCACCTCGTTTTGCTGCTATAAGATGCGGCCACTGCCTTTTGGGGCTTATCTACAGCAGTCTATAATGCTGTAGATGAGCCCCCGGTCTGACCTGAAAGAGAAGAAAAACAAGTTTTATTATACTCACCCGGAGGCGGTCCAGTCCGATGGGCTTCGCAGGTCCGGGACCCACGCCTCCCATCTTCATGCGATGTCTTCATCTTCCTTGCTTCATGCCACGCTCCTGCGCAGGCGTATTGATCTGCCCTACTGAGGGCAGAGTAAAGACTGCAGTGCGCATGCGCTGGGCCTCGCTGACCTTTCCCGGCACTGCAGTACTTTGCTTCTGCCCTCAACAGGGAAGAACAGTACGCCTGCGCAGGAGTGCAGCACGATGCAAGGAAGATGACGATATCACATGAAGATGGGAGGTGCTGGACCCGGACCTGCGGCACCCATCGGACCGGACTGCCCCCCGGGTGAGTATAATAAAACTTGTTTTTCTTCTTTTTCAGGGCGGACCGGGGGGTCTTATATACAGCATTCTACAGGGTGGACCATGTATATGGATACACCTACATAAAATGGGAATAGTCGGTGATATCAACTTCCTGTTTGTGGCACATTAGTATATGGGAGGGGGGAAAACTTTTCAAGATGGGTGATAACCATGGCAGCCATTTTGGATCCAACTTTATAAATGACCCACCCTGTAGAATGCTGTAGATAAGCCCCGAAAAGCAGTGGCCGCATCTTATAACGGCAAAACGAGGTAACAGGTTCCCATTAAGAACTGGACCCCCACAAGTAGGTGTTTTCAGGTCTACCGCATATCACAAAAGTTAGTGTTGGTAGTTTGGTACACTTTCAGACTCTTGCATTAAAAGATTTGGTGAGACCATTTATTACATACTTTCCCCTGTAATATATCTGGTGGGGTTACCTATAGCTTCTTCTGACAAGTAGGGCATCCAGTTAGGGCAACACTTTCAGTTCCAAAGCCTTGTGCCATTTTACCATCTATAAAAAGTTGTGACGTGTTTTGGACGCATTTAGTATCCTGAAAATTCTCAAAACTTACCGAGAGTCTCCAAGGTCAAGTACAGCAATGAACTCTGAGTGTTTTCTGCATAGGTTTCCAGCTCTTTTAGGTTGCGATACGCCCGATCATCCAGGTTCTTCTCCTAGAACCAAGACAAAAAGAAAAGAAATTGTGATTCTCATCTAGAGGCGCAAATGTTGTGCTGTTTGCTCCTTGTCACATCTTCTCTACGACGCTCTCAAATTCCCTAGAGGAGGGTGCAAGAAACAACATGCCGGCGTCGGAGCGACATTCCTACCGGACGTTTGCCACGTCTACATACAAATGGACTTATTTCTGTTATCGGAGAATATGGAAACGTAATTCTGACCATCGATTTTCTTTACTTCCATTTTCACAAAATTCATTGTGCAGTAAAATTACATGATCAGTAAGATTATCATTTAAGTGGTGTTAAAAAAAAAAATTATTATATATATATATATTTTTTTTTTTTTATATGACCTCAGTATGTAAAATGCAAGTATGAAGTATAAAGAGTTACGGGTCTCAGAAAATGGGGACTCAAACCACACATTTTTATTTGTTTTATTCTCAGCTTTATTAATATAAATAAGAAATTATATGTGGTTTGCATCTTTATTTTCTGAGACCCGTAACTCTTTATATTTCATACTTAAATTTTGCGTTCTGAGCTCTAGCTTTTAATCGGACCATTTTTGGGGCTACGTTCCATATTTTCAGCGCTTGGGCAGAAATTTAGGCTTTGGAACACTATTTATTTTTTACATACGGTACATTCTTTCCGATCCCAGAGCGCCACCATGTGTCACTGTCTGTTAACTATTACATCGCCATCTAGTGGCTTGTGCTAGGAAACACAGATTTACTATTCTAGGACAGTTCCCCCTTAGCTTTTTTTAAGAAATTTCTATACATGTGAGATGTAGGAGATGCCAAATACTTTCAAGGTTTTAAATCAAATTAATTTACTATGATAGTGAACAATAAAGTGCATCAAGAGAAAAAGAGAGTTATATGAAGTGCAAAGCGCATATAAAGATGCTTCAATAATGCAGGGCATATACCACATCAGACATAATATTTACTACTGTTCGATGTTGGTTGACCACATTAAAACCACATTTCTTAACATTTCTCACACGTTTAGAAATTTCTTAAATAAAATATAAAGGGGAACTGTCCTAAAGAATAGTAAATCTGTATTTCCTAGCACATGTCACTAGATGGCGATATAATACACAAGTGTGAATGCTAGGATTATATTGGTGCAAATTCCACCCTATCTACAGGTGCTTCTCACAAAATTAGAATATCATCAAAAAGTCATACTGCACCATGTGGAATTGTAAAAAAAAACAAACCAGCCGGTGGCCTGGGGCATGTCTGCAAATCATACAAAACCTCCAAAAAAAAATGTATTAAGGATTATGTAGTCTATAAAGAACCAGAAAACAAAATACAAAAATATAAAATAACACTGCAGTGCTCAGCATTACATATATAAAAAAAATAGATTTCTTTGCTTTTTTTGATATCTGTAATGCTGAGCACTGCAGTGTTATTTTATATATGAACTTTCACTGTCTTCTGAACTATTATGGGGAGTATATTTAGCACAGGCGATCCATACAATGTGCTGGCATTTTGGAAGGGCTATTGTATTGTGCAATATTGTATTTGCCACAGGAGTACTAAGGCTTTTTGAGGTGATGCAATGCTAAGCCTCACTAAGGCCTCTTTCACACATCAGGTTTTCGCCGTCAGGCGCGATCCGGCGCTTTTGACAAAAAGCGGATCCGGCGAAATGCAATGCCGGATCCGGTTTCCCCCCCATTGACTTGCATTTGCGCCGGATCGCGCCGGATGGCCATGCGTTTCATCCGGTTTTCGCCGGATCCGGCAATGTGTCGCGATCCGGCGTCTGGAAAAAACGGCTACTGTAACGTTTTTTGTCTCCGGCGAAAAAGCCGGACACGCCGGATCCGGCGTGTCCGGCTTTTTCACACAATGAAAGCCTATGAGCGCCGCAATGCACCTGATCCGGCTACAGCCGGATCCGGTGGCCGGATCCGGTTTTTTTGGTCTGAGCATGCTCAGTAGCTCTGCCCACAACACATATATAAAAGCAAGACAGTGGGACCCTCAGCCACAACCAACATGCCACCCAAGACAAGAACCAGGTGCAGGAGAAGGCAGGCGACATCTGCAGCAGCACCATCAGCACCACCACCACCACCCCAAAAGGTGCAGCATGCTGAACAACGGGAGGGGAGTCCAGCAGCAGATGAGAGACGGTAATTATCAAATCCCCCATTCCTCCAAACTAGGGCCATGGAATATCAAGATATTCATTGCCCCTTTGCTTCTCTTTATTCAACAGCCGCCCAAGAGATGCAGCAGCAGCAGCAGCAGCAGCAATGGCAGCAGCAACACCACCCACAGCCATGGAGTCTGGCCATCAGGAAGACAGCACATCTTCTTCTGGGAGCCCTCCCTCGCATCGTCAGCGTTTGACGGTAAGTTTTTATTTCCAAAATCCATCATCTCTGTAATATATGTCTATTCATGGCCTTTTCTTTCAAAACAGGAATCACAAGATGAAGAGGAGCTCCCAGAAGAAGAAGGAAGGGGTGGACAGACACCTGGAGTGGGCTCACAATTGGTAAGTTTTTTGCATCAAACGCAGAAACACAACATCACACTACACACAACACATAGAAAACAATGTTCTGCAGACCACACACAGCAAACAAATGCCTACATCCAAACTCATAACATTTTTTGTTTTCTTCTCTAGTCTTCCCAATCTGGTGCTCGGCCAAGAGGTCCTCGCAGTGCCTCCCAGGGTCGTCGGCGACAGCAACGCGGCGGTCACCAGCGTGTAAGTATAAATATTTTTGCTTTGTTTTTTTGCACTTTTTATTTCATTTCTTTTGTGGAGGCTAATTATGTTATTTTTGTCTTTTTCTTTAACAGCCTTCACAGCGTGCTCCCGACTCTGACGGTGAGGATGGAGGACTCGATGTGGACCACCTCATCGATCTCGTCAGAGAAAGGGAGCCGCTCTGGAATATGGCTGACCGCCGCCACGCTGACCTTATCGTTACCCGACGACTCTGGGAGGAAATCTGTTCGCTCCTTGTGGGCCGCTGGGAGGACCTCGAAGCTCGGGCCCAGATTAAAGAGCGTAAGTATATACAGTACCGGTTGCTTGATGTAAACCAGTGTTTCCCGAACTCCAGTCCTCGTGGTCCCCACGGATCATGTGTTCAGGATTTCTATTTACTTTGGAAATCCTGAAAACATGACCCCTGTGGACCATGAGGACTGGAGTTTGGGAAACACTGATGTTGTATACTAACCACTTTGTCCTTTCTCGTTTCAGGGGAGAGAATTGTGAAGCGGTGGCGGTCTGTGAGGGATCGTTTCAAGAAGGAGTTCAATAAAGAGATGCGGGCCCCGAGTGGATCTGGAGGACGCAGGAGCAAGTACAAGTACGCACGAGCCCTGTCGTTCCTCCGGGAGACAATGCTCACCAGAAGGTAAATATTACACACCACATGAGACAAAAAAATGTTTAGATGTAACTTTTTTTTTTTCAGCCAGGGCCATACCATGGCACTATTTTAATTGTTTTTTTTTCTCTTTATTCCACAGCACGGTGAGCAGCACTCGGGAGCCTGCACGGTTGGACCCTTCTGAGGCGATCCCTGAGGAGACCGGCACCGAGGGACACTTCGACCGCCCCGGTACATCTGCACCTTCCCAGCCTTCCCACACATTCGACCCATCTGTCCCATCCACCAGCACAGGAGCATCGTGGCCACCTACATTACATGAAGCTGCTGGTGAGGAGATCGCTTTCCCTTTACCCCACCCTTCTGCCCCTGCCACCTCTAGTACACCTGCGGGTACTGGGCGGCAGCGGCAGAGGGGTCAGGAAAAGACTTATGCGCCAGAGTTCTTGCATCTGAATGCATCTTTCCAGAACTGTCTAAAAGTCTTGTCAGAGCAAATCTCCGCAGGCTATCAGCAGATCAACTCCAGCATTCTGGAGGTGAAGACACTTCTGCAAACCATGCATTCAGAAGCAAGATCTTCGCCAAACCACACCTTTTTCAGGTCTGTTGTGGAGCGCATGGAAACGCTCTCTCCTACCCAGCAGATGCATGTAATGCATTCATGCCACGGTGCTCTCCAGCAAGTTACCTCCCAACCTCCTCCTCCCACCACAGTAGTTCCTCCACCTGCACCCCCTCCAGCCACTTTCCATCCTCCCCCTCCTATTACATACCAGCCACCTCCCCAGTACCAGCAACCTCCCCAGTACCAGCAACCTCCCCAGTACCAGCAACATCCCCAGTACCAGTCATCTCCCCACTTCCAGCAACCTGCCCCGTACCAAACTCTTTCCCCGTACCAAACTCCTTCCCCATACAACTTGCCATCAACATCATCTGCTCCTACAGTCCCTGCCCAACCCTCCACTCCACCGCCCACCACCTCTTCTGCCTCCCACATGTCCACCCATTCTGTAGCTTTTTCCACACCTTCACCTCTAACTGTTCCTTCCCCACCACGATCCCAGTCCTCTCTCCACACTCCCAGTGTCGAAGTGTCCCGCAGCCCCTCCAGCAGTATTTCCACCCCACACTACACCGAGTTGTAATGTTTTTTTTTTTAATAAAAATGCCCATTTGTTTGTTTTCAAACATTTATTCAAAAAGTTTTTTTAACTAACTTTAAAAACATTTTACAAAAAAAAGAAAAATTTCAAATAAAAGTTAAATTACTTTTACAATGGTTGTCTCTCATTTCTTTCTGCGGCGAAATATGTTTAGAAAAAAAGGTTAAATAATTTCAAAGGTCAAAAGGTATTCAAAACCTGGTATATAACTGGGTAAATTTTACCTTTTTGCCACAGTTGTGTTCCTAGTTGTGTTGGAAGCAAAGTATTTCACCTAAAAAGTTGTGTTTATTGTTGGTGATTTCCTAACAATGTACACAACTTTTGTTAAAAGGTGAAATACTTTGCATAAAACACAACCAGGTACACACCTGTGGCCTAAAGCTAAAAATAGAGACCATGACAAGATAGCCAACTTTGGTTGGCAAAGGTATATACTGTTGGTCCAGAAGGTACACAAGTTTGGTTAGGGCACAAATCTTTCACACTCTGTCATCCTGCCAGTGTACTCTGCCTTGAGGTGACATAAAGTATAGTGCAAAATTGTCCCTCATTACTGAAACCGTCACAGAACTTCTAGTGGTAATGTCATGGTAATCTTGCAAGGTGGTTTCTTCAGAGGTGTCCTCAATGGAAATGGGTTCCTTGCAGATAACAAAATTGTGGCGTACCACGCAAGCTTTGATCACCTCGTCCACAGTTTCTGTCTTGAGGTTGATCGCAGTCAATAGGACCCGCCATTTGGCTGTCAGAATACCAAAGGTACATTCAACCATTCTTCTTGCTCTTGTGAGGCGGTAATTAAAAATGCATTTTGTTCTTGTCAATCCTCTGCTAGAGTACGGTTTCAAAAGGTGTTCTGACAGCTGGAAGGCTTCATCCCCTACACAGACAAATGGCATAGGTGGACCAGATGTTTGCGGCAGCGGTCTAGGGGGTGGGAACTGGAAGGTGTTTCCATACAGTTTACGCCCCATGGCAGACAGTTTGAAAACTTGAGAGTCATTGGAGCGGCCATAGGCCCCAATATCAACAGCAATAAATTTGTATTCCGCGTCAGCGATGGCCATGAGGACAATGGAAAAATATTTCTTGTAATTGAAATATTCCGATCCCGATCCGGCTGGCTTTACAATGCGGATATGTTTCCCGTCCACAGCGCCCAAGCAGTTGGGAAACTGACATATCTGTTGAAACTTTTCTGAAATTTCAATCCACCTCTCTGTTGTGGGCTCTGGTAAAAACTCTTCAGCTAAGGAGTCCCACAGTGCACGGCATGTGTACTTCACTATTCCAGATATGGTGGAAATCCCGAGTCTGTACTGGAAATGCAGTGACGAAAGGGATTCTCCAGTTGCAAGAAATCTGTGGGGAATTAAAAAACAATCAATTAGTTTAAAATCACAGCATTACATACCAAAACTCAGCTATAACACTTGGAGATACAAACTACCACCAACAAGATTGCAGTGAAAGTGTGCTCTGATGCGAGCATATCCAATAAATGTGGCTTACCTTAAAGTCACCATCAGACGCTCTGCGGGTGAAACGGAGAAGCGGCAATAGGTGTCCGCTTTTCTTATGAGGTGTGCAATGCGCTCCACCAAGTAATCAAAATTCTCCATTTTCATCCTAACATATCCAAAAAATTTCTCCGGGTTTCGTCTAAGGTCCATGCAGAGTGTAGAATAGATCCCACGCGTCATTCTCTTGGCTGGGATGGGGTGGATCCACAAACGTCGTCTACGATGCCTGATGCGCTGCTGTCTCGCTCTCTCCTTCTCCAGAACAATCACCCTCAAACGATTCGCCTCCGCTGTAAAATCCGCCAAATTCTTCAAAATATTTCCAATCACAACATCCATCTTCGCCAGTAACTTGCTCTTCTCTCCAACCTGCACTTTCTCCTCTCCAACCTGTCAAACAAGGGCTGTAGGAACACGCTATATATAGTTTTTCAGTAGCCAATCCCGTTCAGAAGGCCACAAGGGTCAATTTTAAAAACCGGATCCGGCGTAATCCGTTGAAAAACGGAACAAAAACCGGATCAACCGGATGAGACGGATCCGGTTTTGTCTGTGAAGAACAAGACGGATCCGTCACATCCGGTTTTACGAAATATTTGCCGGATCCGGCGCTCCGGCACGACGCCGGATCGCGCCTGACGCCGAAAACTTGATGTGTGAAAGTAGCCAAAGTACTGTCTTAGGCTACTTTCACACATCAGTTTTTTGCCGTCAGGCAGGATCCGGCTATTTTTAGAAAAAACGGATCCGGTATAAATTTTGGAGAACTGAAGAAACAGATCAGTTTTTCTGCCGGATCCGTCTAGCAGGTTATATCTGTTTCCTGGGGGCTGGCCAATTGGATCTGAGCATGCGCAGACTTTAAAAAACGGATCCGGTGGCTGGATCCGTCTTTTTCTGGATCCGGCGCATTCCGGCGCCCATAGACTTTCATTGTGGCAAAAAGCCGGAAGCGCCGGAATGAGACCAGTAGCCGGATCCGGCAAAAAAACGGATGAAACGCAATGCCATCCGGCGCGATGCGGCGCTAATGCAAGTCAATGGGGAAAAACTGGATCCGGCATTGCATTTAGCTGGATCCGGTTTTACAAAAAAAAGCCGGATCGCGCCTGACGGCGAAAAACTGATGTGTGAAAGAGGCCTTATATGCACGCTGTGGCTAGAATATTGTTTATATGCCTACCATATGCACGATTGATGAGGTGGATTAAGCCTCAGGATATATTAGGTTGAATAAATCTTTGTGCATGTGCAACAGTTGTCTGATAGACAGTTTTTTGTATTTTGCTGTCATCTACATGTGCAGTGTTCATCTTTTTGTGCTGGTCTTCAATTTTGGACAAAGGTATTTTTTTCATTATTTTTTTTGTGTATACTGTCGACTATAGATATTGATCTCTCTGTAGACGCGTTTTTCTCAATATTTTTCTTTATGGGTCTGGCTTATTGCAGCAGGCTAGCATTCTTGACTATGAGAAGTCTTATTTGACCTGCTGAAACCCATTTTTTGAAATAAGAAAGAGACTTTTTAGACTATGAGATAAGTTTACGGCACTTAGCACTTTTTTTCCACGAGACAATAATTGTCTCCTCACCTTTTGTATTTTCGGTATTGTGGGTGTGAGTGTGGTTATTTTTTGTGTCCCCTAGTTTTGTATACGTAAGGGGGGGGTCTAGAGCGTTACTAGGGACGCCAACGTTGAGCGGGGGCGCCACATCGTCAACAACTAGGGTGCCGACCTCCGCGGTCAGGAAGGGCCTCATTAGGGCTTTCTAGGGCAAAGTAGCTTTTTGCCCTCCATTTTGCTTATTTTTTCGATTGCTTTGATTTGACTCTGATCCCTGATCCCCTGTGTATTTGGTTAATTTAACCATTATATGTTTTTAGTGATTGTATTAAAAGTTATCTTTTAGGGATTATTTTGTTTTCTGGTTCTTTATGTCTGCAAATCATACCTGCATCACTGTACAAGACAGCAGATATCAAGACCGAACAGTTAAATGTAGAGCATGTACTGTGCATCGGTCGTGGGCTTTCTTTTATTTTACTCCCTTATATAACGCCATTAATTCCTCAGCCCATTACAGACATTATCAGCACTGTCCACATAGGGAATGTAGATTGTGGAGTCCCAATCTTCAGATAGCAGCTTTGATTCACCTTAACATTTTTTTATTCTTTTTGCACCTTCTACCGAGAGCCCTGCTGTTTCTGCTCGTCCGTCGACAGAGCCCTGCTGTTTCTGCTCGTCCGTCGACAGAGCCCTGCTGTTTCTGCTCGTCCGTCGACAGAGCCCTGCTGTTTCTGCTCGTCCGCCGACAGAGCCCTGCTGTTTCTGCTCGTCCGCCGACAGAGCCCTGCTGTTTCTGCTCGTCCGCCGACAGAGCCCTGCTGTTTCTGCTCGTCCGCCGACAGAGCCCTGCTGTTTCTGCTCGTCCGCCGACAGAGCCCTGCTGTTTCTGCTCGTCCGCCGACAGAGCCCTGCTGTTTCTGCTCGTCCGCCGACAGAGCCCTGCTGTTTCTGCTCGTCCGCCGACAGAGCCCTGCTGTTTCTGCTCGTCCGCCGACAGAGCCCTGCTGTTTCTGCTCGTCCGCCGACAGAGCCCTGCTGTTTCTCCTCGTTCGTCGACAGAGCCCTGCTGTTTCTGCTCGTCCGTCGACAGAGCCCTGCTGTTTCTCCTCGTCCGTCGACAGAGCCGTGCTGTTTCTACTCGTCCGTCGACAGAGCCGTGCTGTTTCTACTCGTCCGTCGACAGAGCCGTGCTGTTTCTACACGTCTGCCGACAGAGCCATACAAGGCTTTTTTTTGCGCAAATTTTGCGTGTTTTTTTTTCTAATATAGTTAGAAATGTGGATTTTTCCGCGAAATTAATGAGCATGCTGCGCTTTTGACCGCGATGTGGTTTTCTCGCAGTAAAAAACGCATCAATATGCACAAAAAGTGCGGAATTCATTAAAATAAATGAGATGCTTCTTGTAAACGTTTTTGCCGGTAAAAACGCTTAAAAAACGCGAAAAAAAAACCGCTTACATGCCTAACTGCTGTGCAAATAAGATAAAAGTCTATAAAAAATGGCTTCTATGGTCATTTTCTGAAATCCGTTGTGATTTTTCCATGGATGGAGCTGTGTGAGGTCCTGTGTTTTTTTCTGTTTTTTGTTTTCTGCGTGGCAAGCAGACAGTTTTATTGATACCATTTTGGTGTAGATATGACTTTTTGATGTCTTCCTATTGTATTACTTTAGGGAACCGTGGCCCCCCAAAAACCCTCAATTCTGACATTTCATTTTTTTTTCTTTTTAAGGTGTTTACTGGACAGGTTATCATATTTTTCAGACTATAAGACGCACTGTTTTCCTCCCAAAATGTGGAGGAAAATGGGGGGTGGGTCTTATAGTCTGGATGTACCGGCTCTGGCTGTGGTGAGGAGGTGGGGGGAGCAGTTTCAGCGGAGCAGCGGGTCACAGAGGCAGGATCTGGCAGCCCGCTGCTAAAGAGAAATGTGTATTCACTGCATACCACGCCCATGGGCATGGAGGGCAATGAATATTCATTTCTTTCTGGCATCCTGGTATGATTGGTCCCATCCTTATCCTGGTATGCACAGCCCCATCAGAAAAAAACAAAAGAATAAAAAAAAAAACCATTACACTTACCTTCCTCCCCTTCCTCGCAGTGTTCTGCTCCGTTGCCAGCAGCTGCTTAATGCTTGAAAGCAGCGCATGGCAGGGACGTCATGCGCTGCTCACAAGCGGAGCACAGTTGCCGGAATACTCGCCGGGACTGTTCATCGCAGAGAGCAGTGAATCTTCAGTAGCGCGCAGTGTCAGCCGGAGCCTTCCTGCTGCTGCCGGCGGTCACGTGTGCCGATACTTAAGAGAAATGAATATTCAGAATATTCATTTCTCTTAAGTATCCGCAAGCGTGACCGCCAGCAGTTGCAGGAAGCCGGTGGCTGACACTGCGCGCTACTTAAGATCAATGAATACTCACTGCTCTCTGCGATGGACAGTCCCGGTGAGTATTCTGGCAGCTGTGCTCTGCTTGTGAGTAGTGCATGATGTCCCTGCCATGCGCTGCTTACAAGCATTAAGCAGCTGCTGGCAACGGAGCAGGACGCTGCGAGGAAGCAGAGGAAGGTAAGTGTAATGGTTTCGTTTTTTTATAATCTTTTCTGATGGGACCATGCATACCAGGACTGGGATGGGACCAATCATACCAGGATAAGGATGGGACCAATCATACCAGGATAAGGATGGGGCCATGCATACCAGAACTGGGATGGGGCCATGCATACCAGAACTGGGATGGGGCCATGCATACCAGAACTGGGATGGGGCCATGCATACCAGAACTGGGATGGGGCCATGCATACCAGGATAGGGATGGGGCCATGCATACCAGGATAAGGATGGGGCCATGCATACCAGGATAAGGATGGGGCCATGCATACCAGAACTGGGATGGGGCCATGCATACCAGAACTGGGATGGGGCCAATCATACCAGGATAAAGATGGGGCCATGCATACCAGAATAAGGATGGGGTAAATCATACCAGGATAAAGATGGGGCCATGCATACCAGAATAAGGATGGGGCCAATCATACCAGTATAAGGAAGGGACCATGCATACCAGGACTGGGATGGGGGCCATGCATACTTGGACAAGATGGGGACCCTGCATATCAGTATAGCGATGAGGCCAATCATTCCTGCCAGGATAAGGATAAGGGGGACCATTCTTACTAGGATAGGGATGAGGGGGTCATGAATACTAGGCTAGAGATGAGGAGCCATGCATACCAGGATAAGGATGAGGGGGCCATGTGTATCAGGATGAGGATGAGGGAACTATATATACCAGGATAGGGGATATTAAGTACAGAATTGATCATATTTTTGCTTTCAGTTTATTTTTTTCCTAATTTCCTCCTCTAAAACCCAGGTACGTCTTATAGTCCGAAAAATATGGTAATTAATGTTAGATTATGATAGATTGGACTTTTAGGTTTATTCTTGTATTTTTCCATTTCTTTATTTATTTATTTTTTTTAAACCGTTTATTGATTTTCTTACATAAAATATACAAATTCTAGAATAGAAAGGATAAGTATTAGCATACAAAAATATATCATACGTCGTAATAGTTATCAAGGAATCTCAATAAATTCACATAATCCTTCCAATTTGCCTCTTTCACCTCCTCCTCCTTATATATTCTTCCTTCCTGTTTTCCTCCTCCCATCCCTCAACAGTTTCTTATGTCTTAAATCCAAACTTACTTAACAACCCTATCCCTTCACCCCTCCCCCCTTTCCCTCCCACTCCCCATACCATTTCTTTATTTATATTGAGTAAGGGGGGGGAATTCAAATTTTTAGATATTTTGTAATTCTTATTTTTTTAGCCCCCTAAGGAAACTTGAACTTATGATCCATTGTATGGCACTATGCTCCAAATGCGGATACTAAAATGGCAGGAACAGAGAAATTACATAAAAAGAGAGATAAACACAAAAATATTGAGACAAATCAATGCCATACTGAGCGCAGGTTGCCTTTTAAAAAAAAAAAAAAAATAATGAAGACTGTGAAAAAAATTCAACTATTTGTAACAAATATGTCCCCCCCAAGGAATAAGACATTGGGAGTGCGGCTGATGATACTCCTTGGACTCTTCATGTATTTTCTCATTGTGTAGGTCAGTGTCCCCCCTGCTCCGGTCCTCAAGAGCCACCAACAGATCATGTTTTCAGGGTTTCCTTACTATTGCCCAGGTGATTATTGCATCATCTAGACAGGCAATAATTCCAGCACTTGTGCAATACTAAGGAAATCCGGAAAAACATGACCTGTTGGTGACTCTTGAGGACTGGAATTGGGGAACCCTGGTCTATGTGATATATTCCTGCATTCCTCAGGTATTTAATGTGACATAATAGGTGCTGTTTCAATGTTTTTCACCGCTGGCAGATTTTCTTTTAGCCGTTTTCTAGCATTTTTGTGGCGTCCTTTGAACTGGTCTTTGAACAAAAAAGAAGCATCCAGTGGTTTTTCAAGCAAAAAGACTGACAAAACACTCATGAAAACACCCAGACCTCTACCGGGGATCGTGTGACATTGCTATGTGATCCTGGTGGCAAATCAGCCCTGGCGTCACTCTCCTCGCCTCTGGACAAATCACATACATCCGGAGGAAATGACAGCTGCGGCCGTTCTCTCACTTCCTGTGGATGTCAATTATGTCCGTAGCAGGGGAAAGTGAATGGTTGCGGGGATCACGTGATCCCTGGGAAAGCCAGTGCCGACACCGCTGTACGGCGCCGGAGGTGTATATTGGTGTTATTTTACAAGGGGAAAA
The DNA here is from genome assembly GCF_039654945.1 of Dendrobates tinctorius. Lineage (NCBI taxonomy): Eukaryota > Metazoa > Chordata > Amphibia > Anura > Dendrobatidae > Dendrobates > Dendrobates tinctorius. Next base: position 1,513,013 of record NW_027361832.1, on the reverse strand, counting down.
CATAGGGATTGAGAAGGGGTTGTCCGAATAGTGGACAACCGCTTTAAGTATAGAGAGGAAGACACCAGAAGAATGGACCGGTCACTTCTTTTAACCACTTGGCGTCTCAAAAAACTGAACATATGAACAGCGAGTCATGTTTATATTCAGCTATATATATTATATATATATTTTACTGATAAATTAGTATGTTCTTTCTTTTGAGCACTACTTCAGGTGGGTTACAAAGTGGACCAACTCCAAAGCTGCTTGATCAAGACGTTGTGTCCACATACCCTTATGGTGTGAAACCTCCTAATTTTAATAGGTCTTGAAGCCCCGGAATAATTGCACCATGTGGTCAGCTTCAGTGTGTGCTAGCGATAGGAATAGTCCGTGGTGCAGAGTAGAGGAAGTCAGACAACTCACCCTCTCGTCGATAACTCTGGTCAGCCATCTTTTTGTCAGCTTGTGCTTCTGAACAGCCTAATAACAATAAAAAACAGTTATCAGTTACAATACAGGCTAAGACGTATCACTCCTCCTCACCATCGCTCCTCCCCATCTATTCTTTGAGAGAAAAACACTGGAAAAAAACAGATATTTAAGTAGCTACCAAATCTGTGAGGGTTTGCTCCTCCTTTCGCCCCAAAAAAGGGGATTTCTGTCCCATTTAAATACAGTCAAGGTTGGGCATCTTTCCTTATAGGACTGTGAGCAATACTCGGCAATCTCTGGCAGTGCCATAATGATGGGGAGCGGCAGGTGCTTACTCCCTCTACAAGGTCTGTATTAAATGTGGGTGACACATTAAGTTCTTTATGCAAGAAGATCTGTGGGGTTTTAGTACCTGTAATTTGCTGCAATGAACTGCCCTCCACCTTTAGTCATGGATCTTGCGTGTTCCACATTTCTATAGTGATCACAGACACAGTGATTGTGAAGGAGTCGTAAATGAAGGTACCTTGCACAGTTCGAGAGCTACAGGGTGATGTGGAGGATCCTCCTTGTATATGTCATCAATACTCTCCCTCCAGAACTGCATCCTCATCAGCCCGAGATTCTTCTGAGATACCGAATCTTTCACCTTAAGAGAAAAATGTAAAAAAAACAATGTAAGAAAAATTACATTTTAAATAAGGGGACAGGGTGTGACGGTGATGGAAATCAATCATCTCAACTCCTCATATTTTGTGCTTTAAAAAAAAATTTGGACAAACCTTTAGGCAGATGGGTTGGAAACACGATCTTTATGTTTTATTGCGTTTTTGGAACTTTCATAAAGATTTCTCTGGAATCCCCCACACCCCCCAAAAAATAGGATTCAGTCGAGTTCAAACTAACAACATTTCCAGCAGGACACAAGAACGTAATTATGTTCTTTAAGTCTAAAACTGAAGCAAAAACAAAGCGAGTCCATGTGAACGCTCTGGCTCATTGCTCTGTATGGCTCCGTCAGAGGTTCAGACAGAACAACTGATGGAAGGGCCAAAATGCAATGTGAACGGCCCCTTATAGCCTCTCCGACCTGCACCTGTAACCAGACCTGCCCATCATTCCTCTCCAATTAAAAATCCCTGCAGATGGGGAAAAGGTTTCTGAACTGAGAGAGACAGATGGACAGGTCGGCTCACATGCTCCTCCATCAGTAGCGTCTGTGAGAACAGGAGAACTGTAGAGTCTGTGAGGAAGGAGGAGAACTTTCAATACTTACAGTATATAATAGTAAGGGCCACAAAATCTTGTCATCTCCACCCCTAAAACATGAAGTTGAAGAGGACCAACCCTTTAAGACCATGGGTGATGCAATTTTTTTGCAATACAACAGTATAGCTTATCATAGCCCACAACTAGCAGGAAAAAGGGTTGTCCACTGAGAAGAAGCTATCAACCTATCCTTGACATCCAGATCAGTGGAGGTCCAACAGCTAGACGCTTTCTGCATCTGGACTGGGAGATAACACTTTGTGGTGTGAGACTTGGTGTGCAGTATGGAAACACAGGAGAGATCTGTACTGCTGTCTCCAGGATGGATATTGATATATACAGTGTTTACGGAAAGTATTCAGACCCCTTTACATTTTTCACTCTTTGTTTCATTGCAGCCATTTGATAAATTCAAAAAAGTTCATTTTTTTCCCTCATTAAATGTACACTCTGCTCCCCATCTTGACTGAAAAAAAACCCAGAAATGTAGAAATGTTTGCAAATTTAGGAAAAAAGAAAAACTGAAATATCACATGGTCATAAGTATTCAGACCCTTTGCTCAGTATTGAGTAGAAGCACCTTTTGAGCTAGTACAGCCATGAGTCTTCTTGGGAATGATGCAACAAGTTTTTCACACCTGGATTTGGGGATCCTCTGCCATTCTTCCTTGCAGATCCTCTCCAGTTCCGTCAGGTTGGATGGTGAACGTTGGAGGACAGACATTTTCAGGTCTCTCCAGAGATGCTCAATTGGGTTTAGGTCAGGGCTCTGGAAGAGGTTTTCATCCAAAAGAAAAGCGCCCAGCTCAACAAATTAGTGAAAGCCAAATTTTATTCATCAAAACTTCTTACATAGAGGATAAAATCTTCAGCACAGTGCAAGACAAGTGGTGATATTGACGCGCTTCTGGAGACTAAGCTCCATTAATCATGACTGTCTCTGAGCTCCTTGGCCAGTTCCTTTGACCTCATGATTCTCATTTGGTCTGACATGCACTGTGAGCTGTGAGGTCTTATATAGACAGGTGTGCGCCTTTACAAATCAAGTCCTATCAGTTTACTTAAACACAGCTGGACTCCAATGAAGGAGTAGAACCATCTCAAGGAGGATCACAAGGAAATGGACAGCATGTGACTTAAATGAGTGTCTGAGCAAAGGGTCTGAATACTTATGACCATGTGATATTTCAGTCTTTCTTTTTTAATAAATTTGCAAAAAATTCTACGTTTGTTTTTTTTCAGTCAAGATGGGGTGCAGAGTGTACATTAATGAGAAAAAAAGTGCGCTTTTTTGAATTTACCAAATGGATGCAATGAAACAAAGAGTAAAAATTTAAAGGGGTCTGAATACTTTCCGTACCCACTGTAGGAAGCAGTGTAACATAGGTTCCTACCCTTTACAAGCAGCTACTACCCCCTCTAGCAGATTGCGCCTTTAGAAACAGCCATATCCTCCAGTTTCAGATTAACCCTATATAGGATGCAGCTGTATCTTCCTCCTTTATCTGGTCTAGTAGTATACAAGGACAACCCACGTCCCTTTAACAGAGAGGAATCACCTGATTAGCTAGTTACATGTACTCGAAAAAAAAATGTCTTAGAATTTAATTTATTGTCATCTTTGTGTTTTCAGAAGTGATAGGTTTTCTTTAAATGCTAAATGTTTTGTATGACCAGCGGGTTTACATTAAAAAGAAACCTGACATTATATTCATTCTGCCTGAACTATGGGCAGCAAGTATCAGATCTTGAATCTACAATTGATGGAGAGTATGTTTTACTATGAAAAGCTCCGACGCTTCAGAGAAAACATAGTTTAAAGAGCCAGCCGGGGATTGCACGAATAAATGGGACTAGTCTGGTGAGGCTTTTCCCTACCCCAAATGTATCTCCCATGTCTACACATCGGTTGAGACCTGTCAATCACCTGGAGCAGTGCCAGTCGAAGCCGCCGGGGACGCCATCGGACTTGCCGCAGCCTTTCAGAGGAAACCAAACCTGACTGCAATCACGCAGCCCGGCTCTGATTTATACTGCCCAGGGTTTGGGCAGCATGAAACGGCTGACAGCATCCCTTCTTGAAGGTTGTCCCCTTATCAAAATAAATGCACTGTCCCAAACAAGTGGTTCAGGAGCCACATTTGTTTTTTGCGCCCAGGACAAGTAACTTTTGACAGCTCCAAGAAAGTCTTAGCATTTCGAAAATTTGCACCAGGGTCAAGACCATCACTGACAAGATAACCCAGAGGTGACATCAAGTCCAACATTTCATTACTTTAATGACTTTTCCCCTTTACTAATGAGTGCGGTCCAACAGCATATTTAACAATTGAAAATGGATTATGCCCTGCAAGAGCCGGGGGGGCTTTCTAAGTGACCACTAGCGATGAGCGAACGTGCTCGGATAAGGTGTTATCCAAGCATGCTCGTGTGGTAGAGTGCCTTCAGAGCTCTAATACTATGTTCGAGTCCTATATGTCTCGCTGCTGTTCAACAGCCACAACACATGCAGGGATTCCCTGTCTGTTAGGTAATGCCTGCATGTGTTGTAGCTGTTGAACAGCCGCTAGACAACCAGGTGACATGGGCAGTCAAACATAGTATTTGAGCGCACCGAAGACACTCTACCACTCGAGCATGATCGGCTAATACCTTATCAGAGTACGTTCGCGCATCACTAGTTACCACCAATCGATTTCTGTTCATGAAATTAATTGCTAAATTAGGTCTTACAGAGCAACAGATGCTCCTCGTGGTGCTTGGACCCCCTGTGACTAACTCTAGAACAGCATGTGCTAATTATCGTAGATGTGATCACATCTGATGAATGATAATAACACAGCAAACAGCCACTGATGGATACAGACAGAAAAGGACCCCTGTGCAAAAGCACTAAATGAGCCTTTTGCAGCCCAAGAGCCTCTACAAATGCAAAATTGTGCCTGCTTTGGAGGCAGAAATGGGCCCCTTACCTCCTGGAACCCTGAGCAGCCTCACATTTTGCACCAATGACATGGCCACCCCTGCTAGCGTTCTCTGCACTCCGTGACAAATGCTGATAGACGTCATCAGAAGTCAATGGAGTCAGTACGATCTATCATGTCACTGGCTGTGATCCAACGCCCAATAATAATAATAACGCCCCCTGCAGGTCAGTCATCTGCAGCAAGGGTATGAGCACTGACACTAGAACACCTGCCTGGGACAGTTCTATATTGAAGGCTCGTAGTGCAAATCCTGAACTCTGGGATTCACCCGGCAGGAGCAGCGTGCAGAGAAATCCTTCATAATCCCGCTTCCTGAGAAATCAGAAAAGAAAAGGAATTATTAAAGATGCAATGATGAATATATTCCAGTGACGTATATGTGGTGTCGCTGCACAGAAGGTAACCAGGAACATCGGTCGCTGTCCACACTGGGGTGCACAATTCAATTTCAACATTTTAAGGGAAAAAAAAATCTCAGAATTTTTTTTTTACAACACAATGTATGGTAAAACAAAGGGCGTCCTTCAAAATCACAACCGGCAAAGGCTGCGTCAAAAGGAAAAACAAAAAAGAAGATGGATCTTGAAAGAAGGAAGAGGAAAAAAAAAGAGCAAAAACAGCCAAGTCATGAATGGGTTAATGTATATGGCCTCCTTAAAAAGGTTGCTCACTTCTGCATCAGGAGGTGAAAGGCACTGATAACACTGCAGGCAACCTACATCCATTATTACATAGATGTCTTAGACCTGATGGGATTAGTGTACTTACTTTTAAAATCTATGTCAGAATAGGGACGCAGTCAGATGGCTGTATAAATCAGACTGGCAGCAGCCTCTCCCGACCCGGGTGCATAGAAATACATGAAGCCGTAAAAATCGGGTCGGGTTGGGTCAGTCGCCAGCCAGTCTGAGCATTGCGGTTGCCTGCACCCTAATCCTGATATACAGTCCAGCTATAGAATGAAATAGCTTCAGGCTCCATCCACATACACCCAGGCTGACAGCTGCAGCTTATACAGAGCAGGGGGAGGTCTCAGCAGGGAGGAGGGACACTGAAGGGCTGTCAGACTCCAGAGGTGGAGAATTCAACATTCCTAAAAGATTATAGAGCCGTAATGGCGTGGGTTATCAGAGTAAGTAAACCGGCCTCATCAGGTCTAAGAGATCTACTTAGTGACATGCGCAGTTTGTATTGTGAAATCTGGTGACAGAGCCTCTTTAATAGGGTTGTCGCCCGTGACAGATTACTGCCCCAAGGGTTCAGGGAGCGTCTAAAAGCCCTCCGGTGATCCAACGCTGCCTCTCGTCACTGCTCTGGTATTTGTTGATCGGCTGCAGCAATGACACCAGGTTGACAGCCCTGCAGCCAGTCACTAAGCTAAGCGGCTGATGTAAACGGCACGATGGGCTGCGCTCTGCGATGGGCCGAGCTCTGCGATGGGCCGCGCTCTGCGATGGGCCGCGCTCTGCGATGGGCCGCGCACTGCGACGGGCTGCGCTCTGCGATGGGCTGCAGCGCTGTGATGGGCCGAGCTCTGCGATGGGCCGCGCTCTGCGATGGGCTGCAGCGCTGTGATGGGCCGAGCTCTGCGATGGGCCGAGCTCTGCGATGGGCCGCGCTCTGCGATGGGCCGCGCTCTGCGATGGGCCGCGCTCTGCGACGGGCTGCGCTCTGCGATGGGCTGCAGCGCTGATGTAATGATAAATACCGGATCAGTGGCAGCGCTCTTGTCTCTGTGGAGCAGTAATCTGTGATAATGGACAACCCCTCTAAGTAAGGCAGAAATGTAAGCCAACACCGGGACCTGCTAGGTTGTACATGGGGACTGCAAGTCTGCTGGTTTATACAGAGGGAGGTGACAATGAATGAACTCACGGCAGTATGTCGGCGCACAGCCCTGTACACAGCGTCATCACTGTACCTGACCAGCTCCGCACAGTAGGCAGCAGATGCCGCAGCCCGTCCGCTCTTGCCCCGGCAGCTGCATGGAATCAGGTGTGAACGGGAGCGCAGTGCGGCTCTGAGAGCCATGACAATGTCACCCCCGGGGGCGTGGCCCGATCCTCACCACCTATTGGCGGAAAAGTTTAGAACTTGGAATCACAACGTCATCGGCCCGCGCCGGTGTTGTGATCACGTGAGCGCTGGTGGTGACGTCGTCGGACAGGCGCCGGGCAGGTTTATACCGCAGCTGATAATTCCTGTATATCGTCGGTAGAAGGTGAGTGGTCGGCGGAGAGTGAGGAGCGGAGGTGTGTGGGAGCGGCCGGCGCCTGTGTGGCGAGTCTGCAACTTTATTTCTGCGTGTGCGTTCACAAATGATTATTTCCCATTCATTTTCCGGGGCTGACACCGCGGCGGCTCATTTCCTGCCTGTCGTGTGTTTGCTGGTTGTCAGCCTGAGTGTAGTCACGGCTCCGGTGTTGTGAGCGGCCTCAGCTTTTAACCCCATCCTCCTGGGGTCACTTTTATTTTTTCGCAATTTATCTACTTTTTTTTTCTCTTTTATTCCAAGAGATGTAACTTTTTAGGTTTCCATGCACATAGTTGTTTTGAGGACTTGTGATGTTTTTTGTTTTTTTTGTGGAATGAGTCATTGTTCTGAAGGGCAATATTCATTTTATCAGAGAATGTACTGAAAAATGGGGGGAAAAAAGTTTCCAAATGCGGTGACATGGTTAATTGAAGCGCAACGCCACAGTTTTTTTCTCGTTTATTTTCCAGTAAAAGTGACCTGATTCTCCGGCTCAGTACGGCGCTGACGTCTCCGGTCCTGCACAGCGCGCTGTATATTTTAGTGGGATTCTCCGGCTCAGTACGGCGCTGGCTGCTCCGGTCCTGCACAGCGCTGTATATTTTAGTGGGATTCTCCGGCTCAGTACGGCGCTGGCGGCTCCGGTCCTGCACAGCGCTGTATATTTTAGTGGGATTCTCCGGCTCAGTACGGCGGTGACGTCTCCGGTCCTGCACAGCGCGCTGTATATTTTAGTGGGATTCTCCGGCTCAGTACGGCGGTGACGTCTCCGGTCCTGCACAGCGCGCTGTATATTTTAGTGGGATTCTCCGGCTCAGTACGGCGCTGACGTCTCCGGTCCTGCACAGCGCGCTGTATATTTTAGTGGGATTCTCCGGCTCAGTACGGCGCTGACGTCTCCGGTCCTGCACAGCGCGCTGTATATTTTAGTGGGATTCTCCGGCTCAGTACGGCGCTGGCGGCTCTGGTCCTGCACAGCGCTGTATATTTTAGTGGGATTCTCCGGCTCAGTACGGCGCTGGCTGCTCCGGTCCTGCACAGCGCTGTATATTTTAGTGGGATTCTCCGGCTCAGTACGGCGCTGGCTGCTCCGGTCCTGCACAGCGCTGTATATTTTAGTGGGATTCTCCGGCTCAGTACGGCGCTGGCGGCTCCAGTCCTGCACAGCGCTGTATATTTTAGTGGGATTCTCCGGCTCAGTACGGCGCTGGCTGCTCCGGTCCTGCACAGCGCTGTATATTTTAGTGGGATTCTCTGGCTCAGTATGGCGGTGACGTCTCCGGTCCTCGACAGCGCTGTATATTTTAGTGGGATTCTCCGGCTCAGTACGGCGGTGACGTCTCCGGTCCTGCACAGCGCTGTATATTTTAGTTGGATTCTCCGGCTCAGTACGGCGCTGACGTCTCCGGTCCTGCACAGCGCGCTGTATATTTTAGTGGGATTCTCCGGCTCAGTACGGCGCTGACGTCTCCGGTCCTGCACAGCGCGCTGTATATTTTAGTGGGATTCTCCGGCTCAGTACGGCGCTGACGTCTCCGGTCCTGCACAGCGCGCTGTATATTTTAGTGGGATTCTCCGGCTCAGTACGGCGCTGACGTCTCCGGTCCTGCACAGCGCGCTGTATATTTTAGTGGGATTCTCCGGCTCAGTACGGCGCTGGCGGCTCTGGTCCTGCACAGCGCTGTATATTTTAGTGGGATTCTCCGGCTCAGTACGGCGCTGGCTGCTCCGGTCCTGCACAGCGCTGTATATTTTAGTGGGATTCTCCGGCTCAGTACGGCGCTGGCTGCTCCGGTCCTGCACAGCGCTGTATATTTTAGTGGGATTCTCTGGCTCAGTATGGCGGTGACGTCTCCGGTCCTGCACAGCGCTGTATATTTTAGTGGGATTCTCCAGCTCAGTACGGCGGAGACGTCTCCGGTCCTGCACAGCGCTGTATATTTTAGTGGGATTCTCCGGCTCAGTACGGCGCTAGCGTCTCCGGTCCTGCACAGCGCTGTATATTTTAGTGGGATTCTCTGGCTCAGTATGGCGGTGACGTCTCCGGTTCTGGTTTCACCAAATGACTCGTGTCCATATTTTTGTCTCATCGCTGGAGCTGTTTTGTGTGCGGTGATCTGATGGTTTTTATTCCTACCCTTTTGAGTACATGTGATGTATTGAAGGCTCTTTGTTGCATTTTTTTTTTTTTTTTTTTTTTATAAGTTGTGGGGGGTGGGGGGACAAGTGAAAAGATGGCAATTTGATATTTTTTCACTTTGATAATTGCCATACAGGTTAAATAGAATTGTAGAGTTGGAAGGGACCTCCTGGGCCATCTGGTCCAACCCCCTGCTCAAAGCAGGATTCGCTAAATCATCCCAGTCAGATGTCTGTCCAGCCTCTGTTTGAAGACTTCCATTGAAGGAGAACTCACCACTTCTTGTGGCAGCTTGTTCCACTCATTGATCACTCAAAAAGTTTTTTCTAATATCTAATCTGTGTCTCCTCCCATTCAGTTTCATCCCATTGCTTCTAGTCTTTCCTTGTGCAAATGAGAATAAAGTTGATCCTTCTACAATGTGACAGCCCTTGAGATATTTGTAGACAGCTATTAAGTCTCCTCTCAGTCTTCTCTTTTGCAAACTAAACAATCCCAAATCCTGCAACCTTTCCTCATAAGACAGGGTTTGCAGACCGGTCACCATTCTGGTTGCTCTTTTCTGAACTTGCTCCAGTTTGTTGATGTCTTTTTTAAAATGTGGTGCCCAAAACTGGACACAATATTCCAGATGAGGTCTGACCAAAGAGGAGTAGAGGGAAATAATGACTTCACATGATCTAGACTGTATGCTTCTGTTAATACATCCTAGAATTGCATTTGCCTTTTTTGCTGCTGCATCACACTGTTGACTCATTCAGTCTGTGATCTATTAGTATACCCAAATCTTTTTCACATGTGCTGTTGCTTAGGCCTATTCCTCCCATTCTGTATATGCTTTTTTCATTTTTATTGCCCAGATGTAGTACTTTGCATTTTTCCCTGTTAAAAACCATTCTGTTATCTATTATCATAGATTGTAAATTTATGGACACAGTGATGACATTTTTATTTTCAACAATGAAGAGGGGGATGATTTAATCTCTCATATGTCTGTGTGTATTCATGTTAGCACTTAGAGTGCTGCGGTATATTATTTTTTTTATTTCCGCAATGCTCACTCTTCAGTGAGTTGTACTTTGTTCTGTGGCTGGGCTCCATAGGATTACAGAGATGATGGCGACAGGTGCCATCTGTAAGGCCCCCCCCAGCTGCTTTAGCAACCCATCAGTACACCATGATCACGTTGAGGAAATGGGCTTGATGTGATCGTTCCGCTTAATTGCTGCTGTCTGAGATTGACAGTTGCGCTTAAAGGGAAACTCACCGTGAAAAGGCAGTCCAGTATGCTTCATGGAGCTGAGCGGATTGCGATATAGCTTTATGAGAAAAGATTCAGTATAACTCATGGTTTAATCACTTACTTCTGCTCCTTGTGGAATCTTTGGTCCTGTGAGTGGTCCGATCAGTGACTGACAGCTTTCTTTCTATAAACAGTGCAACAAAATTACCAAATTCTGTTCTCATATACAGACTAAGACCACATTCACATGTTCAGTCTTTTACATTATTTGTACGCCAAAACCAGGTGAGGGACAATCCGAGGAAAAGTATAATCGAAACACGTCACCACTTCTGCATTTATCACCCACTCCTGGTTTTGGCTTACAAATACTGATAGTGTGGCCTTATGCCACATGTGCCTTATGTGCAGTCGTTCCTCTCCGCTGTTTTAAAGTCTAAATCGTATAATAAATGACATAAACCACATCCAGTCTGTTTATAGTTTCCTTTTATGACCATATTTCAATCTTACAGTAACCTCAGATTGTATTCCTAGTCAATATTCACCATATTCACTACAGTGAATTAAGGACACAGACTTTGGTGCAAACAGTCTATATGCTCCAAGCAAAGCAGGCATGTAGAAGCAGAGGCGCTGTCTGATGATCCGAGGTCTGCACCTGCCGTGTCGTTTCGGGGGCATGCCCTCAAGGTGCTGGAGGAAGGGGGTGTACCCCCGAAACATCACCGCAAGTGCAGACCTCGGATCTGCAGACATCGTCTCTGCTTCCACATATCTGCTGTTGCCTGGAGGAATTGGACTGGTGGCACCGAAGTCTGTGATCTTTACTCACTATGGTGAATATTATGAATATACTCCGAGTTTAATGCAAAGGATTGAAATCTAATCATGAAGGAAACTATTACAACAGACTGGGTTTATGCTGTTGGTTATAGAGTTTAACTTTCTTTATATAAGAATGTATCCAGAGATAACTGTCAGTCACTGATAGGTCTGCCCACTAGACCGAAAATCTCAGACTAGAGGATTAAATGATTAAAATACAAGTTGTTCTGAATCTTTTCTCCCAACATTGTACTGTATATCAATCTGCTCTGCTCTACAACATGGTACCTGTAAGAACATACAAAAAAGTGTAATCTGAACAAAAAATAATAAATCTTTATTGATACATTAAAACCATAGCAAGCCTACATTAAAAGTGCCAATAGTGCATGTTGATGAGCCCAAAACACAATAAGTGGCACCATCAAATGGTAGGTAGGAACATTAAGAAAAATAACCAATGAGTACTGAAGTCTCACACATATATAGTGGGCAGCACAGTACTGACCAAGAAATCATAAGTTATCTAAAGCAAATACATACACACTAAGTATAGTCACCAAGCCCATAATATGAGCCAAGTACGCTGCTACAATGTAATTAGCTACCACTACTGAACTACAGTTACATGAAATAATACATTTTGAAACCTACCAGAGCTCAAGTGATGGTGGCACTGTCCCAACGCGCTTTTCGGCGACGTGCATCCATCATTTTCTCCCAAAATTGTGCAGTATATCAAGCTGCTCTGCTCTACAAGATGGAGCCTGTATTTTCATGGTGGAAGGTTCCCTTTAAGTGGCTGAACACAGCTCTTATTATCTGAGAGAACAGCAGACCTTATTTGGCAGTGCAGTGTTTGATCTGTGCTTAAAACTTCTGTTTCTTACTAGGTACTACAGACCAAATGAAAAAGAAAAATGCAGCAAGCGAAAAGCAGCTGGCAAAGAAGATGAGTGCCGAGGCAGCAGACAGGGAGGCAGCCACTTCCAGCCGTCCGTGCACCCCGCCACAAACGTCCTGGTTTGAATTCTTGCTGGATGTTTCTTTGCTGGAGTCTCATCTTGAGAAGCATTCTCCAGGTATTCATATGTGATTCCTTTTACTACAGTTCTCCATAAAAAGCAAACATTTTCCAGAAATTTTTCCTAAAGCAAACACTAATTGATACAACACTGCAAAATGTTGTGCAAGAGCCTGGTCTAGCAGCTATGAAGAGAGTTCATGGTCACCGGCCTGGCCCCCTAGGAGTACTACATTATTGTCACCTTTCCTGATTAGTAGGCTCGATACGACATCATGTGTGGGTAGCACTGCAGCATTATGACACTGTAGGGCCTTCTACTCGGAAGAGGCACCAGGGATATCAGCAAGTAGTAGGAGGATCGCAGGGCCGTGTTCCAGCAACTACTGACTAATAGCGTGGCTGCTGGATTAGGGTTCTGCAAATCTTTTTGCTCATCTGTATTACTCATGCAACTAAATCTAGAACATTGATTATAACACACAAGATATGCTCAAGATATTCAATCCTTAGAAAATTTTACACCACAGACTTGCAAGTATTCTGAAAAATGTGTTAGCTGTTGCTTGGGTTTGCTGTAATTTATTTTAGGACTCATGCATACGACCATTTAAATCAAGTGCTATCTGTGGTTTTGACAGGTAGTGCCTGTACCCATGTTATTCTATGGGGTTGTGCAAATATCTGTCTTTTTTTTCCCTTGCATCAATTGGTCTGAGGACCAAAAATTGTTGAAATGTCTTATTTTGATCTGAGTGTTGGGTCAAAATCGACAATGCAAGGCTATGGAAAACATTGGACCATATTCGGATGACATTTTGAGTGTAGTCTGATTTTCACACTGATAGGAGAATTGTTTTTTTGTTTTTTGTTTTTTTTCCCTTCACCTCCAAGAAAAACTGATTCCACTCTGATCAGATTTTTTTTGATTAACATAACCAGACCGTTTTTCTCAAATGTCAAGAAAGAAGTCGTTTTGCAGATTTCACTTTTTTGAATCATAAATTGATAAAATAGAAATGCTGCAAATTTAAAAGAAATCTCTACATGTTTTTGTGGATTTAAAGAGCCAATTTTACATGTACTGTTTTGCACAATCCACTGCTAAAAGCTGCAACAAATCCCTCATGGCTAAAGATAGATTAATTGCTTATGTGTCAAAACTTTTCTCAGCCACTATGTTGTAATCATTTACTTGATTATCGTCAAAGAAAAATGTGTGGGGTTATTTCATAGTACTTTTGGCACACCCTTAAAAAAAAAAATAAACAGGACATAAGGCTGAGTTCACCCAGGCATATTTCACGGACCTCAATGCCCAGACTGATGGTGGCTCTCCTGACTCAAGCTTATAGCCTCATTTGTCTACCTATAAAGACGAAAGCTCGGGTCTGAGCACCAACGGGCATTGCAGGTCCATATACTGACCTTGAAATACCCTCTCGGGGACCTGGCTGTTTTCTGTGTGAACCTGCCCTGGCCTCTTATTCACCTGTTTTATGTTCCCATCAGATCCTCCTCCTGTCCAGCTGATTATCCAGTTTCTGGAGCAGGCTTCCAAGCCGACTGTGAATGAGCAGAATCAGGTGCAACCTCCCACTGACAACAAGAGGAATCGGACCCTCAAGCTTCTGGCTCTAAAAGTGGCCGCTCACTTAAAATGGGATTTAGATGTGCTTGAGAAATGGTAGGTATACATGCAGGAATTATGCTCTGTGCACCTAGGCTGGTTTCACATGTCTGCAATTCACAGGTGTCTGACCTTGATTTTCATACTGGCCATGGGTTTCCTCACCTGAACCCTAACATGAATGCAACAGCTTCATAAATCCTTTTCAGTTCAGGTCTGGCGACCCCCAGATTTGGACCTTGCATGCCAGACTTGTGAAACCTGCCTGATATTGTTATGGAATATTTAGACTTATTACGTATAATGCATCTCATGGCATGGTTAAGGTTTCTCTCTTTTTGTCCTTTCTTTATGTACTAGTTTATCTGTTCCTGTCCTTAATATGCTGCTGAACGAGTTACTCTGCATCAGTAAAGTACCACCTGGAACCAAGCACGTAGACCTGGACCTCACAAGCCTGCCTCCAACCACAGCCATGGCGGTCATGTTGTACAACAGATGGTAAGGAGCATTATACCATCCGTCCTCTTCCCTTTCTTGTGGCGAAGCTGAAGTGGTGATGTCTTGTACAAGTAATAATCCATCTAGATGGCACATTTTGACCTGTTAATGAACATCAATTGTCAATATATAAATTGATCAGCACTTGTTTACTGGAAATCACGGGTGTGGTGCGAGTTTCTTTGTAAAAACATAAAGTGGCTGCAACGTGTAAATGGACATATCCCACACGGGGCACTTCTTATTGGGCTTTACAATAGCCCAAACATATTCAACCTGTGACTCAAAGAGTTTGTGTCTTGTAGACGTCTCGGATAGTGATGAGCGAACATGCTGAGGCACTAATTGATGTGTCTTCAGCATGCTTGAGTACTATGTTCAAGTCCCTGAGGCTGCATGTCTCACGGCTGTTCGACAGCTGCAACACATGCTAAGATTGCCTAACAGCTGCGAGACATGCAGCCGTGGGGACTAGAACATATTTTACTCTGTCGCCTCATTGGGGGACGCAGAACCATGGGTGTTATGCTGCTGTCCACTATGAGGCGACACTATGCATAATCTGAAAAAGATTAACTATGGCTCCTCCTCTGCAGTATACACCCCTGGACAGCGTTAGCCTTCTCCAGTTTCTGCTTAGTGTCGCATAGGAGGCACACCTAAAATTTTTATTCTTTTTCACTCCGTTTTTTTCCAACGGGATTACAGATGAAGAAAAGTGGGTCTCCTGTGAAACTCCCGGCATGGCTCCTTCCTCGGTCCCCTATTACGGGGTGCCCAGTTGAGGTCGAGATGGCTATTCCCCATGTCGCTCCTTCCCCAGTCCTTCGGGTGCTGGTTCGAAGTCGAGACCCCCCCCTCCCCCAATTCCTTTTGGTTTTCGGGTTGAGGCGAAGATAAAGCCCCCTGATGGTGACAGCAGCACCCCCCTTAATCCCCCTCTGGGGGCATTAGGTTGAGACGCCTCAGGTAGGGTCTGTACAGGCAGCACTCTGCAGCTCCCAGCAGCATAGACCAGCACACTGCGGCTGCATCCAGGGACCCCAGCCCAGCTGCGGGCTCCTGTCGGGGCTGGGGGGGGGAGTGCAGGCAGGCATGGCACAATAGAGACACAGGGCTCCCTGCGCCCCTGTCTCTGCGGCAGCACCAGCTCTATGATGCCTCAGAGGGACCCCTCACAGGGCCCCCCTTCCGCTTATAGCCCCACCGCTATCCTGCCTTTAGATCTGGGGGAGTCCGGTTCAGATCCCACCCCCCCAACCCCCCCCAGGCTTTCGCGCTGTCCTGGAGCCTTTCTGGGCATCAGGCATCTAATTTAGGCCGCGGCTTCGGCCTAGCTGAAGCCGCTGCCTCCTCTCCGCCCCCCGGATGACAAATATGACACTCTACAGTGTCATAGAAGGGGCAGATCGAGACAGAAAGGGCGGGTTTTTTCACAGCTCTGCTGCGCTTTTTCAGCTCTCCACCCCCTTCTTCCCTTTCCTCTTCTTCTCGGCGGCCATTTCTGCTGCAGGACCAGGCCAACCAGTCTCCGGGGGGCACAGGACTGTGGATCTTCGGCGCTAGACCTAGGGGCACACTGGTGGGGTAAGATGACAGCTGGGTTTTTTTTACTCGGCTGTGAATCCATATTCCCTATAAGGCTCCCCTATAGGTTCCTCTGCATAGCCAGCCCTTCTGCACTCTGTGCACTATGCTGGGCTCAAGGTCCAAGAGAACCAGGCAGGACTGCTTTTATGCATTCTGCACAGCCTGCAAAACCACTCTCCCCAGTGGCAGCACGTACCCGCACTGCCGGGACTGTATCACTGGGTCAGAACCCCAAGAAGCCCCTACCAATGCTTCGGTGTCTATTACCACGCCGAAACGGGCAACTCAGATGTCGCAATCTATGATGCAGTCTATAGATAACCTAACCTCCACATTGCTTCAGGCTTTGTAGGGTCATGCCTCGGCTATGAACATTACCCAGCAAAGGGAGAACTCGACATGACGTCCCGGCCACATCCAGACGTAAGCGGACCCACAGGTCGCGTTCATCTGCGTCATCCCATAGCACACGGTCATCCCCCTCTAGGTAGAGACACCGTAGTTCCAGGTCACCTAGACTGTCCCCTACCAGAGACAGACAACGCAGATCTCCACAGCGATCCCCCGACCACAGAAGACCTCCGCCTCAGCGATACACAAGATTCGGAAGGCATCTGTGACTCCGCCTCAGACAACAAACCGGAGGGGTCCCTGATCCCAATTCCCCCTAGCAATACAGCGCTAGTCGAAGACGTAATCTCTTCCGTCCATCGGATGCTGGATATTTCTGATCCGCCCCTGGAGGCTCCAGAGCACAAGATTTCCTTTGAAGGTGTTCTAAAGCCGCCTAAGGTCTTCTCTAATCACCCATAATTTAAGGCGATCCTTAACAAGCAGTTCTCACAGCCTGAGAAGAAATTCTCCAATCGCAAATATTTGGAGGCAAGGTACCCCTTCCCGCAGAAGGACACCAAGGAATGCACCGATCCACCCGAAGTGGACCCCCCAGTCTCTAGACTAGCAGCACAGACCCTCCTCTCTCTGTCAGATAGCTCAACCCTCAGGTACGCAGCAGACTGGCAGGTAGAACGCATGGCTCGTTCAATTTTTGAGGCTGCAGGGGCCTCCCTGGCTCCTGCGTTCGCTTCAGTTTGGGCTGCCAAGGCCATTCTGGCTTGGGCCAAAAAATTACAAGATGGCCTCCAAGCACCAACCCCTGAGCTATCGGACCAAGCGGTTCAAATAGCAGTTGTAGCAGATTACATGCTTCATGCAGCTCTGGATTCAGCAAGGGGTGTAGCGGGGATAGCATCAAACGCCATTACGATTCGGCGTATTCTCTTGCTGCGGGAATGGAAAGCGGACGCGACCTCAAAGAAGTCCCTCACGCACCTCCCGTACCTCAGTGGGCGGCTTTTCGGTGAAAAGTTGGACACAATGAAATCCAACGCCACCGGGGATAAGAGTTCCTCTCTCTCTCTCAACTAAAACCTAAACGCACTTACAAAAAGTGTAACCAAACACGATTACGATCCTTTCGGAATTCTTCGGGCTGGTCCGTCTCGCGCCCAGCACAAAATCACAAAATCGTAACCATTCCCCACGCAGGGACAACTCACGGTTGACGCAAAGGCCGGACAAGACCAGGCAGCCAAAAGCAGGCCAGTCAAAGCCCAAAGGAGGAAAACCTCAGACTTTCTCCTCCTCATGACTCATGAACTCCGGAAGACACTCCACCCATAGGCGGACGACTTTTGCTCTTTCAGCAAGTCTGGCTGCCTATTACAGAAGACAAGTGGGTCAGGGAAATAGTGTCTTCCGGTTACAAGATAGAGTTCACTTCCAACCCACCGAACCGGTTCTTCCTCTCTGTTCCCCCAAAACCGCCAGCCAAGGCTCGTGCCTTTCACCAAGTGGTTTCCTCCCTTCTTCAAGCAGGAGTCATAGTACCGGTTCCCGCGGCCGAGCACTTCCGAGGGTTCTACTCCAATCTGTTCGTAGTCCCCAAGAAAGGAGGCAGCGTACGGCCCATATTGGACCTAAAACAACTCAACAAATATGTACGGGTTCGTCATTTTCGCATGGATTCCCTTCGGTCCATCATTGCATCCATGGAGCAGGGAGAATATCTCGCCTCCATAGACATACAAGAAGCATACCTGCATATATCGATTGCTCCCGCCCATCAAAGATTTCTCAGGTTCGCAATCAACCAGGACCACTACCAGTTCGTGTCTCCCAGAACGTTTACCAAGATCATGGCAGCCACCATGGATGTTCTACACTCCAGAGGCATAGTAGTCGTTCTATACCTGGACGATCTCCTCATCAAGGCTTCCACCTTCAAGGACTACGAGCTCAGCGTCTCAATCACAATCGACACTCTGAGTCGCCTGGGCTGGTTAGTCAACCTACAAAAGTCGTCGACTACTGTGAGTCAGTCTCTGTCCTTCCTGGGGATGCTATTCGACACCTCCAGGGGTCTGGTGCTCCTTCCCAAGGACAAGGCACTGGCTCTCCGTCTAGGAGTCCGCATCCTTCTTCGCAGCCCCCTCGATCTCCGGTTTGCCATGAGAGTCCTCGGCAGGATGGTGGCAGCAATGGAAGCGGTCCCATTTGCCCAGTTTCACCTCAGGCCTCTTCAACTAGCCATTCTCAAGTCCTGGAACAGGAATCCTTTTTCCCTCGACAGGGAGTTCCAGCTAACATCGTCAGCCAGGAGGTCCCTGCTCTGGTGGCTCAAGCCAACCTCACTCGCGAAGGGAAATCCTTTCTCACAGGTCAATGGAAGGTCCTGACCACCGACGCGAGTCTGACGGATTGGGGTGCGGTGCACTTGCATCACAGGGCAAGTGGTCACCAGTGGAGGCAAATATGCCCATCAACATCCTGGAAATTCATGCCATCCTCCTGGCGTTGAGAGCCTTTCGTCACTTACTGGCAGCCTCTCGTATCAGAGTACAGTCGGACAATGCCACGGCTGTGGCATATGTGAACCACCCAGGCGGGATACGCAGTACCCAGGCGATGAGAGAAGTGACACACATCCTCCACTGGGCGGAAGAGATGGGGTCGGTACTTTCTGCGGTCCACATTCCGGGTATGGACAACTGGGAAGCCGACTTCCTCAGCAGACAAGGAATGGACTCGGGAGAGTGGTCTCTCCATCCCGAAAATTTTTCGCCAGATCTGCCATCGCTGGGGGACCCTGGACATGGACCTAATGGCATCCCATTTCATTGCCAATGTCTCCAGCTTCATGGCCAGAACACACGATCCGCGGTCGCTCGGAGCAGATGCTCTGGTTCAGAACTGGACCCAGTTCCAGCTTCTGTACATTTTTCCACCTCTCCCCCTGATATCCAGAGTGGTGAGGAAGATCAAACAAGGAGTTCCAACCATCCTAATCGCGCCAGACTGGCCCAGACGTACATGGTGCGCCGACATCGTACAACTTACAGCAGACGCCCCCTGGTGTCTCCCCGACTGTCCCGATCTTCTGTCACAAGGCCCATTCTTCCAACAGAATTCAGGGGCTCTCAATTTGACGGGGTGGCCCTTGAGACCTGGGTCCTAACCCAGGCAGGGCTCTCACCGGACATCATTGGAACCATGATCAGGGAACGGAAGCCAGCCTCTGCCAAGATTTATTACCGTACCTGGAGAGCATTCTTTACCTGGTGCGAATCTTGCGACCAGATCCCACTCCCTTATTCTCTCCCCAAAGTGCTTGGTTTTCTCCAATCGTGTCAGCGCTCTCAGTTCTTTTTCAAAGACTCATTGCTAACAAAGCCGCAAGTAAGGACTTTTCATCAGGGGTTTTCCCGATTGGTTCCCCCCTACAGACGGCCACTTGAAACGTGGGACCTCAACCTGGTCCTGATAGCATTGCAGGGACCTCCCTTCGAACCCCTTAGGGAAGTCCCACTTCGCCTTCTATCCCAGAAGGTGGTCTTTCTGGTGGCAATCACCTCGCTACACAGGGTGTCTGAATTGTCGGCACTCTCCTGCAGACGGCCCTTCCTGGCTTTTCACCAAGACAAGGTAGTTCTCCGTACGGTCCCATCCTTCCTTCCGAAGGTTGTGTCCAACTTCCACCTCAATGAGGAAATTTCACTGCCATCCCTTTGCCCGGTTCCGGTTCATACGCTTGACCTCGTCAGAGCATTGCGTATATACGTGTCTAGGACTGCCCCCTTCCGGAAGTCTGATTCCCTTTTCCTTCTTCCGGAAGGCGTCCGCCAGGGTCTGGCGGCTTCCAAAGCTAACCTCGCCAGGTGGATCAAATCCACCATACAAGAGGCTTACTGCATTAACAATTCTCCTCTTCTGGCCGGTATCACGGCACACTCTACGCGGGCGGTAGGGACCTCCTGGGCCATTCGGCACCAGGCTTCGGCTCAACAAGTGTGTAAGGCGGCCATTTGGACTAGCCTGCACACTTTTACCAAACACTACAGAGTTCATACCCAGTCCTCAGCGGACGCGAGCCTGGGTAGACGGGTTCTGCAGGCGGCGGTGCCCCATGTTTTGGGTCCTGTCTGCACAATATTCGTCCATTGCTTCCCACCCATGGACTGCTTTGGGACGTCCCATGGTTCTGTGTCCCCCAATGAGGCGACAGAGTAAAGGAGATTTTTGTGTACTCACCGTAAAATCTTTCTCTTAGCCTCTATTTGGGGGACACAGCTCCCACCCTGTTGCCCTCACGGGCCGTTGTTACGGTTGAGTTCTCATATTGTTCTTTGAGCTCGTACATAGTGGCCTTCTTACAGGCATGGTTATGTTGTTTTCTGTTATATTCCTCCTAATGCTTTTGCACAAAACTGGAGAAGGCTAACGCCGTCCAGGGGTGTATACTGCAGAGGAGGAGCCATAGTTAATCTTTTTCAGATTATGCATAGTGTCTCCTCCTAGTGGACAGCAGCATAACACCCATGGTTCTGTGTCCCCCAATTAGAGGCTAAGAGAGATTTTACGGTGAGTACACAAAAATCTCCTTTTCGAGCACGCTGAAAACACTCAGCATCCAAGCACATTCGCTCATCACGATTCTCTAATTCTCCTTCTTGTGATTGCTAGAGGAAGGAAGCCATATCTGACCATATCTTTTCCCTGTAGTGTCCTCTGCCTTATCGCTTGCCAGCTTACGCTGTAATTCATAGAGTTTCTGCTTCACATGGAAAAAAAAAAGGAAATTCCATAAAAATGTCATCCGATTAATTTTCTGTGTTCACTTTAAGGAAGTTCTCTCGCATGGACTTCCCCGACCATGTGTGCTGTTTTTTGGATGACCCAATATGAACCAGAATGATACCTCAGTGTGTGTTTATTTTGCTTTCTATATTCACACACCAATGTATTTTCACTATAATTATTGTAAGATTTCCAGATAAGTGTTATGACATTAGCCTAAAACTGTAATGTGTGTTGGCTGCACTGGCTTTACCTGACTTGATATCTTCAGACATTTTCTCTTCAACAGGGCGATCAGGACCATTGTGCAGAGCAGCTTTCCTGTGAAGCCAATTAAGCAAGGTCCACTGCAGCCCAATGTGTAAGTCAGAGCTGATCTCTTTGCTTAGCCTATGATCTATGGTTTTATGGTGAGGGAATGTCTGGTGGCCACTTATAAAGCCACAAAGCAATTGGGTCACATTTACACAATGATTGCAGCATGACTGCAACCATGCCTATAGGCGCCCATAGGCAGAGGTCTTTTTTTCTTAACCCTTTTTTTTTTTTTTTCTTTCCCTCTATTTGTTTTCTCCATTCTCAAAAAGAGGCATCGAGTACAGTATACTTCCTAATGTTGTGGTTCTTCTGTTTGAATTATATGTCTGGAAATCCTCCCAATTTTCATGTAATATGCAGTTCCCCAGTATATTTATTGCTTGACTTATAACTTAAATTTTTTGTATATTTTGGCAGAATGAATCAAATGCAACAAGAAAAGGAGCTGACTGAAAATATACTGAAAGTGGTAGGTGCATCACTGCTCCGCGATACCACTGCTTTGATCAGAATGCGGTGTTTGCATATTATTACCAGCAGAGGGCACTGCAGTCCCATCCCAGGTTCTCGCTGCTTGTAGTGGGCACGGGATATCGCAGGCCTCGGGTACTGGAGACATTTTTACCTGCACTGATGCATTACAGTAAACGATAAAGAGAGAATCTGTTCATGATTTTAACTCGCTCAGTATTCTCAAATTTGAAAATGATCTGCTGTCCACGAGATGGGGCAACTTTCCAACCGCAGGAGCCCACCAAACCCTGAAGTGTGAGTGTTGGCGAATCATGCGCACTGCCGTCCCATTCATTAATGGGAGCACCGGAGTTGGTACTTGGGGATACCCATATAACTGAGGATCCATAGGTCAGCGTGCTGTAATACAAGGAGATTGTAACTATGATTTTTAGCTACAAATACTTGCATTTAAGGGAAAAAAATAAATAAATGGACATCCCTTGTAATAGAAGATTGACTTACGAGTTTGTAGATTATCATGTTTCATTCGTATATCTGTAGCTTTTTGCTACTGCCTGCATTGTGTTTCTTGATTTTAGGATATCTGCTTCTCTATAACTAAATTATGAACCCTCCAAAACAGACAATGCCCTTGCTACACAGGGAAACACAGATCTGAGGATACAGCATCATCCCCTAATAGATATAACTTCTGCAACCCACAAAAAGGGTATGATATCCACTATATATAAACATGATAATAAACCAGTTGGAGAAGCCCCCTATAAAGGTGTTCTCTAGGTGGGTGTCGGAGGTGGGCCCTATAACAAGGGAGCAATGGGAGGAGATTCTAGCAAATGTTCCTAGGTTGTCACTGTGCGAAGCCCAGAGACTTTCCCATATCTACCAGATTCACAGAGTCTACAGGACCCCCAGCTTGCTACATAAGATTGGAGTGCGAACACATGCAAAATGCCCTAGATGAGTGTGGGGAAGCTCATTTATTGCATATGTTTTGGGAATGTCCAAAGACAGGCCCATACTGGGGTTCTCTGGTGGATAAACTATTTGGGATACAACTCGCAGTAGATCCTCGTGTATGTGTGCTGGGGCTACTGGAGGATGGCACTGACCCGGAGTCTCACCTGGCTATAGGCATTGGCAGAGTTTTATTCCAAGCAAGAAAACTTTATAGAATTCCATTGCTTGGACGCACGACCCCTGAATATCAGGGAGTTGAAGGGGAGGATAAACAATAATATCTGGTTGGAGAAAGGAGTGTATATGAAACGTGATGCGCAAGTATGAAGGGATATGGGGACCATGGCTGGATTCTCCAGGATTACCATCTGATCAGCTGATAGAATTTTTCTACGGTAGCAATTTCTAGTGGTAACATACTAATGCTCAAACGTGATGGAATATGGGAGTGTATGGCCATAGGGAGGAGATTCTCTGGTAAGGTGAGGGGAGGGAGGGTAAATTGGTTACATGGAAAAGGTATAACCTAATAATTCTGTATGGACTTGATATATATGTTGTATCTGATATGTGCTGTCAGCATTGGAAAGTGTATGTAACCATGGTTTGTTTGTTCAATAAAATAGATCTTATTTAAAAAAAAAAATAAAAAAAATTATGAACCCTCCTTGTCTCTGCAGCTGAAGGAACAAGCCAAGGACTCGATCACTGTGCTGGAGGAAGCCATTAAACTAAAGAAAGCCTTCTACATTCACACTATGAGAACTCTGGACCTACTGGCAGCTGAGCCTGGTGTTGTGAATGGTGAAACTGAGAATTCTACCGCTGGGCTGATGATCAGTTCTGATGAAGTCCAGTGCCAGGTACTGATGACCTCGCACTTCATGGTGCTTTTTTAGGTTTGCAGAATATTACTGTGAACTTCCTGGGATATTTTATTTTTATCTGATAGACGTCTAACAGTTTATAGCAGTCGGCATACATGCAACACATGTCCGAGGAACATTTTCCTAAATGTCAGTGGCTTTTTCCCTTCATCGTTAGAAAAAAATGTCTACTATTCATTATGGTTTTCATCCCATTCTTTAGGTCTGCTATGATCTTGGAGCTTTTTACTTCCAACAAGGACCTACAAATCCAGTGAATTATGAAAAAGCCAGAGACCATTTTTTTAACACCAAACAGCTGAATGCAAAGGTAGTTCTAGTTTTTCCACACTGTAAAATGCAATTCTCCATAGTGACATTTTGTCATGGGCCTGGTCTGATATCCATTTCCCTGCTTCACAGATTGGAGAAGTTTCCACTCACTGCTCCATTGATGAGAACAGACTGGCCGGTTATTGCCAGGCTTGCAGCGTTCTTGCACCTTCCAATGTGGCTGCTGTGCAGTCATCCACGTACGGTCAGATTCATAAGTTCATGAAGACTGGAAACTACCAGGTATCTTGGGGTCATCATTTATGAGATAAATCGGTGGCTCTCTGGACTGTCATTCATCTGAGCAGCTGACCTCTTAGTTGTTTTGTTTTTTTGTTAAGTAGTTAAAATGGCACTAACATGCAAGTTATGAATTACTTATTTAGTAGTGTGATGCTTAATTCACAATGGGTACATACTGGTGGGTTGTACACAATGGGGAAGATTTATAACAATGCAAATATTAAAAGAAAAAAAATGCACAATGAAAATAAAAAAATGCACAGGACTTAAACTTCAAGAAAAGAAAAATCCAGCACCTACTTACAAACATGGTTGTTTCTGCAGCTGGTACATAAAATGACGGCAGGTCTTATTCAGAGCAATGGGACAATCTCAGATTTGTGTCATGTGTGGATATGCCCTATGTGTCTCACAGTAGATTTGCTTTATGCAAGTCGTAAGGAAATTTGCTAGATGTAATTCTAGTCTTTTTCCTGATTTCTGTGCATTACATATGTATATATTATTTTTTTTTTTTTTTTTTTTTCTAAAGGGAATATTGAAGATCTTCTATGATGATAATTTCAATGGTAATTTACCAGACCAGTTCAGACAGTCCGTGCTGAGGGAGCTCTTCCAGAAAGTGCAGCAAGGGTAGGTGCATATGTCTTCTGTGATTGAAGCTCGATACAGAAGAGGGACAAATGCACTCATACTGCAAGGACGACTGAGCAATCACATAATTTTCTTTGGTTGACCCAAATGCATGTGTCCGTTTCATATGAACCAGTTAGCCTAGTATGCTTTCGATGTGTAAGTAGGCCCAGAATAATCAAATACTAATAAAACAACAAAAAGGTTTCACTATATTTATCTGGAAAACAATAGGTGCGAGGATGATATGGAGCTGAGGCTTCTCTGTATCGTGCTTGGTGGTGGCACTGTTATCTCTGCTAACGTTCCACAATCAACAGGATTGCTGCGGCCTGTGATTGGCTGCATTAGACAGGTGACTTGATTAACGCATCATAAAAAATGCAACTCAGTCACTTGACCACTGCAGCTAATCATGAGCCACAGTGATCTTGTTGATTGTGGAACATAAGCAGAGATAACAGTGCCACCACCATGGTGACATCGCCACTTCTTGCTTGCGCTGAATCCAGCTGGGTGCCGGTAGGTTACGGAGAGAAAAATGTGTGTATGTGTGTGAGAGAGAGAGAGATATATATAATCTCGTTCCCTGGGCAATCTTTTATTCTACGCCTCATTGGGGGACACAGAGACAGTGGGTGTTATGCTGCTGGCCACTAGGAGGACACTATGTAAACCAGAAAATAAGTTGGCTCCTCCCCTGCAGTTTACACCCTCTCGCTGGCTAAGATTCTCCAGTACTTGCTTAGTGTCTGTAGGAGGCACTTGGGTCTGGTTTCAGACCCCACCATTTTTATTTTATTTTTAATTTTTCTGTAAATTTTTATTTTTTAATTAACGGAGTGAAGGGGCGACGGTTCCTTGCTACGGCCCGCTGTCCCCCGAACCAACAACAGGCAAGCATGCGGAGTATACCTCCCCATACACTTTCCTGCGACGATTAGGGCTGATTCCTCTGGTGATGATGGCGATGATCCTTACAGTCCCGGTAATCTACGGATACGAGGGCAAGCGCATGGAGTGCAATGGAGAAGACTGGAAGAGCGCTTCCGATTCCTGAATGCCCTGAATCAGCCCCATAGCTCTCCATTCCCCTGCCATAGTGAGGATCGATTGAGCATACCCCTTTAAGAACTCCTCCAGCCCTGCTACATCAGCCCAGGAGGATGAGAAGACCTGCATGGATGGCCCCGGACAGCCCGGCCTGCCGAGCACTGGAGTGGAGGTATGGGGTCGGATCCTGGTCCCCGGGAGAATCGCTGACTTAGCGTGAGCGGCAGTTCACCGGCACCCCATCGCGGGGGCCCCCCCCCCCCCTCCCCGCGCTCGTGGAGGCCAAAAATTTTGTTTTCGGCCTACTAGGCCGCAATTTGAATGGCGCCGCCCCCCTCGTCTTGGCGCCTCTCATTCCTTACGAGATGCGGAATTCTAATCTCGGGGGGGCCATGTCTTTTACCTCAGCCTGCTCTGGACATGAGCTGTGAGGCGGGCACTCTGCCGGACACCGGGTGACACCACAGGGCCACCACTGTTCCTCCCGGGGGACACAGCACAGGATCGTGGGTAAGCTGCATCTGCCCTCATATTAAAGCTTAACCCCTTCCCGGCACACTCCCTGCAGCTGCAGACACTCTGCCGTTAACCCTTTCAGGAGCGCTATGCCTCAGTCAAAGGAGGCTAAACGGGCTGTTAAGAAGCACACTGCATTTTTTACCGTGTGTACCACCTGCAAGTCTGCCTTACCCAGTGCACAGACTAATCCATTATGCACGGACTGCGCCCCGGCCTGCGCTCAATCGCCCCTCGCAGCCGCTGCTGACGGGCCTCCTGCGTTTAGTACCACTGAGTGGGCTGTGTCCCTGTCACGGTCGGTGGAGTCTCTTACCCAGGCTATATTCTCCCTCCGGGAGGACTCTTTAAGTCAGAAAGCGTCCTTGCCTCCCGAGGAGGGCTCCGGCGTCAGCCGGGAACCGTCCACAAGCAGGGGCCGTACTCGTTCAAGGGATGGTCAGGTCTCTAGAAAGCAGACCCGTGACGCGTCTCCTAGTCACGTTCGCGCCTCAGCATCGGCGACTCCTGTCTCTCGCTCTCCCTCTCCTGAGATTCACAGCGAGCACGACTCTGAATTCGAATCTGACACGTCAGCCCCTCAGAATCCCCCAACTGATCAAGAGTCGCTTGATTCTCTTATAGAATCAGTCAACAGGATTCTGAATTTGGATGAGGAAAATATTCCCGCTCCAGCACATCCTATCTCATTTAAGAAAAACAAGCGTGTGCGCAGGTTATTTACCAGCCATCCGGAGTTTAAGGAAATTGTCCTGAAACATAGGGATCGTCCGCATAAGCGGTTCACAGGGCAAAAGTCTACTCAGGTTAAATACCCTTTTGATCCAGACCTAATGAAGGATTGGTTACAGTCCCCTCCGGTGGACCCTCCTGTATCGCGTCTTGCTTCTAAAACGCTCCTATCCGTTTCTGAGGGTTCCTCAGTCAGAAACCCCTCCGATCGTCAGATTGACTACCTTGCCTGTTCAGTTTTTGAAGCTTCAGGAGCAGCGTTTTTTCTATCTTTCGCAAGAAATTGGGTCACTAAAGCAATGGCTTCTTGGGCACAAGTCTTGATTGGTGCCCTGGAAGGAAGTAATCTTCCTCCGGAGGCATCCACTGTCGCCAGGCAGATAATTCACTCAGCGGACTTTGTTTTGGACGCCTCTTTTGATGCTGCCAATTGCGCTGCTCCACCTGCCGCTAATGCGATCTCCATTAGAAGAGCCCTATGGCTCCACGAATGGCGGGCGGATGCCACATCTAAAAGATGGTTGACTTCTCTCCCCTTTCAAACTGGTCGTCTTTTTGGAGCGAAACTGAACCAGCTCATTTCTGATACTACCGGGGGAAAAAGTAAATTCCTTCCTCAACAAAAGGGGCTGTTCGGCCGTTTCGCAACCAACAGCCGACGCGTTTTCGATCTTTTCGCAACAATTCCGGTTGGTCCTCCTCTACCTTCTCTTCCGGATCAGGTCGGTTCCCGCGCGGAGACAGAGGCTCCCAGGTCTCATACAGACCTAACCGCTCTTGGAAACCCAGGCTTAGGGCTTCTGGATCTAGGGGAGCCAGATCTCATAGATCTACCCAATGACTTGTTGCGGTATCCAGCGGACACCGACAAAGTAGGCGGTCGCCTACTTTCCTTCAGTCACACCTGGCTCGCGGTCGTCAACGACAAGTGGGTCAGGGAGCTGGTGTCCTCCGGATACAAGAGTTTTCTTCTCCCCCTCCTACTCGGTTTTTCCTTCTCTCCCCCCAAGAAAAAGGCAAGAGCCTTCCTTCGGGCTGTCCAGGCTCTGCTAAGGGACAGAGTCATCATTCCGGTCCCTCATCACGAAAGGTTCAGGGGATTTTATTCAAACCTTTTTGTGGTTCCAAAAAAGGACGGGACAATGCAACCCATTCCGGATTTCAAACTGTTAAACAGTTTGTCAAGGTACGGCAATTCCGAATGGAATCTCTCCGATCAGTTGTCGCTTCCATGGAAAAAAGAGTTCCTAGCATCCATCGACATCAAGGACGCTTACCTTCACATTCCGATCTGCCCATCCCAGCAGCAGTTCCTGCGTTTTGCAATTCACTAACACTTCCAGTTCGTTGCCTTGCCCTTCGTACTCGCCACCGCCCACAGGGTCTTTACCAAGGTCATGGCGGCTGTCATAGCCATTCTCCACTCTCGGGGAGTGGTGGTGTTACTATATCTGGACGACCTGCTCATCAAGGGTCCGTCCCTTCCAGCCTGCGAGGAATCCATGGATAACAGTAAATACACTATCTCGCCTGGGGTGGAAGATAAACTTCGAAACGTCTTTCCCAAAACCGGCTCAGCAGATTTCCTTTTTAGGAATGATCTTGGACACTTTCCGCGGGTTGGTCATTCTCCCTCCAGAAAAGACCCAAGCCTTACAACAGGCAGCGCGGACTCTTTCCCGTCCAATTTCTCACTCCATTCGTTTCACCATGAGAGTTCTCAGAAAGATGGTGGCTGCTATGGAAGCAGTTCCATTTGCACAGTTCCGTCTCCGTCCCTTACAACATGTGTTGCTGTTAGCTTGGGACAAGAACCCGTTCTCCCTGGACCGTCGGATCCTTCTGTCCCTGCGGGTCAGGCAAGCCCTCAGGTGGTGGACACTGAGGTCCTCCCTGAATCAAGGGAGGTCTTTTCTCCCAGTAAGAGTGTTGGTAGTAACCACCGACGCAAGTCTTCTGGGGTGCAGTCTTTCGTCACCACACGGCACAGGGTCGTTGGTCAACCCGAGAGTCACGTTTCCCCATCAACATTTTGGAGCTACGAGCGATCAGATTAGCTCTATGGAGTTTCCACCATCTCCTCGCAGGTCACCCCATCAGGATCCAATCCGACAACGCCACGGCTGTAGCGTATATCAACCGCCAGGGAGGTACCCGGATCAGGAGGGCCATACACGAAGTGAGTCACGTCCTCCATTGGGCCGAGACCAACGATTCTCCCATCTCAGCAATCCACATCCCGGGCGTAGAAAATTGGTCGGCAGATTTTCTCAGTCGCCAAGGCATTGCCTCGGGAGAGTGGTCTCTTCATCCGGAAGTCTTTCAGCAGATTTGTCATCGTTGGGGGACTCCGGATGTGGATCTCATGGCCTCAAGACTAAACAACAAGGTTCCTCAGTTCAGCGGACGCCCTAGTTCTGCCATGGGACCGGTTACGGCTCCCGTACATCTTCTCCCCTCTTCCCTTGCTTCCGAGGGTCATCAAGAAGAGCAGAGGGTGTACCAGTGATCCTAGTCGCGCCAGATTAGCCGCGCCGAGTATGGTATGCAGAACTAATACAACTAGTCGCCGACGTCCCCTGGCGACTTCCACATTGCATGTATCTACACTCACAGGGCCCGATTTATCACCATAACTCCGGGGTCCTGTCTTTGACGGCGTGGCCATTGAATCCTGGGTTTTAGCACAGGCTGGGTTCTCTCACGACGTGATTTCCACCATGATTAATACTAGGAAGCCTGTGTCCATGCTCATCTATCACCGCACCTGGAAAACCTTCTTTTCATGGTGCAAGGATCATGGTCGATCCCCTCTGGTGTTTTCCATTCCGGTCATATTCGAATTCCTTCAATCCGGATTAAAATCGGGCCTCGTGCTTAGCTCGCTCAAGGGCCAAATTTCAGCCTTGTCAGCGCTTTTCTAAAGCTAAATTAACTTCAGGTCAAGACGTTCATTCAGAGAGTTTCCCATGTGGCGCCTCCTTTATATAAGGCCATTGGAATCATGGGACCTTAACCTGGTTCTCGGGGCCTTACAGGAGGCTCTTTTTGAACTGCTGCAGGACGTGTCGCTGACAGTCCTCTCTTGGAAGGTGGTCTTTCTAGTGGCAATTACGTCAGACGAGTTTCGGAATTGGCAGCCCTGTCCTGCCGTTCTCCGTTCCTGAATTTTCATCAGGACAAGGTAGTTCTCAGGACGTCCGCGTCCTTCCTTCCCAAGGTCGTCTCCCCTTTCCATCTCAACGAGGAAATTGTTTTGCCTTCCTTTTGTCCGGCGCCAGTCCATCACATTAAGAAGGCCCTCCACACCCTGGATATGGTTAGGGCTCTGAGACGGTACATCTCGCGGACTGCTCCCTTCCGCAAGTCAGATGCCCTTTTCATGCTTCCAGAGGGGCAGAGGAAGGGTCTAGCCGCTTCAAAAGCAACACTAGCCAGGTGGATTCGCTTGGCGATTCAGGAATCCTACCGTGTCAGGAACGCGCCTGTCCCAGCAGGGATTAAGGAGCACTCTACCTGCTCAGTGAGCGCTTCTTGGGCCATTCGGCACCATGCGTCGGCAGGACAGGTCTGCAAGGCTGCGACTTGGTCCAGTCTGCATACTTTTACAAGACATTACCAAAATCATTCTCGGGCCTCTGCGGACGCAGCCTGCAATCGGCAGTACCTCAATGTTGAGTCTGTGGTACATGGGGTATTAGCAGACGTATGCTCCCCACCCAGGGACTGCTTTAGGACGTCCCACTGTCTGTGTCCCCCAATGAGGCGTAGGAGAAATAGGGATTTTTGTGTACTCACCGTAAAATCCTTTTCACCAAGCCAATCATTGGGGGACACAGCACCCACCCTGTTTAGCCTATTGGCTCACTGTAGCATTCTTAGGTTTTGACATAATTATGGTTATTGTTGACTATTTATGCTCCTACTGCTTTTTTCACCGAACTGGAGAAATCTCATCCAGCGAGAGGGTGTATACTGCAGGGGAGGAGCTAACTATTTTTTTCTGGTTTACTTAGTGTCCTTCTAGTGGCCAGCAGCATAACACCCACTGTCTCTGTGTCCCCCAATGATTGGCTCTGAGAAAACAGAATTTTTTTGGGTTGCTTACCGTAAAATCTGTTTCTCGGAGCCTTCATTGGGGGACACAGAGACCATGGGTGTATGCTTTGCTGCCACTAGGAGGCTGACACTATGCACAAAAAAATGTTAGCTCCTCCTCCACAGTATACACCCCACTGACCGGCACCAATTTCCTCAGTTAGTGAGAAAGCAGTAGGAGAAGTAACAAAACAGAACGAAAACAGAACAGACAACTCAACTGTAACCAACCGACAAACGTAAGAACAGGAGTTGTAAAACATGGGAGGGTGCTGTGTCCCCCAATGAAGGCTCCGAGAAACAGATTTTACGGTAAGCAACCCAAAAAATCCTGTTTTCTCGTTCGCCTTATTGGGGGACACAGAGACCATGGGACGTCCCAAAGCAGTCCCTGGGGTGGGAAACAAAATTCCATCAGGCCAGCAGACTCACCACCGCGGCCTGCAGAATCCGTCTACCTAGGCTGGTGTCCGCCGAAGCGTAGGTGTGGACTCTGTAGAATTTCACAAACGTGTGAACCAATGACCATGTTGCAGCTTTGCAAAGCTGCAGCGCGGAAGCTCTGTGGCGCACCGCCCAGGAGGCACCCACTGCCCTAGTAGAGTGGGCCCTGATCCCCGGAGGGGCTCCGCGACGCTTAACTCGGTAGGCTTCCAAAATTGCCGATCTGATCCAGCAAGCAATAGTGGCCTTTGACGCCGAGTGACCTTTCCGTGCCCCATCAGGGATAATGAAAAGAGACTGTCTTTCGCAAGGAAGTCGTCCTAGACAGACTCTTATCGCCCTAACCAGGTCCAGCTTGTTCAAGGACCGCTCTCGGGGATGAGTTGGATACGGACAAAAGGATGGTAGCACGATATCCTCGTTGAGCTGAAACGAGGACACCACCTTCAGCAGGAAAGAGGGCGGAGGCCGCAGAACTACCTTATCCTGGTGGAGCACCAGAAAAGGGGAGCGGCACGAAAGAGCTGCCAATTCCGACACGCGCCAGACGGAGGTGAAGGCCACCAGAAAGGCTACCTTCCAAGAAAGGAGAGAAAGGGAAATATCACTGAGGGGTTCAAAGGGAGGACCTTGCAGAACCTCAAGAACCAGATTAAGATCCCATGGATCCACGGGCGCCCGGTACGGTGGAACCGTGTGAGCCACGCCCTGAAGAAAGGTCTTAACCTGAGGACGGGAAGCCAATGTTTTCTGAAATAGAATGGACAGCGCCGAAACTTTACCCTTCAGGGAACTGAGGGCAAGGCCCGCATCCAATCCTGCCTGAAGAAACGCTAGGACTGAAGGGAGCGAAAAGGACATGGGCGCGATGTCATTGGTCTCACACCAAGTGAAATAGGCCTTCCAAGTACGGTAGTAGATCTTGGAAGATGATGGCTTTCTGGCTCGGATCATGGTCTGAACTACCTGGTCGGAAAATCCTGCCCGTTTCAGAACCTCGGTCTCAACAGCCACGCCGTTAAATTGAGCGGCCGAGAATTGGGGTGGCAAATCGGTCCCTGAGACAGCAGATCTGTTCTGTCTGGAAGCTTCCAGGGGGCGTCCGCGAGAAGGTTGACAATGTCCGCGAACCAAGACCTTCTGGGCCAATTCGGGGCAATGAGAATGACTGGAATTCCTTCTGCCTTGAACTTTTTCAACAGGTTGGGAAGAAGAGGCAGAGGAGGGAACAGGTAGGGAAGGTCGAACTGGGACCAAGGAACGGCCAGGTCGTTCGCGCCCACTGCCAGAGGGTCCCGAGACCTGGACACGAATTGTGGGACTTTTCCTGTTGAGGCGAGACGCCATGAGGTCTACATCCGGGGTTCCCCACCGAAGGCAGAGGAGATGAAACACCTCCGAATGGAGGGACCACTCTCCCGCCGCGAGACCCTTGCGGCTGAGAAAATCGTCAGCCCAGTTGTCTACACCGGGAATGTGCACCGCGGAAATTGTCGGAACGGAAATCTCCGCCCAACGAAGAATCTTGGACCCCTCCGCCAGGGCTGAGACACTCCGTGTTCCCCCTTGGCGGTAGACATGCCACCGCTGTGGCGATGTCTGTCTGAATCCGTACCGGCAGTCCCTTGAGGAGCCTTTCCCAGTGAACGAGAGCAAGATGGATAGCTCGAATCTCCAGAATGTTGATCGGTACTGATTCCCGATCCGACCATCGACCCTGAACAGTGTGGTAGCGGAACACTGCACCCCAACCGAGGAGACTGGCATCTGTGGTTACTATCTGCCAGCGAATGGGAAGGAAGAATCGACCCGATAGAATGAGAGGTGACGACAACCACCAGTTGAGGGACCGCTTGATCCGGTAAGGAGGAACAGGGCGATCCAGGGACCGTGGCGACCTGTTCCACTTCGACAGAATGGCCTGCTGGAGAGGTCTGGCATGAAATTGGGCAAAGGGAACTGCCTCTATCGCTGCCACCATCTTTCCCAGGACCCTCCTGGCTGTACGGTGGGACGGGAATCGTGAGATCTGCAGCGATCGTACTTCCTGCTGCAGAGAGAGAATCTTCTCTTGTGGGAGAAAGACCCTTGACCGACGAGTGTCGAACAGAAGGCCTAGAAAGACCAGGCGTTGGGTAGGAACCAGACAGGACTTTTTCCTGTTGACGATCCACCCGAAATCGGAAAGAGTGTCCAGAACGATTGACAAACTTTGGTGAGCCTGTTGAAATGAGGGAGCCCTGATCAGAATATCGTCTAGGTACGGGAAAAGAACGAGACCTCTGACTCTCAAAGCCATCAACGCAGCCACGATCTTTGTGAAGAGTCTGGGAGCGGTGGCAAGACCGAAGAGCAGTGCGACGAGCTGGTAGTGGTGCTGTCTGAGGAGAGAGGCGATAGCCGTAGAGAACCCCGGGATCAAGGCTGGATCCTTTGGAGGCCGGGATTCGAAGAAACGATCCCGGGGAGAGAGACTAACTGTATCTTGTATCCTGAGGATACGACATCCCTGACCCAAGCGTCCTCTACGGAGGCCAGCCAAACGTCCCTGAAGGAAGGAAGTCTGCCTCCCAATTGGAAAGGCTCCTCGCGTGTCCGACGATAGTCATGCTGAAGTAGACCGTCCAGATCCAGATCTGGACGGTCTGTCCTGGAAAGAGTGGGATCGCCAGGAAGGAGTGGGTCTGAAGGAAACTTTCTTTCTCTCCTGGCGAGCCTGCGGTCTCTGTTGGCTGGAGGAGTTGTCCGCCGTATTGAAACGGCGGAAAGTCCGAAAGGGTCGAAACTGACGCCTTAGTGGAGTTCTGCGAGGATTGGACTGAGGGAGGAGTGAACTCGTGCCTCCGGTGGCGTCCTTAATAATCTGGTCCAATTGGGACCCAAAGAGGCGCACCCCCTGAAAAGGCAGGTTAGTGAGGGACTTTTTAGAAGACAAGTCCGCTTGCCAGGCCTTTAGCCAAACTGTACGTCGAATTGCAACTACGTTGCTTGACGCCTGAACTGCACAGGATGCGGCATCCAAGGAAGCGGAAAGAAGATCTGATTGGCGAGATCGGCCAAACGCTCCGGTTGCGCCTTATCTAAGACGCCTTGACGAAGGTCGTCTGCCCACGTGGCTATGGCCTTTGCTGCCCAGGATGAAGCAAAGATTGGGCACACAGCCGCTGAAGCCGCTTCAAAGGCAGACTTCGCCAGGGATTCTATAATCCTGTCATTAGAATCCTTTAGGGACGCCACGCCTGAAAGCGGGAGAACCGTGTTATTGGAAAGCCTGGACACGGGCGGATCCACCGAGGGAGAGGCTGACCAGTTGTCCGTGAGCTCCTTAGCAAATGGGTAGAGTACGCCTAGACGTTTTCCTCTTTGAAAGCGTCTGGTCGGATCCTCTCTTTCCTTGGTAAAAATCTTCCCAAACTCGGAATGGGAAGGAAAAACCCTGGAGGGAGTTTCTGCCCGTCTGAACGAAACCTCCTGATCTGAGGATTTCGCAGGGGAGTCAGCAATATCGAAAGTATGATGGATCGCTGCAATGAGGTTCTGCACTGTGACCTTCATGTTTGCATGCTGGTCTGAATCCAGCTCTAAAATCCCCTCAGATGACCTGTCCGAAAGCGCTTCACCTGACTCGGGAGAGGAGGCACGAGAGGGAGGCTGCTGAGAAGGGCTATGCGGTGAGATGGGACTAGGAGAGGAATCCGGCTGGGCATCTTGCCTGGGTCTTTTGCGACTAACGCTGGCTGACTCAGATGGAACAATTTGGGACCTGCTTGGCCCTGCTGAAGACTCCAGGGGCAACTTATCAAGAACGGCCACCAGGGACTGAGACACCTTGGTGAGGTCTGCCACTGATTCAGATAGCGAGGAGGCCCAGCCAGGCATGGGGGGTTCACTCTCACCTGGAGCCGTAGATGGCTCCTGGACGGTGTCAGGCTGAATTGGGTTGCTACAATCCAGGCAGAGGGGAGTGGACTGGCCTGAGGGAAGTTTGCGATTGCACGAAGAACATGCAAAGAACTTGACTAAAGTGCAGGGGGGGGGGCAGTAGAGCGGGTACGATCAGACTTAGAGGTAGACATAGTGAAAAGCTGAGGTAATGCCGGAAGGTTGGGGGACAGAGGGCGGAGAAGGGGCAGTCTGCAGTGCAGAGCTACTCACGGTCCGGTGTCCCCAGAAGCGGTGCTCTGCGACCTGTCAGTGGATGCAGGTCAGAGCGAAATCCGGCCGATAGACCTCCTGAACGAAAAAACCAGCTGGCAGAAGATGATCCGGTGACGAGCTGGTGTCCGGCTAACAGGCTGGTAAAATGGCGCCTGCCTGAGAGAGAGCGCGCGTCCAGGAGAGGAGGGAGGGCGGAGCACATCGCAGGGTTAAAATTCACCGCCCTCTAGCCAATAGCAGGCTGGGCAGGTGAAGGACCTGGGAAGAGCGGGAGAGAAGCCCGCTTAGAAGAAAGGGGCGGGGGGCGTGGCCGCGACGCAGCGGTAGGCCCGAACTGAAGCCGGGGCCTAAATTAGTTGCGGCGGCCGCCTGTCAGCAGGGGGTCGGCGCGGAGGTCGGAAGAAGGGGACGCCGCATGCCGCTCTCAAGGGGCCAGCAAAAAAGAGCATGGTGTGCCTATAGATGTAGGGCGACTGCGTGCGACCGCAGCGCCCGCATCCCTGTGCCATTGAAGAGGCCCCCTGTCCGTCGGGAATGAGCAGCCAGGTAATAAACATTAAAAAAAAAAATCTATACTCTCCCATCCCCGATCCGTTACCTGGGTCTGAAGAAGTCCTGCGTCTCATCCAACCGACAGGCTCTGGTAGGCGAGTGGGAGGGAGACTGGCGACAAGGACCCCTGGAGTCGCCGGCACGTCTTGGTGTCGGCGTCCGTCTGGCTGGTCCTGCCGCGGAGAACTGCAAGGATACGGGGTGGCAGTACACGCCGTACTCGCAGACTCCATGTGGGAGTACAGATGTGACTTTTCACTCTGTATCCCTCCGTAGAACCTGTAAAGGAACGACGCACGACGAGGTAGATATGGGTCTAATGAAAGACCCGTGTCCACCTCCTACTGACACTAAGCTAAACTGAGGAAATTGGTGCCGATCGGTGGGGTGTA
This sequence comes from Dendrobates tinctorius, assembly GCF_039654945.1. NCBI lineage: Eukaryota > Metazoa > Chordata > Amphibia > Anura > Dendrobatidae > Dendrobates > Dendrobates tinctorius. The sequence continues at coordinate 1,476,219 of NW_027361832.1, read as the reverse complement.
TACTGCGGAGGAGGAGCTAACATTTTTTTGTGCATAGTGGCAGCCTCCTAGTGGCAGCAAAGCATACACCCATGGTCTCTGTGTCCCCCAATAAGGCGAGCGAAGGATTTTACGGGGAGTACACACAAATCCCTATTTTGCTTGGACACCTCCTTTTTAAAGAGGTTGTAGCCTGTCAGACAATGTTCTGCTCCGGCTGCAGTTTCTAAAAAAACTGCACTGTCCCCTCTCTTTCTTCGGGTCCACCAGTGAGTCTCCACCACCGCCCCTGATGTCTGGCATTGGCTGCTGTGCTGACGTCGCATTGACAGCACGGCAGTAAATCAATGAGTTAAGTGGCTGCTTTTGCAGACAGCCACTGAGCTCACTGATTGGCTGCTGTCTAGTCAACTTAATGCCAGCGCCACAGCCTATACTTGACATTGGGGGCCACGGTGGAGACTTTTGTTGGGGTGGGGGAGGAAATTATCCTGGGACAGTCATAATCGGAAAGGAGATAACCCTTTCCTTTTGAGGCCAAAATTCAGACATTTTGATTACCAACGGCAATGCATACACTGCCCACTGCTCTCCTAACTCAAACTTGACGGCCTCCCATATACTTATGAGGCTGTCAGGTTCGAGTCAGGAGACCTCAGTCCGTATTTAGACCGTGATTCACAGACATCTGTAGTCTCCATAGAAGTGTCTACTTGTATTATACAAGGTCACTGTTTCTGCTTGGAACTCTATTGTCTGTATAACTATGGACATATACCGTTTATACTCGTGTATAAGCCGACCCCCCCCCCCCCCTAATTTTGTCACAAAAAACTGGGAAAACTTATTGACTCGTGTATAAGCCTAGGGTGGAAAATGCCAAAGCTACTGCCCTTATAATGCTGCACGGTGAGCGGCCCCTTACAATGATGCACAGTTATTAGTGGCCCCTTATAATGCTGCCGCTGCCTCAATTTAAAAAAAAAAAAAAAACCTATATACTCACCTTGTCCCTGCTGCTGCTCCTCAGCATTGCCGGCTCTGCACAGTGACTGTTCAGGCAGAGGGCGCCTGCTAACTACATCATGGCCCCCTCTGACCTGAGCATCACTGCCAGAGGAAGCAAGACAGCAGAGTGACGCGCAGCGGTGGAACGGGGGACAGGTGAATATGGCTCCCTCCGCTATAGTCACCTCTCCTAGCTTGTCTCTTGCAGCCCCCATACTTATTCCATCTTCTCAGCGCTGTTCTTCCTGCGGTCACGTGGTGCCGCTCATTACATATGCGCATATGTAATTAGCGGCACCACGTGACCGCTGAAAGCAGGAAGAACAGCGCCGAGAAGATGGAATAAGCACGGGGGGGCTGCAAGAGACATGCTAGGAGAGGTGAGTATGATCTCCTACACCCCCGCCCGGCCGACCCCAGGTATATGACTCGCGTATAAGCCGAGAGGGGGACTTTCAGCCCCAAAAAATGGGCTGAATATCTCGGCTTATACGCGAGTATATACGGTAATAAAGTTTTTAATTTTACATGTTCATTTCTCCACAGCAATGATGCTCCGCTTGAAGTCTGCTATAAAATCTGCGCTTGTAACACAGTCCGTGACATCCTCCGGGGTGGGACCATCACTGTGCAGTTCCACCAGCTCTTCATGAAGCCTAGCAAAGAAAAAATAGATTATCTTCTCGAGGTATAACTTATTGAACACAAGTCTTTTGATCTTTGTCCTATAGCTTAAAGAGGTGTTGCCAGAGTCGGAGGTTACCTCCTGCAGTCAGAGAACTGGCCTCTACAGAGCTTTAGTGTTTTGGTGTCTTATGGATATTGTAAAATGATCTTTGCCAGGGATGGGTTCCCCTAAATCTCAGATATACACGTTTACTTTTTTACAGTAATTGTGAGCACAGGTTACTTCTGGCATGGTGGGTTATACTAGGACCTTTTTATATGTGAGCTCTATCTTTTTGATGGGGAGGAAATGCTACTGAGAATATAAACTGAAGTGGACAAGCATCAGACATGATGTTATATTGCTTTGTGTTTTAGGTGTGTTCCAGGTCTCTAAAGGTAGAAGAAGCCTCAGAGTCTGAAAGGCGAACTATGGCGTCATTTTTAAAGTAAGTTCTTTGATCACCACGAAGATGGAATAGTAAACCTTGTTCGTTTTTTTTTTTGGTTTTTTTTTTTTTTGTTTGTTTTTTTAGCATTCCACTAATTTATAGGGTTTTTTAGCTGGCACTGACTTGGGAAAACTCGCTTACAATGGAAAATTGCAACTCTGTGAAATTTACCATAATCTGATTTCTTCTCAAACATATTTTTATTTTTTTAAATCCAAAATGATTTTATGGAGTTATCAACAAAACAATAAAAGCACCAGATAACATGAGGACAGTGATGTTTACAAAAAGTAAAAGGTCAGATTATCATACAGCATATGAAGAGAGCATTTACCTGCAATCTTGGCTATAGATGAAAACTGCCCTAGTACACCAAGCCAACATAAAGGGGCCTAGCTGCATCCTGCAAGAAAAAAAGCTAAAAAGTGCAATAAAAGATGAAAAAAAATAATGCATATGATAAATGCATTAAATGAGGTATTGGTTGATATTTTGGCCAAAATAGATAAGCTCACAACCCAATGTCAAGTGTCCTCATGCTTGCGAGTCCTAACACTAGTTTCAAAAACAGCTAACGTAGAAAAATTGTTGGCTTGGTGTATTGGGGCGTCTGTCCCTGTGTGGTGCATGTATATAGTTCTGGGCAGCCCGCCTGATAATACTATGGGCGTCATCAATGGGCTGTAAGCCGGACACTTTGCATTACACGTACCTGTGTGACTGGCGTCCTACTCAAGCCCTATTTGTGTGAATTTTTTTCTACTAGGCAGCCAACCCCTCCATAATTTGATAGGTGTGTAGGTGGATGTTTCCATCAGTAGTTTGCACCTCTACTGCCCCCTGCCTTTATTAGTGGGGGCCTGCTGCATCCTGCTAGTGCATTTGTCATCTGAGTGGCAAAATGGCTTTTTGTGATTTGTGTGTGTGTTTTTTTTTTTTTTGTTTTTTGTTTTTTTTTTTTTTTATACGTAGTCCCACTGTGGGACATGTATAATTTTTATTTTGACTAATGATCTCATACACTGCAGAACTTGTGTACTGCAGTCCATGAGACTGTGTCTCACTAACTGTGCCGGTGAGTCCCAGCTTATAGCTTGGTCTCCCATGCCACCGTACCCTAGAGTCCTCACGTGACCTCAGGTTAGCATGGTAACCATCAGCACCTGCGATTGTCATCGCAGGTGTTTGATGGTTACAAAGTGGGTTTTGTAATTCCCTTGCAACCAACTAAATACCGCTGTCGCTATTGACAGCGATATTTAAGCGGTTAATCGGACAATGACGTCAGCGCTGTTTTGGCGTCTGGCTCACGTGTCATACAACTGCATAAGAGCCCCAGGACCACGAGTGCCGACACAGCTGGAATATAAAAAAAGGGGGAGACAGAAGCGCACAATAGGGTCTTATCCAATGATATAAACGTTTCACAGATATGGATCCACTCACCTGGTTCAGTTGTGTGGAACACAACAACCATAAGCACAAATGGGTAGGATCCGATGAACTGCAGCAATCAGCCGGTCACTAGAATTGCATATATAGGAAGGAGAGAAATCCGGCTTTCAGGATCGCGCTGTTCCAGTCCAAAGTTCACAAGGAGTTAATCCAAGGACCAAGCAGTGATTATAACTTTCTTTTTATTCCATAAACTACGCGTTTCGTGTACACACTGTACACTTCCTCAGGAGCAAAGTTACACTGGCATCACATTCCATTCTCCTTATATACTAACTCCCCCAGGAAGTGAGGTAGGTGCTCATTGCACTTAAAAAAAAATTCACACATAACTATCAACATAATGTAAAATCACAAAAATCACTAAAATTCATCTATAAAACACACTTCTATAAAAACACACATATGTAAAACTTCACACTAGAAAAAATGTAAAACATTATAATAAAATTATGATTATACTCAATAAAAATCTAAAATTCTTGGTACATCATATCAATTAGCAGAACAACATACACAAATCTCTTATATAACCGCACTTATATTTTCCTTTCAGTATTAACCCTTCATTCAACATATACTTTTACTTTCCTTATATTTCAGGCAGATGATCATATACTAATTAATGTATGTACGCCTATGCGGATTCGATCCTGCACAGCAGACCCATGCTCTGCACTCAAGAAACGTTTCTGTTCTCTCAGCCAAAGGCTCCACATCTCCAGAGCTGTCAGTTCCTTTTCAAGGCACCAGCCAACTGTTCCAATCATAGTAAAATACCGCCGATTGTATCTCTTTATATGTTAGCGATATGATCATTCCCTTGCTGTAATGTTATAGCATGGACATCACACAATTATCAGATGCCAATACTACTCTAATCCTTAGCAGACAAATATGCAGAGCACCAAAATTATTTAAAGATGTCAGATATTTCATTTAAACCGTATGGTTGTAGAGTCTGCAACCTATGAATCCAGTAAATTTCCTTTCTCATCAGAATGACACTCTTGTTCACAGTGTCTTCTGAAACATAATCAATTGGGGCCACTTTAATACATGGTTTCTTCCCATGTTTTATAGTGCAATGTTTTGATACTCCATGGAACATAAAACCTTCAATTATATTATGTCTGTGCGAATTCATGCGGTTATGCGGTTCTTGTGTGGTTTTACCCACATACTGTAAACCACGTTCGCATTCTATCAGATATATCACAAAACTATTTTTACAATTCAGGGAAAACTTTATATCAAACACCTTATTATTCTGAATTGATCTGAATGTGGTCATATTATGCATAATCATGCCACAACACAGACACCGAGCGGTATTACATTTAAAGACTCCTGGTTTTTTGCATTGTTCATCCCTAATTTTTTCTTTTTTCAGGTGACTGGGGGCCAGTATATTTCTAAGAGTAGAGGATCTTTTAAAGGTTAGTCCTGGTTTATTCGGTAGCATACTCCCCAACACTGGATCATTAAGAAGAACAGACCAATGATCCTGTAAAATATTCCTAATTTTTTGATTTTGTTTAGTAAAATTAGTTAAAAAGTTTAAGGAGAAACTATCATTCTCTTTTTCTTTTTTTCTTAGGATTTACTAGGTCCATCTGTTCCAAACCTGCGCACTCATTATATGCTTTTTCTAGCAGTTTTTTTGGGTAGTTTTTCTCAATAAACCTATTTTTCAATTCCTTGGCTTGTGATACAAAATCTGACTCTAAACTACAATTTTTCTTAATCCTTTTATACTGGTTCTTCAGGACATTGATTAACCATTTATAATAATGGCCACTATTAAAATCTAACAAACTATTTGCATCACACTTCTTAAAAAAGTTTTAGTAAAAATCTTCCCTTCTGAATGGAAAATGGTCAGATCCAAATAATCTATACTCTCCATATTATATACCCATGAAAAGGTGAGACCCCAATCATTCCTCTGAATGCTCTCCAGAAATTGTTCTATGTTATTACATTTATTATCAAAGACTATCATTAGGTCATCTATGTACCGTTTAAAAAATATAATATGCTCTGAAAAAATGGAATTTTCTATATAAATGAATTAAAAAATGGCCATAAATAGGTTAGCGAAAGTTGGCGCTACCGCTACTTTCGAACCCATTGCGGTTCCGACTTGTTGGTGATATAGTTTTCCCTGAAAGTCAAAAAAATTATTATGCAGTATAAACTTCATGCTATCCATTAAAAAGGCTTTCTGATTCAATGGTAAACGGGCATCTTCTTTCACATATCTCCCAAAACAATACAATCCTAGATCATGTCTAATATTTGAATAGAGGGATGCAACATCTATAGTCAGAAACATGTATGAATCTTTCCACACTATAGCCTTCATCAAATGAATCAGCTGGGCAGAATCCCTAAGAAAACTTTTCACAGACATCACATGGAAATACATTATATTATCTACATACGCTGCCAATCCTGACGTGAGAGAACCTATGCCAGAAATGATGGGCCTCCCTGGGGGGTTGTTTTGATCCTTATGAATCTTAGGAAGATGATAGAAAAAACCCTAGGGGGATTTTTCATAGTCAGAAAATTATATTCATTTTTATTTAAAATCCCCTCCTTTTTTCCAGTTGCAATTAATTTATTATATTCAGTTACCGCACTCTTATAAATATCCATTGTGACCACTTTATATGTATTCTCATCATTGAATATTCTATATGCCTCTTTCAAATATTCCTTCCTATATTGGATTACAACTCCCCCCCCCCCCCCCCTTATCAGCTGGTCTAATAACCACCTCTGTGTTCTCTTTCAGACTTTTAACAGCCTCCCTTTCTGCTTTAGTCATATTTCTTTCATTTTTATAATCTGCAGGATTTATATTCTCAAAATCCTTCAGTACTAAATCAGAAAATGTTTTTAAATGGTGTCCCTGGTTCTGTATCGGGTAAAAATTAGATTTATTCCTCAATGTAGTGTGTAATATTCCATTTTCAGTCTGCTGTAATGAAACTTCCTCATCTAAAGACACTTTATCGGTCGTCCATGACAGCACCACCTGAGAGAGGGTATCCGCCCTTCAGGAACAGGAAACCTACAGATACAAAAGGGTGGCACCTCTCCCACGCATCAGTTGGTTTCCTGTTCCTAGAGGACGGGACTTCCTTCAGATCGTCCATCATGGCGTCGTCGAGGGATTCCCAGGCCGGCTGACCGACTCAGGTAGCGGGGGGATCTCCTACCTCGGTCAAGCTCGGGGTACCTGGAAGCGCCACGGTGGGGCCCGGGTAGGTCGCCACGGCAGTGGTTAGAGCAGGCGGAGCAAAGGGTCCGGTGGACAGCCGTCTCCAGAATGCGGGCACCAGGTATGTATGCAGGCCCCTCCTGATGCGTTTTCCCCCGGGGTCCGGTCTCAAACCCCCTCCGGCCGGGTCGGCGGTTGCGTCCGGTCGCCAAGCGCAGGCTGGCGCGCATGGGGGCGGCGGGCATACCGGAGCCGGGGGCGCCGTGCCGGCTCCTTTCCGCGCGCTCCCGCGGCCTCTGACGCGCGGCGGAAGTGACGCGGTGGAAGGGGCGGGGCCGGGAACGCCAAAACCGGAAGTCGGGTGCCGGCCGCCTTCCTAGTGTGCGCCGCGTGTGCGCGGCGATCCGGGGGGACGCGCGGTACCCGAGGCGGTGGGGGGGACGGTTCATGCGGGGGAAGGTCGCGGGAGGGTTCCTGGGGGAGGTGCCGCGCCAGTGCCCTGCTGACCGGATACTGGGAGGCTTTAAAGGGCAGGAGGTGATGCTGCCGGGGTGCTTCTGAAGGCCCAGCGATGGATGACAGAACCCCCATAGAGCAGCAGGACGTGCAGGAGCACCCACAGAAGGAGGCCTCGGTGAAGCCTCATACGAGTGGAAGCGGACGAGTGAGCAGAGCCGCAGAAGTTCCTCCAGTCTAAAGGATTCCCCCTGCCTCCCTCCGTGAACCGTTTACCTGCCTCATCTGCATGGGTAAGAGATCTCCGTGAATGTACCCTGATGCAGTGTTCCCTTATGCTGGTTTCGCAGGGGAGGAAAGCTACGGTAAAACAGAAGCACAGGGAATGTGCGCTCTGTAGTTGCCCCTTACCAGACGGCCACCCCAAAAGACTATGTCAGCCATGTGTGCGACAGACGGTAGGGGTTGGAAGGGGACGGGGGCCCAGGCATAGACTGACAGGCCCTTGCACTCTCCCCCATCCTTACAGGGACAGAGATGAAGGCCCTATCTAAAAGGGACTCTTCCAGGGGGAGAGAATTTAGTTTCTCAGGGTCGGAGTCCTCAGCTGCCCCTAGGAACAATTACTCCTCGGATTCCCCGGCCTCCACTTCATCCTCTTCGGATGAAGACTCAAGCCGATTCTGCTTCCCATTAGACCAGATGGACAAGCTAGTTAAAGCAATAAGGTCCACCATGGCAGTAGCAGACTCAAAGCCAGAGCTTTCGGCACAGGTAATGTTCGGAGGTCTAGATCCCAGGAAACACAAAGCTTTTCCATTAAATGATAAGGTCCAGAGCCTGATAGAAAGGGAATGGAAGAGACCCGAAAAAAAGGGGCTCCTTACCACCTGCCTTCAAACGGAGGTACCCATTTGATGACCCAGTGGTAAACAGATGGGATAAGGCCCCTAAGCTGGACGCGGCAGTAGCCAAAGCCTCCAAAAAGTCCTCCATACCGTTCGATGATATGGCCTCCTTAAAAGACCCGCTGGATAAAAAAGCGGATTCCTTTCTTAAGGGAACATGGGAGATGTCAGCAGGCGCCCTAAGACCAGCGATAGCTGCCACTTGTATAGCCAGATCCGTGATGGTCTGGCTAGATCAACTAGATTCCCATCTGAAGGACGGAGCCCCAAGAGCATCCAGTCGGAAAACTCTACCGATCATCCAGAGTGCTGCGGTTTTCTTGGCTGATGCCTCAGCAGACTCGGCAAGGATGGCGGCTAGATCAGCTGGGTTATCAAACGCAGCTCGAAGGGCCCTCTGGTTAAAATGCTGGCCAGGAGATATCCAGGCCAGGTCACGACTCTGCTCCATTCCATATGAGGGGAATATCTGTTTGGCCCCGTCCTGGACGAACTTTTAGAGAAAGCCGGGAACGATAAAAAGAAGTTCCCCAGCCTCCCGAATCCTTCTTATAGACGCCCCTTCACCAGGAAAGGATATTTCCATAGAAGGCCGTCCAGAGATCAGGCAGATGGGACGACAAAAGGAGGAGAGGTACAGGTTTCATGTTCGGAGGAGGGGGGCGCCAGGAATGTCCATCACGTGACACTAAAAAACCGCCCCAATGACTAGATGCTGTGGGGGGAGACTAGCTGCCTTCTACCCAGCCTGGTCGCTGATCTCTAGCAGCAACTGGATACTGGGGGTGATAGCTGCGGGTTTACGACTAGAGTTCACCCGGGTTCCCCTAGATCGATTTAAGGTCACCCCTCTCAGGTCTTCCACATCAGAACAAGCTGCCCTGGAGGCCGAGGTTCATGAGCTTTGCCACAAGAAAGTCCTGACTATGGTTCCAGAGGGAGAAAGGGGGAAAGGTTTCTACTCCCCTCTGTTCCTGGTCCGCAAGCCAGACGGCTCCTTTAGGACTATAATTAATCTCAAGTCCCTCAAACGATTTCTTGGTTATACGGCCGTTCAAAATGGAAACAATTCAACAATAAAGTTGTTGTTTCAAAACTGCTTTATGGTGGTGTTAGATTTAAAAGATGCATACTACCATATACCCATTCATACAGCCCATCAGCGCTTCCTCAGAGTAGCGGTTCAGTTAAATGGGTCAGTTGAACATTTCCAATATGCGGCCCTCCCCTTTGGGGTGGCAGTCGCTCCCCGGGTGTTTACTAAAGTGGTGGCGGAAGTTATGGCCCATCTACGTGAATCTAACATTCTAGTAGTCCCCTACTTAGATGACTTCCTGATTATAGGGAAAACGGCAAAACATTGTAAGGAACAGCTACAGAGGGCAATGTCGGCCCTAGAGCGGTTAGGTTGGCTGCTTAATATCAAAAAATCTCGGTTACAGCCGATGAGAATTCAGCAATTTTTAGGCCTGATTCTAGATTCTGAGAAACAGGCTGCCTCCGGAGAAGCTTGTTCGCCTACACTATCAGATCCTAAACGCTGCCAATAACCCCACCATGTCCCTCAGGAAAGCCATGTCCCTTCTGGGTTCCCTTTCCTCCTGTATCCGGCGGTCCAGTGGGCCCAGTTTCATTTAAGAACACTACAGGGGAGGTCTTACTGCATCAAAAAATCCTTGGAGGTTACTTGGAGGGCCAGCTAACCTTGTCCCGAAACACAAGGGAGTCCCTAGAGTGGTGGCTAGAAAAGGATAATTTGTCCAGAGGGGTTCCCTGGGAGTGTGACATATCCCCCATAGTCACTACGGATGCTAGCCCTTCCGGTTGGGGGGCTCATATTGGTGAAGTCCTAGTCCAGGGCCTATGGGACCATCACCAGATAAAAATGTCATCTAATTTGAAAAGAACTGACAGCAGTAGGGCAGGCAGCTAAGAAGTTACTTATGTATCTGCAGGGCCATCATGTGCGAGTGTTCTCCGACAATCAGGTCACAGTGGCTTATGTCAACCACCAAGGTGGGACTCGTTCCAAACCCCTGAGGAATGTGGCAGAACGGTTGTTCCAACTAGCAGAACAGCCATTCTAAGCTGAATGTGCATGCCCTCGTCAGAGCGCAGCCGTTAAGCAGCTTGAGGCCGGGCCAGTACCGGCATGGGAGACTGGCTGGGAATCCCTTGTCCTGTTGACATAAATGCCGCAACCTACTAAAACAAGGAGAATGGTCCCTAAACAATTCGATCTTCGACCTGATTATACAAAAATGGAGACAGCCAGAGGTAGATCTCTTCGCCACCAAGGAAAACAGGAAATTAAGACTATTCTGCTCCCTAAATCCCAGAGAGAACCCCCTGGCGGTAGATGCCTTTCTGATAAAGCGGGACTTCAGGCTAGCATACGCCTTCCCTCCCCTATCGCTACTACCCTTGGTGTTGAGAAAAATCAAGAGAGACAGAGCAAGGGTCATAGTCATTGCTCCATTTTTGCCCAGGAGGGCATGGTTCTCATGCCTCAGGACCATGTCGGTGTCCGATCCTTGGGTTCTTCCGGACATCCCGGATCTCCTATCCCACGGCCCAGTCTTCCACCCTCAGGTGGCTGGCCTACATCTGACGGCGTGGAGTTTGAGCGGGCACTCTTAAAAGAAAAAGACTTCTCCCCAGACTTGATTAACACCCTACTTAAGAATAGGAAGGCCATTACTACCAAGATCTATGCTAGAATTTGGAAGAAGTTCCTGCAGCGCTCTGAAATAGTTGCTGGGGGTTCAACTCCAATAAATCAGATCTTAGAGTTTCTTCAGAAAGGTCTGGATATGGGACTTTCCACTAAGTACAAGTATCAGCTTTGGGGGCTCTCTTTAGCTGCAACATCGCAGGTAATTACTGGATCAGTAGGTTCATTAAGGCAGCAGGTAGGTCCAGGCCAGTAGTGAAGGATAGATTCATGCCATGGGACTTGAATCTAGTCCTTACGGCCATGACGGAAGCTCCATTCGAACCTATTTCATCAGCTTCCATTAAAAATCTGTCCCTCAAAGTAGCCTTCCTGGTAGCTCTAACCTCAGCTCGCAGAGTAAGCGACATCCAGGCATTATTTAGGCGTCCTCCTTATATACAGGTTAGGACGGGTAATACTCAGACCTGATCCGGCGTACTTACCTAAAGTGGTTTCTAACTTTCATAGGACTCAAGAAATAGTCCTTCCATCCTTCCTCCCTAATCCAGCTAATGAGAAGGAAGAAAAACTACATACCCTGGATGTTAGGAAATGCCTCATAGAATATCTGGCAGCTACCGATCCTTGGAAGAAAGATAATGCCCTATTTATTTCCCACCAAGGCCCTAGGAAAGGTTGTAGAGTGTCAAAAAATACACTAGCCAGGTGGATTAGAGAAGCAATTTCTGTAGCATACACTTCAAAAGGCAGGTCGCCACCTGGGAAGCTGAGGGCGCATTCCACCAGAGCCATGGCGACCTCGTGAGCCGAGAGATCAGAAGTCTCCATCGACCAGATACAGTATGTAAGGCGGCTACTTGGTCCTCTCCGAGCACCTTTTATAGTCATTATAGGCTAGACCTGGGTGCTTCCACAGACCTCTCTTTTGGTGTAAGGGTGCTGCAGGCTGTGGTCCCTCCCTAAATAGTTATTACTCTCTGTAATTCTCTCAGGTGGTGCTGTCATGGACGACCGATAAAGTCTTAGTTACTCACCGGTTAACGGTATTTTTCGGAGTCCATGACAGCACCCGTATATTCCCTCCCTTTTAGTCTATTTTGGGTGTGCACTCCTTCCTCTTATACGTACACAGGTAATTTAAATAGTCGTGTATAGTATTGTATATAAGTTATGCTATTAACCATTGTGGTCCTCTGTGCTCTGTAATCCAACTAATGCGTGGGAGAGGTGCCGCCCTTTTGTATCTGTAGGTTTCCTGTTCCTGAAGGGCGGATACCCTCTCTCAGGTGGTGCTGTCATGGACTCCGAAAAATACCGTTAACCGGTGAGTAACTAAGACTTTTTTGCTATCCTGTGTCAGGAAGTGTCTTTTTACTGTTAATTTTCTGATAAAAGTTTGCAAATCAATAAAAAGATCCAGTTCCTGTGAATTCGTGACAGGACAAAAGGATAATCCTTTTTGCAACACAGAAATTTCTGCTGTATTTAATATGGTAGATGATAAATTAAAAATATTATTTATTATTTTGTTTTCTGGTGTCTGTATCTTTATTCTGTTTTGTTGCGTTTGCCCCCCCTCTGCAGCCTCTGTAACACTTTTTCTTTTTCTTGGCTGGTTTGAAAAAAAGTGCGTTATTACATTCTGCTGGTTTTTTCCCTTCACTAAAAAAGACGGTATATCATCTTGAAAGGATTGTTTGTCCTTTTGTTCACTACTGTTAAATTTTGGAAGAAAAGGGACCAAACTGCTCTGATTTTTAGAGTTATCAATAATACACATTTTGTTCAACTCTTGTGAGTTGTCACATACAATGGACTCCTTCTCTGCAACTGCAATATCTGTCGCTCCCACAATTAAATTATCATCCAACCCCACTTGGGGGAGAATATAAATATTTTGTCTATGATCATCAATTTTATCCAGGAGATTGCTCTTCATGTTATCTGAAAAATTAATCATATCCGGGGGTTCAATCCTCATAGGAGTCATAGGAGGTGGCAAGCTTTTATTTCCATCTTTCCTATTCACCTGTTTTTTATCCTGATTTTTCCCACTTCTCTTTATTGCATCTATTTGTTCTATTATTTTCTTAATCTGCATCTGTGAGTTTATAACTTCCCCAGTAACATTAGTATTATTGGTGGTATTTATATCAACTATTTTTACTAGTGCACCCAAATCATTATTTCTTGAATTATCCGTCACATCCATTTTGTCATTGTCACTATTGTCACTAATGATCCGCGGTTCGCTTATATCAGCTGTCATATCATTAATATTTTCATTTCCATTTTTATTTTCATTTTTATTCTTATTAGTGTAATTTTCAGTAATCACTGTTTCACATAAACCCGTCTGTTTTACTTGTGCATCAGTGTTTTTGGGGACCTCACTTACTATAGTTTCAAAAGAAGGTTTTTGTGTAATCTTCAAATTAGTCTTTGTAAAATTTGGAGTATTTTCACTATAAAAAATTTTTTTATTTCCATTTCTGGGTGTACGTGTAGGCACCATAGGAATTTGTGGGGTGTTTTTCTGTATATTCCCATCTCCCTTATTCACATTCATTATATTGTTCCCACTATCTAGTGTGTTTTTATCAACACTATTCGCTTTCTTATTATCATCTCTATCTCTATATAGTTTGCGTGCCTTTCTCTTAATTATTTCTTGTTCAGCTTGTAAGAGCCTAGAGGCCCTTTTACATTTAGCGATGCACCAGCGATCCAACCAGAGATCCGACCCGGTCAGGATCGCTGGTGCATCGCTAAATGATCGCTAGTGAGCTTTCATACAGAAAGATCTCACAGCGATGCAGCAGCGACGCAGCGCACGATACTTACCATTCACACACAGCGATCCTGCGTCCTCCCGCCCGCCTCCACGCGTCGCTGGACGTCACAGCAGGAAGCCCAGCAGGAAGCAGACGACGAGAAATGGAGCCGGACATTCTCGCGCGATCAGCGATGAGCAGCGGGGGAGCCGGTCGCTGGTAAGTATCACACATAGCGATATCGCTAGCAATATCGCTATAACGTCACAAAACCAGTGACGTTATAGCGATATTGCTAGCGATATCGCTTAGTGTAAAACCCCCTTAGATGTAATAGCTGTGTTAATCCTATTAAATTCCGGGTGTGTCCCAAAATGAAGGAGTTCTAATGATAAATTAGAAATCCTTTCTACTAATGTCTCTGCCAAAGACGTTCTTTTTTTAAAAAGTAGTTGAAGTAAACCCTGCATGCATTTAAATAAAACCTCATTCCATTCAGAACAAAAACTTAAATCATGTGGAAAAGGGGACGAATGATTAACCCTCAATCCCCTTGGGCATAAATTCTCATCTAAATATATAGAGAGAAACCTAGCATCAGTGTAAAAATGCAATTCATCCTTCAGAAAATCTTCTAACTGATTAAACAGTTTTTTCATTTTAGCCGTGTCTTCCCCTGTAAAGGGTGTCATATCATCCACATTAATAATCTTATTTGCTCCAGTCCCAATAGTCTGTACAATAAGTCGTTCCCGGGAAGAAAGGCGATGAGGAAAATATTCCATATTTCTGCCCTAGTGCAGCTATCCAAAGAGGAAATTCAATTTCCAATGTGAACTATAAAAAAAGGGGGAGACAGAAACGCACAATAGGGTCTTATCCAATGATATAAACGTTTCACAGATATGGATCCACTCACCTGGTTCAGTTGTGTGGAACACAACAACCATAAGCACAAATGGGTAGGATCCGATGAACTGCAGCAATCAGCCGGTCACTAGAATTGCATATATAGGAAGGAGAGAAGTCTGGCTTTCAGGATCGCGCTGTTCATGGGTATATAATATGGAGAGTATAGATTATTTGGATCTGACCATTTTCCATTCAGAAGGGAAGATTTTTACTAAAACTTTTTTTAAGAAGTGTGATGCAAATAGTTTGTTAGATTTTAATAGTGGCCATTATAATAAATGGTTAATCAATGTCCGGAAGAACCAGTATAAAAGGATTAAGAAAAATTGTAGTTTAGAGTCAGATTTTGTATCACAAGCCAAGGAATTGATAAATAGGCTTATTGAGAAAAACTACCCAAAAAAAATGCTAGAAAAAGCATATAATGAGTGCGCAGGTTTGGAACAGATGGACCTAGTAAATCCTAAGAAAAAAGAAAAAGAGAATGATAGTTTCTCCTTAAACTTTTTAACTAATTTTACTAAACAAAATCAAAAAATTAGGAATATTTTACAGGATCATTGGTCTGTTCTTCTTAATGATCCAGTGTTGGGGAGTATGCTACCGAATAAACTAGGACTAACCTTTAAAAGATCCTCTACTCTTAGAAATATACTGGCCCCCAGTCGCCTGAAAAAAGAAAAAATTAGGGATGAACAATGCAAAAAACTAGGAGTCTTTAAATGTAATACCGCTCGGTGTCTGTGTTGTGGCATGATTATGCATAATATGACCACATTCAGATCAATTCAGAATAATAAGGTGTTTGATATAAAGTTTTCCCTGAATTGTAAAAATAGTTTTGTGATATATCTGATAGAATGCGAACGTGGTTTACAGTATGTGGGTAAAACCACACAAGAACTGCATAACCGCATGAATTCGCACAGACACAATATAATTGAAGGTTTTATGTTCCTTGGAGTATCAAAACATTGCACTATAAAACATGGGAAGAAACCATGTATTAAAGTGGCCCCAATTGATTATGTTTCAGAAGACACTGTGAACAGGAGTGTCATTCTGATGAGAAAGGAAATTTACTGGATTCATAGGTTGCAGACTCTGCAACCATACGGTTTAAATGAAATATCTGACATCTTTAAATAATTTTGGTGCTCTGCATATTTGTCTGCTAAGGATTAGAGTAGTATTGGCATCTGATAATTGTGTGATGTCCATGCTATAACATTACAGCAAGGGAATGATCATATCGCTAACATATAAAGAGATACAATCGGCGGTATTTTACTATGATTGGAATAGTTGGCTGGTGCCTTGAAAAGGAACTGACAGCTCTGGAGATGTGGAGCCTTTGGCTGAGAGAACAGAAACGTTTCTTGAGTGCAGAGCATGGGTCTGCTGTGCAGGATCGAATCCGCATAGGCGTACATACATTAATTAGTATATGATCATCTGCCTGAAATATAAGGAAAGTAAAAGTATAATATGTTGAATGAAGGGTTAATACTGAAAGGAAAATATAAGTGCGGTTATATAAGAGATTTGTGTATGTTGTTCTGCTAATTGATATGATGTACCAAGAATTTTAGATTTTTATTGAGTATAATCATAATTTTATTATAATGTTTTACATTTTTTCTAGTGTGAAGTTTTACATATGTGTGTTTTATAGATGAATTTTAGTGATTTTTGTGATTTTACATTATGTTGATAGTTATGTGTGAATTTTTTTTAAGTGCAATGAGCACCTACCTCACTTCCTGGGGGAGTTAGTATATAAGGAGAATGGAATGTGATGCCAGTGTAACTTTGCTCCTGAGGAAGTGTACAGTGTGTACACGAAACGCGTAGAGTTTATGGAATAAAAAGAAAGTTATAATCACTGCTTGGTCCTTGGATTAACTCCTTGTGAACTTTGGACTGGAACAGCGCGATCCTGAAAGCCGGACTTCTCTCCTTCCTATATATGCGACACAGCTGGAATGGCGCCGACACGGGAGGTAAGTATAGGTGTTCTTATTTTATTGGGGCCAAACATTTAGATCGAGAAGGGGTTGTCTCAGTAGTGGAGAACCCCTTTAACCTTTTCTTGACAAATGACATAGTGTTACATTAAGTATCAGATTCCCTAATGGGATGCAAGCTCAGGAACACTGCTGCGTATCATGCACAAGAGACAAATCTAGCATGCCAAAACCGCCACAAATAACTCATTAAAAACACCACAAGAAGCTCGAGGGAAAACATGGGGAAGAAAATGCCTAGTGTGAACTTAATCTAAAACTCCAGTCTGTCGATTTTATATAAAACTAGCTGAAGAGCCCGGCCCTGCCCGTGCATAGTAACTAACTGTGGTTAGTTATAGAAAATTATAATTATCCTCCATCCCATAGTCCCGTGCCCATATACTCATCATACATATCCTCCATCCCATAGTCCCGTGCCCATATACTCATCATACATATCCTCCATCCCATAGTCCCGTGCCCATATACCCATCATACATATCCTCCATCCCATATTCCCGTCATACATATCCTCCATCTCATAGTCCCTTGCCCATATACCCGTCATACATATCCTCCATCCCATAGTCCCGTGCCCATATACCCATCACACATCCTCCATCCCATAGTCCCGTGCCCATATACCCATCACACATCCTCCATCCCATAGTCCAGTGCACATATACCCATCACACATCCTCCATCCCACAGTCAACCATTATGACATCATAATGAGCGGCGGGGCTTGCAACCTATGATGACATAAGCGTCGCCATGGCAACCGTTATGACATAATGAGGGGCGGGGCTTGATACACACACACTTTTTCCCCATTATGTAGATAGGGGCAAAATTGTTTGGTGAATTGGAACGCGTGGGGTTAAAATTTCTCCTCACAACATAGCCTAGGACACTCTCGGGGTCCAGACGTGTGACTGTGCCAAATTTTGTGGCTGTAGCTGCGACGGTGCGGATGCCAATCCCGGACACACACACACACACACACACACACACACACACACACACACACACACACACACACATATATACACTCACACTTGAGCTTTATATATTAGATTACCGTAGTTAACCCAATCCACAAATGAGAAATGCTGCTTTTGTATTTTCCAGAAGCCTGTGCTTGGGAATGGAAGACTTGCAGCTGGTATTTATGATTTCTTCTCATGACTTGTTCATGAAGCTCCTTACAGACGATGAGAGAAAGATGCTTGTGGATCAGATCCGGCAGCGAACGTCCCACACCAATCTCTGCACCAAGCCGGTGACTTCATTCTATGACATCCCAGGTGAGCTAAAGTGGGCATCGCTGACAATCAAGTGCCACTTATAACTGGAAATATAACCGCTATATTATCGTTGTGGGGTCTGAGAACTTGTGATTGTCTAGTATGTTAGTCCCCAACCTTTCTTACCCCGACAGTCACATTCAGAACTGAGAGAGTCGCGAGCCACATTCAGAGCAGTGAACTCCAGCTTTTGCCTCATTCGCCCCACAATAGTGAGAACCCAAGTCCCCATTATTAATGACAGCCAAAGCTGTCAAACCAAGGCTCTAGAAGTACATCCAGGGTTGCCTACATTGTCCCCCATTCAGTATACTCTAATCAAGCACTTTCACCATTAATGCACCCACCCTACTGCCAGTATCATTCAGTATCCAGCTTTATTTGTCCACCCCTGACGGCCAGTACATGCACATCCAAATCTGCTCTTCTGTGCGGGGATACTCGCAAAAGTCTCCATCTGGAGAGCTGATCTTCATAGTTGTTTACTAGACCTGGTAATAATGCACCAAACTTGGAGACAACATCTCATCAACCACAGGTTGAAGACCCCCCCCCCCTACTCTGAACCCTTGGTAGCCTAATAGTTGGTTATCATCATCAAGCAGTAGACTTCACTGTGGTGACCAGTAAATGCCTTTTGCCACCAGACTGTTCCTGCAGAGGTAAAAAATCTGTATCCTCCTAATATTTTAATGTGCCCGTCACCATCATTTCCTAGTGAAATGTTAATTGGTCAATCATACTGGGATTTGTGAGTGTCGATCAGTGCTGTTGGCCATCAGGGATGCATCCGCTTCATACCAGCTAATGTATACTGGCGCAGAGCAGGGCAGAAGTAGGAGCAACACTGCTATTTATAAAGAGGACATGGATGCTGAATAGAGATGGACGAACCCGAACAGCAAAGTTCAGGATCCGTACCAAACACCTAGACTTCATGCAGGGTCCCCAAACCCTGACTTCTCCAGGAAGTCCTTGTTACTTTTCAGGTTTGGCACCCCCGGACATCGTCTGTTTCCCATTCTGTCATCTGCATGACAGCGCAAGAAACACTGGCAGTTCTGATCAGCGGGAAGATCATTACTCTCATCAGCCTACACCTACTGTCACTGATAACAGCATGTGCAGGCGCAGCTGATGGAAGTGTTCATCAGCCGGGGCCTGTGCGATATAAATAATAAAAAAATGACACGGAGTTTCTTCTGTTTTTGATAACCAGTACAGTATCAGCTCTATCATGGCTGGTTATCAAGAATAGAATTATTTAAATAAATATTTTAAACGGTGTGCGGTTCTCCCCCTTTTTTTGACAACCTGCCAAGCTTAAAGCAAACAACTGGCGGCTGGTAAGGGGCATGGATATTGCCCCCAACCCCCAGCTTAAAAATGGCAACCCGCAGCCACCCCAGAAAAGGCACATCTTTTAGATGCACCAATTCTGGCGCTTATACTTGGCTCTTGCCACAGCCGTGGCAAGTGGGGTAATTATGGTGGGGTTGATGTCAGCTGTTTTATGGCTGCAGACATCAAGCCCACAGGTTAGTAATGGAGAAGCATCTATAAGACAGACTCCTGTATTTGAAATAAAAAAGCACAGTTCTACTCAATTTTACTCCTAATCCATAGAAACCCAACTATTCTGCCACCGATGTACGTGGGTGAGATGTCTGAGGGATGTGAACACAGTTCTCTGTATAAGCAATAGCAGATAGTGTTAACTCGCTAACTTGTGCCTCAGAGGCTAGTTTCACATTAGCGTTTGGAGGCGCAGCGGACACTCGGCGTGAAGCTCCGCCTCCTCCGGTCAGCTCCGCCTATGGGCGTAAGCTGCTGTATGGGGCTCACAATCTAAATTCCCTATCAGTATGTCTTTAGAATGTGGGAGGAAACCAGAGTGCCCGGAGGAAACCCACGCAAACACGGGGAGAACATACAAACAAATTCTGCTGCGGTGTACAGTACCATATGAGTCAATGCCAATTGAAATCTGCAGTGCCCACAGTGCGGAATTTTCCGCACGGATTTGCTGCAGTTTTAAATCCGCAGCATGTCACTTCTTTGTGCGGATTCTGCAGCGGTTTGGCACCTGCTCCATGACAGGTGTCAAACCGCAGGCAAATCCGCAGATAAACCGCAGGTCTTTTGACCTGCGGATTTAGACAAATCTGTGCGGATTAATTCCGCAGCAGAATCCGCAACGTGTGCACACACCCTTAGGGATATTGCCCTCCTTCCTAGAATGTTAACATTAACAATCTGCTTACTCTGTCGCCTCATTGGGGGACACAGGACCTTGGGTGTTATGCTTTCTGTCCACTGGGAGGCGACACTATGCTTAATCTGAAAAAGATTTGGGTCTGGCTCCTCCTCCACAGTATACACCCCTGGGCGGCATCTGCCTTACCTCAGTTTTTGCTTAGTGTCGCAAGGAGGCACACCTAAGAAGATTCTTCTTGACACAAATGAAGAAAAGAGGGTCTCTCTGAGACTCCCGGCATGGCTCCCTCCTCGGTCCTCTTTTTAGCGGTACCCGGTTGAGGTAGAGATGGCTCTTCCCGATGTCGCTCCCTCCCTAGCCCTTCGGGTGCATGGTTCGAGGTCGAGAACCCCACTCCTTCCCCAGGCCC
Source organism: Dendrobates tinctorius (assembly GCF_039654945.1). NCBI lineage: Eukaryota > Metazoa > Chordata > Amphibia > Anura > Dendrobatidae > Dendrobates > Dendrobates tinctorius. Next base: position 1,455,757 of record NW_027361832.1, on the reverse strand, counting down.
TGGGCCTTTTGGGTTGAGGCTGAGGTGAGGAAGAATTCCTCCTGATGGCGGTGAAGCGCCCTCCCTAACCCCCTCTAGGGATATTAGGTTGAGACGCCGCAGGTAGGAGCTACGTTCGCAGCGCTAACTTTATTGTAGCCCCAGCACTGCTGTGGTCTGCTATGGGGCCAGGGGCTGTCATATTTGGGCCACAGTATGCAGGGATTCCTGTCCCTGCGGCAGTGTCAGCCCTCTAAAGGGGTCAAAAAGACCCTTCACAGGGCTGCGCTGCGTATATAGGGGCGTCTGGGCGATATGGCACTCATCCGGGGAGGTTTTTTTGGTTCGTTTTCCGCCCCCCCCTCCGGACTACCGCGCCGCTCTGGAGCCCTTCCCGGGCAGGAATTTGTACTTTAGACCGCGGCTTCGGCCTAAGCCGAAGCCGCCGCCCTTGTTATCGCCCCCAGCCTGCCCCCCTGGATGATAATGACGCTGCACAGCGTCATACAGGGGGGGCGGATCGAGCCAGGAAGGTGCGGTTTGCCTGTCTGCGCGCCCTTTTCTCCTCTTCGCCCCTCCTCCCTCCCACCTTTTTACCTCAGGGAAGAGAGAGGCGCTGCTATATTGCTCAAGAACACTGCACAGTCTCCAGGGGGCGCAGAACCGAAGTTTTTCTGCTGGTGCCGGGTCTAGGAGCACACCGGTGGGGTAAGGCACAGCAGGATATTATCCTGCTGTGGACACAGACTCCCTATAGGTTCCCTATAGCGCTCCTCTGCATAGCCACCCCTGTAAGGTTTTTGGTCATATAATAACCTGCCGGCACTCAGTGCACTATGTCGGTCTCCAGGTCCAAAAAAAAAAAAGAAAAACAGGTTTATCTGCTGTTACGCAGTCTGTTCAGCCTGCAAAGCCAATCTTCCCAGTGGCAACATGCACCCGTACTGCTAGAGTTGTTCCCAAAATGCTGGGTCAGTGCCCCAAGAGGCTCCTGTCACAGTTTCAACTCCACTGACATGCCGGTATGGGCCGCATTATGTCACAGTCCATAGATACGCTGACTTCCACATTGCTTCAGGCTATGCAGGGTCATATCCCAGCTATAAGCGGACAGGCAGTCCCTGGCAATGCTAGTAGTGAACGGTCCCATAGGTCACGTTCAGCTACGTCCTCCCATGGCTCACGGTCGTCCCCCTCTAGGCAGAGACACCGTAATTCTAGGTCTCCTAGACCGTCTCGTTCCAGAGACGGGCGCAGGATATCTCCACAAAGATCTTCGGGCATGGAAAAGCGGCGGTCCAGATCTCCCTCCAGGCAACGCCTCAGCGATGCGCAGGATTCAGAGGGCATCTGTGACTCCAAATCAGATAAGGAAACATAGGAGTCTCAGGCTCCTTGTCCTCCTAGCAATACAGCGCTAGTTGAGGACATTCACTTCTATTCATCGGGTGCTGGTTTTATCCGATGCTCCCCAAGAACCCCCAAAACATAAGATCTGTTTTGAGGGGTCCCTGACGTCCCTAAAGTTTTTTTCTGATCACCCAAGCTTTCAGGACATCCTTGATAAGCATTTTTCGCAGCCTGCCAAAAAATTCGCCAACCGTAAATATTGAGGCTAGATACCCTTTTTTCTCAAAAAGACCAAGAAGTGGACAGATCCACCGGAAATGGATCCCCCTATCTCTAGGCTTGCAGCACAGTCTCTCCTCTCACTGCCAGATGGCTCAACCCTGAAGCATACAGCAGATCGGCAGGTTGAGCGCATGGCTCGTTCAATTTTTGAGGCTGCAGGACCCTCCCTAGCTCCCGCGTTCACCTCAACGTGGGCAGCCACGGCCATTCTGGAATGGGCCAAAAGATTGCAGGAGAGCCTCTAAGAGTCAGCTCCTCAGATGTTCGATCAACTAGTTCAGATAGCGGTGGTGGCAGATTACATACGCCTTGCAGCTTTTGATTCTGCAAGAGGCGTAGCAGGTATAGCAGCGAATGTAATTACAATCAGACGTATCCTCTGGCTGTGAGAATGTGAAGCGGACGCGTCTTCAAACAAGTCTCTTAAGGATCTCCCGTATGTCAGTGGGAGATTTTTTTCGGGGAAAAATTAGACAAAATGATTTTCCAATGCCACGGGGAGTAAGAGTACCTTTCTTCCCCAACCGCAACCTAAACGTTCGTTTAAGTGACGTAACCAGGCTAGGTTCCGGTCCTTTCGGAACTCCTCAGGCTAGGCCGCTTCACGTCCTTCACAAAATTACAACCGTTCCCCCTCGCAGGGACAACCAAAGGACAGCACAGAGGACGGACAAGAATTGGCGGTCAACATCAGGCCAGGCAAAGCCCAAAGGAGGGAAATTCCAGAATTTCTCCTCGTCATGACTCACGAAATACGGAAGACACCCCACCTGTAGGCGGTCAACTTTTAATCTTTCTGCAAGTCTGGCTGCCTATTACAGAAGACAGGTGGGTCAAGGAAATAGTGTCTATCTCTCCTTCAAGCAGGAGTCATAATACCGGTTCCTGAAAACGAGAGATTCTGAGGACTTTAGTACAACCTATTCGTGGTTCCCAAAAAGGGAGGCAGCGTTCGGCCAATCCTGGACCTAAAGCAACTCAAAAAGTTTGTAAGAGTTCGGCAGTTTCGCATGGAGTCCCTTCGATCCATCATTGCGGCTATGGAACAGGGAGAATATCTCGCCTCCATAGACATACAAGATGCAGACCTGCACATCCCTATTGCGCCTGCTCTTCTTTTTTTTTTTTTTTTTTTTTTAAACCAGTTATTTTTATTTAGGTTTCAAAAGATTTTAAACAATAAACAGTGGATATCAATATACATGTAACACTACAAGATATGTGAATTAATACAATCAAAGCTATCCCCCCCTCCCCCAATACTCCTTATGCCGGGTATACTTGAGAGTCTTAGCAATCATATCACCGCCATCCAGGCGGACCATATTTTTTCGAAAGTGCTTTCACCATGCCTTCGCCTGTAAATGCTTTCCTCTAAATGCATTACCGTACGTGTCTGAGCAATAAATTCCCTCCTAGTGGGGGGTTCCGAATCCTTCCATATTCGTGCTATTAGTTTGCGTGCCACATACAGCAACCTCGCTATTGCCACTTTGTAATGTTCTGAGACAGGTATCCCATCCACCTCCCCCAAAACACACAGCACTGGATTCCTGTCGAGCGTACATGCATAAGCTCTCTCAATTTTGTTGATAACGACCAGCCAGTATGCCACCAGCCGCGGACACGACCATAACATATGTAACAGTCCGGCCTGGTCTGTGCCACATCTAGGGCAGCTAGTCTCCCCTCAAGCCCGCCTTGAATAGGACCAGCGGTGTTTTGTATGTTCTATGTATTACATATAATTGGGAGAGCCGTGCCTGCTCGCTTAGAGAGATCTTCGGGACATATTCAAGAATAGTCTCCCATTGTTCTGTTGTGAGGGTACCCACCTCCCTCTCCCATTTACTCTTTGCAGTGAGGTGATTGTCCCCCAGATAGGAGTGTAGTAGATCATGATATATGCTCGATATAACTCCCCTCGTCCCTCCTTTCATACACACAAATTCTAGTACAATGTCGCCCTGAACCGTCATGGCTCCCAATCTACACTGTGCCCTCCAAGCATGTCGAAGCATATAGTATTGAAACCCCCATACCGAAGGCAAATCAGATTCCTCTCTCAATGTCTCAAAGGTCTTCAGGTCCGTTCCACTCTGCAGCTGGCACACATATCTTACTCCTTTCGCCTTCCAATTGCCCATTTGACGCAGCTTATTAAGTTCCGGCAGATGCTCATTGTCCCACACCGGTGAGTACCTAGTCAGCTCATCCACCCCTCTGATCCTTTTAATGGTGTCCCATACCTTCTGAATCATGCCTATGGTAGGATATGGTGCTTCCAGTTTCTTAAAGGTACCATCCTCTAGACCCTGGATAAGTGGGCGTCTCCCCGTCACATGTACCAGCACCCGGTGAGCTGCTCCTCCACAATCGAGCTCTCTCCATCCCCTGACATGCTGGCCCTGTACTGCCAAGAAATAGACCCATGGATTTGGTGCGGCCAGTCCTCCCTCTTCCTTTCCTTTTTGCAGAGTTCCAAATTTAATCCGTGCCTGCTTCTTGCCCCATATCAATGCCCCGAAACCGTTTTTTTGGTAGCCATATCGGCGAATTGTGCAAAACGTACATTAGTTGTGGCATAAGGACCATCTTAATCAGGTTAGTTCTACCCGTTACCGTTAAAGCCAATTTGCACCATGCACCTATTTTCCCTTTAAATTTCTCTAGCAGAGGAACCAAATTCAGATCCGTGAATCGGGACAGTGGAAGAGCTACCCATATCCCTAGGTATTTAAACTGTGAAACTAGCTGGAGTTGTTTCCCCCTCTCATCTATCTCCTCCGCTTCTATTGCTCTATCCACAGCCATGACATAAGACTTGTGCCAATTTATCTCCAGTCCCGAAATGCTCCCAAATTGTTTAATTACATCCATCGCGCACCCCAGTGTCTCTCCTGCACTTTCCAAAAACAACAGGATGTCGTCGGCATACAATGATATTTTTTCTTCCAGCTTCCCAAATTTAAATCCGACCACTCCCCTCTCAGCTCTAATCTTGGCCGCCAGGGGCTCCACTGCCACCGCGAACAATAGCTGGGACAGCGGACACCCCTGCCTTGTGCCCCTATGCAAGTCAAACATCCTGGACTGTTCTCCATTCACCTTAACTACCGCCTTTGGGGATGAGTACAATAACTTCACCCAGGCCATGAACGCGGGGCCGAATCCCATCAGTTCCATGATTTTCCATAAGTATTGCCATTCCACGCTATCAAATGCTTTCCTAGCATCCAATGACATCACTATTCTCCTGCCACCATTATCAGCAGGCAGTTGCATATTAAGAAATAATCTTCTTAAGTTAACAGCCGTGGAGCAGTTAGGCATAAAGCCCGACTGGTCCTCGTGTATAATGGTATGCGCAACCCCGGTGAGCCGGGTGGCCAGGATCTTAGCGAGTATTTTGACATCCGTTGTCAACAACGAAATGGGCCTGTACGACTCCGCATCCATGGGATCTTTTCCCTCCTTCGGCAGAACCACTATCACTGCTTCCTCCATTGATCTCGGCAGTGCCCCCGTCACTAAAGCCTCATCAAACACAGATTTCAATTTCGGAGCCAGCAGTTCCACTAACTCCCTGTACACCTCCCCAGGTAGACCATCAGCTCCCGGTGATTTGTTATTGGGCATAGACAGTATTGCACATTCCACCTCCTTCACACTCACAGGTTCTTCCAACCTCAACCTATCTTCCTCAGACAATTTAGGTAGTGAAATGCCTTCCAAAAATTTCTCCACATCCCCCTCTGTGTCCCGTGCTCTCGAAGTGTACAGTGCCATGTAATATGCCTTGAAGACCTCCAGTATGTCCTTTGTGTCTGTCAGAGTCGCCCCTGTTTGATCTCTCAGTTTATACACCCTGGAAGACTCCCTTTGTGCCGCAGATATCACCGCCAACAAGTGACCTACTCTCTCTCCTTCTTCAAAGAATTGAGCTTGCTGAAATGCCCTTTTCCTCTCAGCTTGCATCATGTGCAGTTTATCAACTGCCTCCTGAGCCAATTTTAGTCTATTGTGAACTTCACTCGTTGGCACCAAAATCATGTCTGCCTCCGCTCTTGTCAGGTCATCCTTTATTTGTTGATCTGCCAATTTAGTTTTGGTCTTACACCTCGCAATCTCACTTATAAAAAGTCCCCTCATAAATGCCTTCATGGCATCCCATACCATTGTGGCCTCAGTACTCCCTTCGTTCATTTGGAAGAAGTGCTCTAGCTCTTTGGTTATGCCACCCATGTCCACCACTTTAAGCCACGTCGGGTGTAGACGCCAACCTCCCCACTGACCCCGAGCAGATCTCACCAGAAGCGTGACCACCATAGGACCATGATCCGAGAGAGTCCTCTGTAGGTATTCCACCTCCCCCACCATCCCGTCCATAGCGGTATTCCCCCAAAGCCAGGTCTATCCTCGACAGTGTTCCATGTGTTGCCGAATGACATGAAAAAGTCCTCTTACCCTCATTGCGTACTCTCCACAGATCTACCAGCCCAAGTTCCCCTACATACTTGCCAAAGGCAGTCATCCTGTCCTGTCCAGCTTCCGTACCTGCCGGTCGTACTTTATCCCAAAAATCATTCATAGTGTTATTAACATCTCCCATAATCAACAATGGAGTCTCCCCCCATCTGCCCGTCAGTTCCAGTACTGCTTGTAGTTTCTTTTTAGAGTAAGGTGGAGGGATATATAAAGCCACTAAAATCATTTTGTGTCCGAACAATCTGCAAGCAATCCATACATACTGCCCTTCACTGTCTACATGCACTTCCAGCTCTTCATAATGTGTGTTTTTGTGTATTAGGACTGACACCCCCCTGGAGTACGAGGAATAAGTAGAATGATATGTCTTTAGCATCCAGGCTCTTGACAACCAGTGCATAGTGTCTCTAGTGAGATGTGTCTCCTGCAAGCACGCGATCATAGGTTCACAGGATTTGATATGATTCAGAACAGCCGCCCTCTTAACCTTATCAGATATACCACGTACATTCCAACTTAACATCCGAACAGTACGGTTACTCATTGTGCATTAGAAAGAACAATCCATCATCATCAAGTAACATCATTACATTGTGGTCCCAATCATACCTGGTCAAACAGCATGAAAACCCCCATCTCCCTACAAATCCACCCCACCCACCTCCCCCCCATCCCTCTCCGCTTCCCCTCCCCCCACCCTTCCCCTTTTGCACTTGTCACTCTCTCCCCAACGTGAGAGTGGGAGCTCAAAGAACCTGAGCAACTTCTCAGTATTCCGCACTTCAATATGCGTCGTGTCCTCCTCCATCATTGGCAGCCTCTCCGCCATATTGTCAACAGTATGCATAGTCCCGAACCATTAGTCAAACAATTAACCATAATACGTAGATCCCAGTGGGGAGTTCTCCCCCTCCTCTGCGCTCCTATTTCGCAGAGTAAAGCAGCACCACAACCCTGTCCAGTGATCAGTCTAGCAGGGTCATGTGGTCATATTGCCATTATCTTCTCTCAATTTGCTCCGGTTGCGCTCCAACCACGAAGCAGCCTCAACCGGTGACGGCAAAAAAATGACCTTTCCAAAAGCTTCCACTCTTAATTTAGCAGGATAAATTGTAGAGTATTTCAAATGCAAAGAGCGGAGCTGTTTCTTCACTTCGCCATACCGCAGTCGCAACTTTTGCACCTCGGCTGAGTAATCCGGGTATATTTCGATTCGTTTGCCCTCCAGGTTAAGATCTGTCAACTTTGCAGCCTTTCGTAAGATAGTGTCCCTGTCTCTGCAATTCAGGATTCTGGCTAGCATCGTGCGAGGTCCATCTCCCGGCACTGGGGGTCTCATGGGTACGCGATGGGCACGCTCCACCGCAAACACTCTCGACAAGTTATCAGCACCAAACTTGTCCAGCAGCCAGGTTTCAATAAAGGTTGTGGGGTCAGCACCCTCAGCTCTCTCAGGGATGCCCACAATGCGCAAATTGTTCCTACGTGACCGGTTCTCCAGGTCATCATTTTTATTGGCTACTACCGTGATCCTCTGAGTGTGCTGTTGTTGTGTCTTTTGCACTGAGGTTAAGTGATCTTCTGTTACACCAACTCTGTCCTCCACCTCAGTTAATCTGGCTGTAACTTTCTGCATAGATGTTTTTATGCCTCCCATTTCTTCTTTCAGGCAATTCACTTGCTTTGTTAGAGCAGTTAAGGCAGTCTTGCAGTATAAGACAGCTTGGAATACATCCCGCAGGGTGGGCTCTGCTACATCTGCACTTTCAGCTAACTGCACAGTGTCACCATCCCCCTCTTCCTCCTGCTCCAGCTCTGCATTCAGCACAGGCATCTCCTCATCATCTTCCTCCTCATCTCTGTGCTTCTCACTCTCTCCATTTCCTTCTTCATCTGTCTCTATGCCCTTCACATACCTGTTCAGCCGGGCTGAGACTTCCAGCCTCTGTGCAAAGGCTGTGTTTCTTCTTCCCGCCTCCTCCTCTCTCTCAGCACCATCTTGGACTGAGGCACTGCTGCAGGCTCCGACATCTTTCTGCCTTTTGCGGCCCATGTCTGTCTCTCTGAGTCTGGCAGAAGCTCACCCCTGACTCCTGGGACCTTCAGACATCTGATCCTGGTAAAGGAATTAGCTGGTTCGGGCTCTGTGCAGGATAATTGAGGCTAATGGTGGCAGAGAAGCACAGCCACCCGACTTCTCACATCAAGAGCTAGGCCCCGCCCCCCGCGCCTGCTCTTCAAAGATCTCTCAGGTTCGCAATAGGGCAGAATCATTACCAGTTCGTGGCTTTGCCTTTCGGATTAGCCACGGCTCCCAGAACATTCACCAAGGTTATGGCAGCCACCATGGATGTCCTACACTCCAGAGGCATAGTGGTCGTCCCATGATCTACTCATCAAGGCACCTACTGTCAAAGACTGCGAAGACAGCGTCTCGATCACGATCAACACACTAACTCGTCTAGGCTGGCTAGTCAACTTAAAGAAGTCGTCAACTACTCTGAGTCAGTCACTGATCTTCCTAGGGATCCTATTCGATACCTCCAGGGGTCTGGTACACCTTCCCAAGGACAAGGTACAAGCTATCCGCTGTGCAGTTCGCATGTTAATCCACATACCTTGCCGATCTCTTCGGTTTGCCAGGATACTCCTTAGCAGGATGGCAGCAGCAATGGAGGTGGTACCATTTGCCCAGTTCCACCTCAGACTTCTTCAACTAGCCATTCTCAGATCCTGGGACAGGAACCCTTTCTCCCTCGAAAGGGGGTTCCGACTGACGGAGTCAACCAGGAAATCACTGTACTGGTGGCTCAAACCACCCGTACTGGCCAAAGGAAAATCCTTTCTTCCCAGTCGATGGAAAGTCCTGACCACCGACGCGAGTCTAACAGGATGGGGTGCAGTGCACCTACATCACAGGGCAAGTGGTCTCCAATAGAAGCGACCATGCCCATCAACATTCTGGAGATACGAGCTATCTTCCTGGCGCTAAAAGTTTTTTGCCATCTGCTGAAGGCCTCTCACATCAGAGTGCAGTCGGACAATGCCACGGCAGTGGCATATGTGAACCACCAAGGTGGGACTCGCAGTGCCCAGGCAATGAGAGAAGTGGTGCGTCTCCTTCGCTGGGCAGAAAACAAGAAATCCATACTCTCAGTGGTCCACAGTCCGGGTGTGGACAACTGGGAAGCCGACTACCTCATCAGACAGGAAATGGACTCAGGGGAGTGGTCTCTCCGTCCCGAAATCTTTTGTCGGATCTGTTATCGCTGGGGGACTCCGGACGTGGACCTAATCGCATCCCATCTCAATGCCAAGGTCTCCAATTTCATGGCAAGGACACGCGATCCGAGGTTGCTTGGGGCGGATGCCCTGGTTCATGACTGGACTCCGTTCCAGCTTCTGTTCATTTTCCCACCTCTTCCCCTGATGGCCAGAGTTATGAGGAAGATCATACAGGAAGGAGTTCCGACCATCCTAATTGCGCCGGACTGGCCCAGACGTACATGGTACGCCGACATCATTCAGCTTACAGCAGACACCCCTTGGCGTCTTCCAGACCGTCCCGATCCCCTGTCTCACGGCCCGTTCTACCACCAGAATTTAGGGACTCTCAATTTGACGGCGTGGCCCTTGAAACCTGGGTTTTAACCCAGGCAGGTTTTGCTCCAGACGTCATTAGAACCATGATCAGGGCACGGAAATCAGCTTCCGCCAAGGTTTATTATCGTACCTGGAAAACGTATTTTACTTGGTGCGACTCTCGCAGGCGAATTCCGTTCCCTTACTCTCTTCCGAAAGTTCTTGGTTTCCTTCAATCAGGTCTGGACGCCGGCCTATCCTTAGGATCGCTTAAGGGTCAGGTGTCAGCGCTTTCAGTGCTCTTTCAGAAGCGTATTGCTAACAAACTACAAGTCAGGACGTTTCTTCAGGGAGTCTCCAGATTGGTCCCTCCTTACAGACGTCCACTGGATACGTGGGACCTTAATTTGGTCCTAACTGCTCTACAGGCACCTCCTTTTCAACCTCTTAAGGAAGTTCCACTTCGAGTTTTATCACAAAAGGTGGACTTCCTCGTGGCAATCACCTCGCTACGCAGGGTGTCTGAGCGGTCAGCGCTCTCCTGCAAACAGCCTTTCCTATTCTTCCACCAGGACAAGGTGGTTCTCCGTACAATTCCATTCTTCCTTCCAAAAGTTGTGTCTGATTTCCACCTCAATGAGGACATCTCATTACTGACCCTTTGCCCGGCACCGGTTCATAGAGTGGAGAGGGCCCTGCATACGCTTGACCTTGCCAGGGCATTGCGTATATGTGTGTCTAGGACTCCACCCTTCCGGAAGTCTGATTCCAACTCCTTATTTTTTTATTTTTTTTTTTTGACCAGAATAGTAAGTACCATCTCATAGTTAGCAACTGTTTCTTTTGCTTTGCAAGTGCCAGACTGATGAACGCACATGAGTCCGTAATTCCGGCATTCAACAGACCGCCACTAGAGCTATTGTGTGAACCGGTGGCTTGAAATCGAGTAACTTTTCTACCAGAGTTCACAGCCACTGAGTCTCAAGGCAGCTGCGATTCCCGGAAACCTCGTGGGAAACTTTTGAGGGGCATTTTAAGGTTACTTGAATTTCTAGCTGCTGGAACTGGAGGCTGTGAATTGAGGTTACATTTGGCGTACAGTACTTTTTAATTAAAAAAAAAAAATGGCGCAGAGTCCTCAGCAATTTTCATAAGCAGCAGAGGGGAAAACTGATGGCTGAGTGCTGATGGTAATTTCCTGGGAAGGAGCTAATGGCCATAAAGGTTCCCAGGCTATCCATATCAGCTCAAAGCTGTTTGCTTAGCCTTTCCTGGATATTTTAGGGGAGACTCATCTCTTCCCCCCCCCCCCCCCCCAAAAAAAAAAAAAAAGCCATGGGGTTCCCCTTTATACTGAATAACCAGCAACGGCTATGCAGACAGCTGTGGGCTGATATCAATTGCCTAGGAAAGGCCCGTGAATATTGTCCCCCTCCCAGACTGAAAACATTAGCTCCCAGCCGCCCCAGAAATGGCGCATCAATAATATGTGCCAAATCTGGCCCTTAGCCTCTCTTCCCACTTGCCCTGGTGCGGTGGTGAGTGGGGTAATAGATGTGGGGTTGATGTCAGCTGTTTTATGACCACTGGCACAAGCCCAGAGGTTGGTAATGGAGAGGAGTCTATAATACGCCCCCATTACGAACCTTATAGATTGTAGTAAAAAAAAAAAAAAAGCCAGAATAAAATCTATTTCATTGAAGTAATGACACAAACCAATTTTTTTTAAATAAACAAGCACAGTTAGGCTACTTTCACACATCAGGTTTTCGGCGTCAGGCGCGATCCGGCGTCGTGCCGGAACGCCGGATCCGGCAAATGTTTTGTAAAACCTGATGTGCCGGATCCGTTTTTCTGCCGGATCCGTCTTGTTCTTGACAGAAAAAACCGGATCCGTCTCATCCGGTTCATCCGTTTTTCTATCCGTTTTTCGACGGATTACGCCGGATCCGGTTTTTAAAATTGACCCTTGTGGCCTTCCGAACGGGATTGGCTACTGGAAAACTATATATAGCGTGTTCCTACAGCCCTTCTTTGACAGGTTGGAGAGGAGAAAGTGCAGGTTGGAGAGAAGAGCAAGTTACTGGCGAAGATGGATGTTGTGATTGGAAATATTTTGAAGAATTTGGAGGATTTTATAGCGGAGGCGAATCGTTTGAGGGTGATTGTTCTGGAGAAAGAGAGAGCGAGACAGCAGCGCATCAGGCATCGTAGACGACGTTTGTGGATCCACCCCATCACAGCCAAGAGAATGACGCGTGGGGTCTATTCTACACTCTGCATGGACCTTCGACGAAACCCGGATAAATTTTTTGGATATGTTCGGATGAAAATGGAGAATTTTGATTACTTGGTGGAGCGCATTGCACACCTCATAAGAAAAGCGGACACCTATTGCCGCTTCTCTGTTTCACCCGCAGAGCGTCTGATGGTGACTTTAAGGTAAGCCACATTTATTGGATATGCTCGCATCAGAGAACACTTTCACTGCAATCTTGTTGGTGGTAGTTTGTATCTCCAAGTGTTATAGCTTAGTTTTGGTATGTAATGCTGTGATTTTAAACTAATTGATTGTTTTTTAATTCCCCACAGATTTCTTGCAACTGGAGAATCCCTTTCGTCACTGCATTTCCAGTACAGACTCGGGATTTCCACCATATCTGGAATAGTGAAGTACACATGCCGTGCACTGTGGGACTCCTTAGCTGAAGAGTTTTTACCAGAGCCCACAACAGAGAGGTGGATTGAAATTGCTGACAAGTTTCAACAGATATGTCAGTTTCCCAACTGCTCGGGCGCTGTGGACGGGAAACATATCCGCATTGTAAAGCCAGCCGGATCGGGATTGGAATATTTCAATTACAAGAAATATTTTTTAATTGTCCTCATGGCCATCGCTGACGCGGAATACAAATTTATTGCTGTTGATATTGGGGCCTATGGCCGCTCCAATGACTCTCAAGTTTTCAAACTGTCTGCCATGGGGCGTAAACTGTATGGAAACACCTTCCAGTTCCCACCACCTAGACCGCTGCCGCAAACATCTGGTCCACCTATGCCATTTGTCTGTGTAGGGGATGAAGCCTTCCAGCTGTCAGAACACCTTTTGAAACCGTACTCTAGCAGAGGATTGACAAGACCAAAACGCATTTTTAATTACCGCCTCACAAGAGCAAGAAGAATGGTTGAATGTACCTTTGGTATTCTGACAGCCAAATGGCGGGTCCTATTGACTGCGATCAACCTCAAGACAGAAACTGTTGACGAGGTGATCAAAGCTTGCGTGGTACTCCACAATTTTGTTATCTGCAAGGAACCCATTTCCATTGAGGACACCTCTGAAGAAACCACCTTGCAAGATTACCATGACATTACCACTAGAAGTTCTGTGTCGGTTTCAGTAATGAGGGACAATTTTGCACTATACTTTGTCACCTCAAGGCAGAGTACACTGGCAGGATGACAGAGTGTGAAAGATTTGTGCCCAACCAAACTTGTGTACCTTCTGTACCAACAGTATATACCTTTGCCAACCAAAGTTGGCTATCTTGTCATGGTCTCTATTTTTAGCTTTAGGCCACAGGTGTGTACCTGGTTGTGTTTTATGCAAAGTATTTCACCTTTTAACAAAAGTTGTGTACATTGTTAGGAAATCACCAACAATAAACACAACTTTTTAGGTGAAATACTTTGCTTCAAACACAACCAGGAACACAACTGTGGCAAAAAGCTAAAATTTACCCACAGTTATATACCTGGTTTTGAATACCTTTTTACCTTTTAAATACCCTGTATTTAACCTTTTTTTTTTTAAACATATTTCGCCGCAGAAAGAAATGACAGACAACCAGTGTAAACAATAATTTAACTTTTATTTAAAATATATTTTTTTTTTTTTAAACTGTTTTTAAAGTTAAAAAAACTTTTTTAATAAAGGTTTGAAAAAAAACTGGGCATTTTTATTACAAAACACACATTACAAATCTGTGTAGTGTGGGGTGGAAATACTGCTGGAGGGGCTGCGGGACACTTCGACACTGGGAGTGTGGAGAGAGGACTGGGATCGTGGTGGGGAAGGAACAGTTAGAGGTGATGGTGTGGAAAAAGCTACAGAATGGGTGGACATGTGGGAGGCAGAAGAGGTGGTGGGCGGTGGAGTGGAGGGTTGGGCAGGGACTGTAGGAGCAGATGATGTTGATGGAAAGTTGTACGGGGAAGGAGTTTGGTACGGGGAAGGAGTTTGGTACGGGGAAGGAGTTTGGTACGGGGCAGGTTGCTGGAAGTGGGGAGATGTCTGGTACTGGGGAGGTTGCTGGTACTGGGGAGGTTGCTGGTATGTAATAGGAGGGGGAGGATGGAAAGTGGCTGGAGGGGGTGCAGATGTAATAGGGGAAGGATGGAAAGTGGCTGGAGGGGGTGCAGATGTAATAGGAGGGGGAGGATGGAAAGTGGCTGGAGGGGGTGCAGGTGGAGGAACTACAGTGGTGGGAGGTGGAGGTTGGGAGGTAACCTGCTGTAGAGCACCGTGGCACGAATGCATTACATGCATCTGCTGGGTAGGAGATAGTGTTGCCATGCGCTCCACAACAGACCTGAAAAAGGTGTGGTTTGGCGAAGATCTTGCTTCTGAATGCATGGTTTGCAGAAGTGTCTTCACCTCCAGAATGCTGGAGTTGATCTGCTGATAGCCTGCGGAGATTTGCTCTGACAAGACTTTTAGACCGTTCTGGAAAGATGCATTCAGATGCAAGAACTCTGGCGCATAAGTCTTTTCCTGACCCCTCTGCCGCTGCCGCCCAGTACCCGCAGGTGTACTAGAGGTGGCAGGGGCAGAAGGGTGGGGTAAAGGGAAAGCGATCTCCTCACCAGCAGCTTCATGTAATGTAGGTGGCCACGATGCTCCTGTGCTGGTGGATGGGACAGATGGGTCGAATGTGTGGGAAGGCTGGGAAGGTGCAGATGTACCGGGGCGGTCGAAGTGTCCCTCGGTGCCGGTCTCCTCAGGGATCGCCTCAGAAGGGTCCAATCGTGCAGGCTCCCGAGTGCTGCTCACCGTGCTGTGGAATAAAGAGAAAAAAAACCAATTAAAATAGTGACATGGTATGGCCCTGGCTGAAAAAAAAAAAGTTACATCTAAACATTTTTTTGTCACATGTGGTGTGTAATATTTACCTTCTGGTGAGCATTGTCTCCCGGAGGAAAGACAGGGCTCGTGCGTACTTGTACTTGCTCCTGCGTCCTCCAGATCCACTCGGGGCCCGCATCTCTTTATTGAACTCCTTCTTGAAACGATCCCTCACAGACCGCCACCGCTTCACAATTCTCTCCCCTGAAACGAGAAAGGACAAAGTGGTTAGTATACAACATCAGTGTTTCCCAAACTCCAGTCCTCATGGTCCCCAGGGGTCATGTTTTCAGGATTTCCAAAGTAAATAGAAATCCTGAACACATGATCCGTGGGGACCACGAGGACTGGAGTTCGGGAAACACTGGTTTACATCAAGCAACCGGTACTGTATATACTTACGCTCTTTAATCTGGGCCCGAGCATCGAGGTCCTCCCAGCGGTCCACAAGGAGCGAACAGATTTCCTCCCAGAGTCGTCGGGTAACGATAAGGTCAGCGTGGCGGCGGTCAGCCATATTCCAGAGCGGCTCCCTTTCTCTGACGAGATCGATGAGGCGGTCCACATCAATCCCTCCATCCTCACCGTCAGAGTCGGGAGCACGCTGTGAAGGCTGTTAAAGAAAAAGACAAAAATAACATAATTAGCCTCCACAAAAGAAATGAAATAAAAAGTGCAAAAAAACAAAGCAAAAATATTTATACTTACACGCTGGTGACCGCCGCGTTGCTGTCGCCGACGACCCCGGGAGGCACTGCGAGGACCTCTTGGCCGAGCACCAGATTGGGAAGACTAGAGAAGAAAACAAAAAATGTTATGTCTTTGGATGTAGGCATTTGTTTGCTGTGTGTGGTCTGCAGAACATTGTTTTCTATGTGTTGTGTGTAGTGTGATGTTGTGTTTCTGCGTTTGATGCAAAAAACTTACCAATTGTGAGCCCACTCCAGGTGTCTGTCCACCCCTTCCTTCTTCTTCTGGGAGCTCCTCTTCATCTTGTGATTCCTGTTTTGAAATAAAAGGCAATGAATAGACATATATTCCAGAGATGATGGATTTTGGAAATAAAAACTTACCGTCAAACGCTGACGATGCGAGGGAGGGCTCCCAGAAGATGATGTGCTGTCTTCCTCATGGCCAGACTCCATGGCTGTGGGTGGTGTTCCTGCTGCTGCCATTGCTGCTGCATCTATTGGGCGGCTGTTGAATAAAGAGAAACAAAGGGCCAATGAATATCTTGATATTCCATAGCCCTAGTTTGGAGGAATGGGGGATTTGATAATTACCGTCTCTCATCTGCTGCTGGACTCCCCTCCCGTTGTTCAGCATGCTGCTCCATTTGGGGTGGTGCTGATGGTGCTGCTGCTGCAGATGTCTGCTGCCTTCTCCTGCTCCTGGTTCTTGGCTTGGGTGGCATGTTGGGTGTGGCTGAGGGTCACACTGTCTTGCTTTTATATATGTCTTGTCGGCAGAGCTACTGAGCATGCTCAGACCAAAAAAACCGGATCCGGCCACCGGATCCGACTGTCGCCGGATCATAGAATCATAGAATCGTAGAGTTGGAAGGGACCTCCTGGGCCATCTGGTCCAACCCCCTGCTCAAAGCAGGATTCGCTAAATCATCCCAGTCAGATGTCTGTCCAGCCTCTGTTTGAAGACTTCCATTGAAGGAGAACTCACCACTTCTCGTGGCAGCCTGTTCCACTCATTGATCACTCTAACTGTCAAAAAGTTTTTTCTAATATCTAATCTGTGTCTCCTCCCATTCAGTTTCATCCCATTGCTTCTAGTCTTTCCTTGTGCAAATGAGAATAAAGTTGATCCTTCTACAATGTGACAGCCCTTTAGATATTTGTAGACAGCTATTAAGTCTCCTCTCAGTCTTCTCTTTTGCAAACTAAACATTCCCAAATCCTGCAACCTTTCCTCATAAGACAGGGTTTGCAGACCGGTCACCATTCTGGTCGCTCTTTTCTGAACTTGCTCCAGTTTGTTGATGTCTTTTTTAAAATGTGGTGCCCAAAACTGGACACAATATTCCAGATGAGGTCTGACCAAAGAGGAGTAGAGGGAAATAATGACTTCACGTGATCTAGACTGTATGCTTCTGTTAATACATCCTAGAATTGCATTTGCCTTTTTTGCTGCTGCATCACACTGTTGACTCATATTCAGTCTGTGATCTATTAGTATACCCAAGTCTTTTTCACATGTGCTGTCACTTAGCCCTATTCCTCCCATTCTATATATGCTTTTTCCATTTTTATTGCCCAGATGTAGTACTTTGCATTTCTCCCTGTTAAAAACCATTCTGTTAGTTGCTGCCCACTTCTCCAGTTTATTTAAATCTTTTTGAATCCTCTCTCTCTCTTCTCTAGTATTAGCTATCCCTCCTAGCTTTGTGTCATCAGCAAATTTAATCAGTTTACCCTCAATTCCTTCATCTAAATCGTTGATAAAGATGTTGAACAATACAGGGCCCAGGACAGAGCCCTGTGGTACCCCACTTGAGACATTCTTCCAACTGGATGTGCAGCCATTTACGACCACTCTTTGGGTCCGATCACTAAGCCAGTTTTGAATCCACCTAACAGTTGCCTTGTCCATTCCATACTTAATCATTTTTTCAATAAGGATTGTATGAGAGACTTTGTCAAATGCTTTGCTGAAGTCAAGATATACTATATCTACAGCATTTCCTTGATCCAACCAATCAGTGATACCGTCATAGAAGGAAATTAAGTTAGTCTGACATGACTTATTAGTTACAAACCCATGCTGACTCTGTTTAATCACTTCATTCTTATCCAGGTATTGACATACATGTTGTTTAATAATTTGTTCAAAGATCTTTCCTGGTATAGAAGTCAGACTCACCGGCCTATAGTTACCTGGGTCCACCTTCTTCCCCTTTTTGAAGATAGGAACAACATTTGCTCTTCTCCAGTCTTCTGGCACTTCTCCTGTTCTCCAAGAATTTTCAAAGATTATAGAGAGGGGTTCAAAAATTTCTTCTGCTATCTCCTTCAGTACTCTGGGGTGTAATTCATCTGGACCTGGAGACTTGAATTCATTTAGGCTAGCTAAGTGTTTCCTCACTATCTTTCTGTTTATAGATATCCTGGATTCTTCTATTCCCTTAATAGGACAGTGAATAACAGTTGATGTTACATTTCCTTTCTGAGAGAAAACAGATGCAAAATAGGAATTTAAAAGTTCAGCCTTCTCAACATCCTGTCTTACCATTTCATCATTTTCATCCTGTAAAAATCCTATAGCATCTTTGACTTTTCTTTTACTTTTGACATATCCCCAAAATCCTTTATTATTGCTTTTGACCTCTCTTGCAAGCCTCAATTCATTTTCAGCTTTAGATAATCTGATTTGTGCCCTGCAGGTTCTGCAGACAGCATTATATTCTTCTTTAGATATGCCTCCCTCTTTCCATTTTATAAACATTTTTTTTCTTCCTTTTTAGCATGTGCTTAAGTTCTGTGTTCATCCATCCTGGTTTCCTTAACTGCTTCCTATTCTTCCCTCTTTTCGGGAGCTCATAGGCGGCGCTCATAGGCTTTCATTGTATGAAAAAGCCGGACACGCCGGATCCGGCGTGTCCGGCTTTTTCGCCGGAGCCAAAAAACGTTACAGTAGCCGTTTTTTCCAGATGCCGGATCGCGTCACATTGCCGGATCCGGCGAAAATCTGATGAAACGCATGGCTATCCGGCTCAATCCGGCTCTAATGCAAGTCAATGGGGGGGAACCGGATCCGGCATTGCATTTCGCCGGATCCGGTTTTTGTCAAAAGCGCCGGATCGCGCCTGACGGCGAAAACCTGATGTGTGAAAGAGGCCTTATACTCACCTTTTACACCTAATCCATTGAAGCCCATGTCACCTGAAAAAGAAGAAAAATAAATAACCATATCCCTCGCCTGTCTAATGTGAAGATAATCCATACTGTCCCACAACGATGCGGAAGATTTAGAGAGCAGTCACATCATAATCGCTCCTGCAGTGTGTAGCGCTGACCTACCGTGAGAAAGTTCACTGGAGTTCAAAGCTGATGAACCCCGGTGTCTTCACTTACAGCACCGCTCGCTGTGTGGAAAGTTCTCATACATTGATAGAGCATAATTTTAGGGTATGCTACCAATTTCTAATCACTGGGTTGCAACGGTTGAACCACATATCATCGGACATTGGTGTTTAGTGAAATACCATGAGGCAAGTTACATCTAACTAAATACATCCAAATGTGTTTGTTTTGGGGTTGGTGATCAAAAGGACCCCACAAATCCTTACAATAAGGGGTCTCCATAGGACTAGCTACAGATGTGCAGTCCCACTCCACAATGATATGATGGCGCTATAAGAAGGACTGAGGCCAAGTGTGAGCGTGGGATTATGTGACTTGCTAACACTGGGTTGTCTTTGCAGCATCTGCAAGTGTTACCATCGGTCAGCTTGAACATCAGCTCATCCTCACCCTGGATCCCTGGAGAATTAGACAGATCCTCATAGAGCTGCATGGCATGACGTCAGACAGCAAGTTCTGGATGGTGTCTACTAAAGTACGAATTTTTCTTCATGTGTCTTTTTACAATTTGTGCGTGATGTATTTACGTCCTTTAATCAATGTATAAATTTGTTTCAGTGGGAAGTGCCAACTACATACAGTGGAATAATCCTAGGCATTAAAGACAGTCTGACAAGGGACCTGGTGTACATTCTGCTGGCCAAAGGCTTACACTGCACCGCCATTAAGGTTAGTGGCACATATTTATTGTGGAGACACGGGGGGGGGGGGGGGGTCTGTGGGCACTCTCATCCGCTGGCCCGAGATCGCATGGACCAGGGATCATCCCACTCTACACCTGCTCTCCTTTTTCCGTGGGCATAGTACTGCTCACACGACACGGTGAGGGTAAAACAGTCTGGCAATACTTTTTTGAATCAGAAAACAGGCAATAACTTATAGAACAGTCCCAGTAAAATATCCAAGATGGTGCAAATTACAGAGTCTCGCCTCTTCCGCTGATGTATTTACGGGTTCAGTGATGATCAATAGAGCAGATCTATATTCTTTCAGCCAGGGCCGTGGTCCCCTAAGCTGGCATCCTGTAGAATGGCAAATCTTTGTCCCTTGTGATGGACCCATGATGTCCTGTAGAGTATTCTGGGGTGCGGTTTTGTAAAGAGTCTCTCTGAATCTCCTTGCAGAACAATAGAAATCCTTTTTTTATATTCACATCTGTGGTTCAGGTCATCATCCACAGGTCAGGGGGAAGATGGAATGAATATAACTCTCATTGTTTGAGTATGTAACTCCCTACCGACATGTGCTGTGTATATATACGGCTCTGCCGGAGCTACTGTACGTTCCCGCAAACTACCGTGTATATATACGGTGCTGTGATCGTACTGGCTCACGCTGGGTGCTTCCGCAATCGAGTGCGGGTGTCAGCTCTATGTGAGAGCTGACACCCTGCAGCAACGCCCACGATTGGTGCTAACACTGATCGAGGGCGTTTAACCCCTGTGATGTTGCTGTCAATAGTGACAGCGTCATCACGGGGCATCACAGAGCGAGTGAGCGCCTTCTATACTCCATCTGCAGAACACGATAGTCTCCATGTTGACCTATGTTAATAGAAATTGAAAAAATATATTATAACAAAAATCATAAAATAAAAAAACAAAAAAAAGATTATGAATCCAATAAATACATTTATTTATGCAAAAAATAAAAAGTACACATTTGGAATTGCCAAGTCCCGGAAGGACCCGACCTATAAAACCGTCCCACTAGTTAACCTCTTCAGTGAACACCGTAAAAAAATAAATAAAAAGTGAGACAAAGTGTATGTATGTATGTATGTGTGTGTGTGTGTATATATATATATATATATATATATATATATATATATATATATATATATATATATATATATATATATATACAAAAAGGAAATCCAGCAAGAACTCAGCAAACCAGGATTGGAGTAAAATGATGCTTTTCTTCAACAAGGTATAAAAACGACCCACAAGAATCAGAAACCAGAGTACATGGCAGAAATGAGCGCAAATGGGAAGAAATAAAGAAAAGCATCATTTTACTCCAATCCTGGTTTGCTGAGTTCTTGCTGGATTTCCTTTTTTGTTTTCTTATTGAAGGATCTACTCCTAATCCAGTCCGTGCAGGTACTCGAGTACCAGATGGAAAGACCCATGAGTCTCATTGCTGCAGCTGGACACTGATTGATTGATATATATATATATATATATATATATATATATATATATATATATATATATATATATATATATATATATATATATATATATAAAAAAAAATTTTTATTTTTTTTTTTAATCATCTCATCATACCACCGAACAAATAGTGGAATAAAACGTGATCAAAAAGACTAATTAACATATAAATGGTACCGCTGAAAATGATATCTTGTCCCTGAAAAAACAAGCCGCCGCACAACTCAGTCAGCGGAAATATAAGTTATAGCTCTCAGAATAAAGCGATGCAAAAAAAAAAAAAATTCTATAAAATACCGGTAGTTTTTATTGTGCAAAACATAAAAAAAAATTATAAAAATGTGATATCGCTGTAATCGTACTGACCCGAAGAATAAAGCTGCCGTATAAATTGTACAACATGCGGAACAGCATAAAAAAATTGCTTCTTTTTGTTCATTCTGCCTCCCAAAAATCAGAATAGAAAGTGATCAAAAAATGACATGTGCTCAAAAATGATACCAATAAAAACGTTAACGTGTCCCGCAAAAAAACGACCTCATATGACTGAGAGCTATAATTTTTTCATATTTTGGCCCACAAAGTAGGGCGATGCAGAAACTAGTTTTTGCAATAAAAGGTCTTTATAGTGTGTGACAGCAGCCAAACATAAAAACCCGATATAAATCTGGTATCGCTATAATTGCACCGGCCCGAAGAATAAAGTCGCCTAATGATGAATAGGATGGTAGATGAGGACTCTGAAGCACTGTAGAGAGGATGAATGCGTTGGTAGATGGATGAGGGTGCTGCAGCACTGTGGAGAAGTTGAATACGGTAGTAAGTGGGGACTCTGCAGCACTGCGGAGAGGATAAATAGGGTGATAGATGGAGATGTGGGCGCTGCAGAACTGGGGAGAGGATAAATAGGGTGGTAGATGGAGATGGGGCACAGAGGAGAGGATGAATAGGGTGGTTGAGGGCGATGCAGCATTGTGGAGAGGATGGTTAGGGTGGTGGATGGGAATGAGGACGCAGCAGCACTGCAAAGAGGATGAATACGGTGGTAGATGGAGATGAGGGCGCTGCAGCAATGAGGAGAGGGTGAATACGGTTGGAGATGTGGGCGCTGCAGCAATGAGGAGAGGGTGAATACGGTTGGAGATGTGGGCGCTGCAGCAATGAGGAGAGGGTGAATACGGTTGGAGATGGAGATGAGGGCTCTGCAGCAATGAGGAGAGGGTGAATACGGTTGGAGATGTGGGCGCTGCAGCAATGAGGAGAGGATAAATAGGGTGATAGATGGAGATGTGGGCACTGCAGAACTGGGGAGAGGATAAATAGGGTGGTAGATGGAGATGGGGCACAGAGGAGAGTATGAATAGGGTGGTTGAGGGCGATGCAGCATTGTGGAGAGGATGGTTAGGGTGGTGGATGGGAATGAGGACGCTGCAGCACTGTGGAGAGGATGAATACGGAGGTAGATGGAGATGAGGGCGCTGCAGCACTGTGGAGAGGATGAATACGGTTGGAGATGATGGCTATGCAGCAATGAGGAGAGGTTGAATACGGTTGGAGATGGAGATGTGGGCGCTGCAGCAGTGAGGAGAGGGTGAATACGGTTGGAGATGGAGATGAGGGCTCTGCAGCAATGAGGAGAGGGTGAATACGGTTGGAGATGTGGGCGCTGCAGCAATGAGGAGAGGATAAATAGGGTGATAGATGGAGATGTGGGCACTGCAGAACTGGGGAGAGGATAAATAGGGTGGTAGATGGAGATGGGGCACAGAGGAGAGTATGAATAGGGTGGTTGAGGGCGATGCAGCATTGTGGAGAGGATGGTTAGGGTGGTGGATGGGAATGAGGACGCTGCAGCACTGTGGAGAGGATGAATACGGAGGTAGATGGAGATGAGGGCGCTGCAGCACTGTGGAGAGGATGAATACGGTTGGAGATGATGGCTATGCAGCAATGAGGAGAGGTTGAATACGGTTGGAGATGGAGATGTGGGCGCTGCAGCAATGAGGAGAGGGTGAATACGGTTGGAGATGGAGATGAGGGCTCTGCAGCAATGAGGAGAGGGTGAATACGGTTGGAGATGTGGGCGCTGCAGCAATGAGGAGAGGATAAATAGGGTGATAGATGGAGATGTGGGCACTGCAGAACTGGGGAGAGGATAAATAGGGTGGTAGATGGAGATGGGGCACAGAGGAGAGTATGAATAGGGTGGTTGAGGGCGATGCAGCATTGTGGAGAGGATGGTTAGGGTGGTGGATGGGAATGAGGACGCTGCAGCACTGTGGAGAGGATGAATACGGAGGTAGATGGAGATGAGGGCGCTGCAGCACTGTGGAGAGGATGAATACGGTTGGAGATGATGGCTATGCAGCAATGAGGAGAGGTTGAATACGGTTGGAGATGGAGATGTGGGCGCTGCAGCAGTGAGGAGAGGATGAATAGGGTGATGGAGATGTGGGCACTGCAGAACTGGGGAGAGGATAAATAGGGTGGTAGATGGAGATGGGGCACAGAGGAGAGTATGAATAGGGTGGTTGAGGGCGATGCAGCATTGTGGAGAGGATGGTTAGGGTGGTGGATAGGATTGAGGACGCTGCAGCACTGCAAAGAGGATGAATACGAAGGTAGATGGAGATGAGGGCGCTGCAGCACTGTGGAGAGGATGAATACGGTTGGAGATGGAGATGAGGGCTCTGCAGCAATGAGGAGAGGATGAATAGGGTGATGGATGGAGACGGGGCGCTGCAGCACTGAGGAAAGGGTGAATTGGGTGATAGATGGAGATGGGGGACTGTAGAGGCGATGAATACGGTTGTAGATGGAGATGAGGGCGCTGCAGCACTGAGGAGAGGATGAATACGGTTGGAGATGGAGATGAGGGCGCTGCAGCAATGAGGAGAGGATGAATAGGGTGATGGATGGAGACGGGGGCGCTGCAGCAATGAGGAAAGGGTGAATTGGGTGATAGATGGAGATGGGGGGACTGTGTAGACGATGAATACGGTTGGAGATGAGGGCACTGCAGCAATGAGGAGAGAATGAATACGGATGGAGATGAGGGCGATGCAGCACTGAGGAGAGGATGAACACGGTTGGAGATGAGGGCGCTGCAGCAATGAGGAGAGGATGAATAGGGTGATGGATGGAGACGGGGGCGCTGCAGCACTGAGGAGAGAGTGAATTGGGTGGTAGATGGAGATGGGGCACTGTGGAGAGTATGAATACGGTTGTAGATGGAGATGAGGGCGCTGCAGCACTGAGGAGAGGGTGAATACGGTTGGAGATGAGGGCGCTGCAGCACTGAGGAGAGGATGAATACGGTTGTAGATGGAGATGAGGGCGCTGCAGCACTGTGGAGAGGGTGAATACGGTTGTAGATGGAGATGAGGGCGCTTTAGCACTGAGGAGAGGGTAAATACGGAGGTAGATGGAGATGAGGGCGCTGCAGCACTGTGTAGATGATGAATACGGTTGTAGATGGAGATGAGGGCGCTGCAGCACTGAGGAGAGGGTGAATACGGTTGTAGATGGAGATGAGGGCGATGCAGCACTGAGGAGAGGATGAATACGGTTGTAGATGGAGATGAGGGCACTGCAGCACTGAGGAGAGGGTGAATACAGTTGTAGATGGAGATAAGGGCGATGCAGCACTGAGGAGAGGATGAATACGGTTGTAGATGGAGATGTGGGCGCTGCAGCACTGAGGAGAGGGCGAATACAGTTGTAGATGGAGATGAGGGCGCTGCAGCACTGAGGAGAGGATGAATACGGTTGTAGATGGAGATGTGGGCGCTGCAGCACTGTGGAGAGGGTGAATACGGTTGGAGATGGAGATGAGGGCACTGCAGCACTGCAAAGAGGATGAATACGGTTGTAGATGGAGATGAGGGCCCTGTAGCACTGAGGAGAGGGTGAATACGGAGGTAGATGGAGATGAGGGCGCTGCAGCACTGTGTAGATGATGAATACGGTTGTAGATGGAGATGAGGGCGCTGCAGCACTGAGGAGAGGGTGAATACGGTTGGAGATGGACATGAGGGCGCTGCAGCACTGAGGAGAGGGTGAATACGGTTGGAGATGGAGATGAGGGCGCTGCAGCACTGAGGAGAGGGTGAATACGGTTGTAGATGGAGATGAGGGCGCTGCAGCACTGTGTAGAAGATGAATACGGTTGTAGATGGAGATGAGGGCGCTGCAGCACTGTAGATGATGAATACGGTTGGAGATGGAGATGAGGGCGCTGCAGCACTGAGGAGAGGGTGAATACGGTTGGAGATGGAGATGAGGGCGCTGCAGCACTGAGGAGAGGGTGAATACGGTTGGAGATGGAGATGAGGGCGCTGCAGCACTGTGTAGAAGATGAATACGGTTGTAGATGGAGATGAGGGCGCTGCAGCACTGTGTAGAAGATGAATACGGTTGTAGATGGAGATGAGGGCGCTGCAGCACTGTGGAGAGGGTGAATACGGTTGGAGATGGAGATGAGGGCGCTGCAGCACTGAGAGGATGAATACGGTTGGAGATGGAGATGAGGGCACTGCAGCACTGTGGAGAGGGTGAATACGGTTGGAGATGGAGATGAGGGCGCTGCAGCACTGCAAAGAGGATGAATACGGTTGTAGATGGAGATGAGGGCGTTGCAGCACTGTGTAGAAGATGAATACGGTTGTAGATGGAGATGAGGGCGCTGCAGCACTGAGGAGAGGATGAATATGGTGGAGGTAGCTGGAGATGAGGATACTGTAGCACTATGGAGAGGATGGGTAGGGAGGAATCCAAAAAATATAAGCCTAATGCGCCAATTACATATCAATCGGATCAGTCAAAGAATGTTACAGTATTACAGGTTCGTCATGGCTCGTGTTAAAAACTAATTTTGAATACCGGCTAATAGTTTTTATGCCCCTAAATAAATATTTGTCACCTACGTCAGAACTCTTTGTAAGACATATTCATTTTTTAACTGGCCAGAAACCTTGTCTTTGACTTTTTTGCCCCCCTTTTGTTGTGAGAATTCCCTTCTTTCTCTACTTTTACAAAAATAGTGCAGATGGAAATGTCAGTCCGATGAGCCACATTTGGTAACACTTTTGATGTTTTTTTAGGACTTCCCCCATGCTAAGCAGCTCCTGGCTGCCTGTCTGGAGCTGGTGACTGAGTTTTCTCCCAAGCTTCGGCAAGTGATGCTCAATGAGATGCTGCTGTTAGACCTCTACATGCACGAGACCGGGCCTGGCATGACCGGCGATCATCCTCCTCCAGAGCTGATCAGCAGAGTACGTGGATACCTGGAAATGAGGATTCCTGGTAAGAGAAGAGTTGTCCGTCACCCTTAGGCCTCATTCAGATGTCCGTTTTTTACTTGCGTGATCGATCTGTGTTTTCCATAGCCAGAACACGTACCCAATATAGTCTATGGGGCTGTTCACACGTCTGTTGCTTTATTGCTGATGAACAATTGCTGTGTTTTCTGATACTTAAACTGTATGCCAGGAGATATCACAACAGTGAGTACACCCCTCATATTTTTGAAAATATGTTATTCTAGCCTTTTCATGGGGCAACACTGAAAATGTGTCACTTTGGTACAGTGTAAAGCAGTCAGTGTACAGCTTGTATAACACTGTATACTTGGTGTGCCCTCTAAATTACTCAACACACCGCTATTAATGTCTAAACCACTGCCATCAAAAGTGAGTACACCCCAAAGTGAAAATGGCTGATTTAGCCAACTTCCCTTCCCTCTGTCATGTGATTCAGTAGTGTTACAAGGTCTCCTCTGTGAATGGGGTGCAGGTGTAGTAAATTTGGTGTTATCGCTCTCACAAACTCACACTGGTCACTGGAAGTTCAACATAGCGCCTCATGGCAAAGAAGTCTCTGAGGATCTGAAAAAAAGAGAATTGTTGTTCTACAAAAAGATGGCCAAGACTATAAGAAGATTGCTAACACCCTGACACAAAGCTGCAGCACAGTGGCTACGACCATACAGCGGTAACAAGACAGGTTTCACTTAGATCTGGCCTTGCAATGGTCGTCCAAAAGAGTTGAGTGCACGTGCTCAGCATCCTAGCAGAGGTTGTCTGTCCACAATAGATGTACGACTGCTGCCAGCATTGCTGCAGAGGATAAAGGGGTGGGGGGTTAACCTGTCAGTGCTCAGACCATATGCTGCATCAAATTGGTCTGTATGGCTGTCGTCCCAGAAGGAAGATTCTTCTAAAGATGATGCACGAGAAAGCCCACAAACAGTTTGCTGAAGACAAGCAGATTGAGGCTGGTTTCACATTAGCGCTTTTTAAGCGCACGCACGGCCGGGGGTAGCTCCGCCCCCGAGCCGGCTCTCTGCCCGGCGTGCCCGCCCCTTGCTTGTAGCGCCGCCTCCTAGCGCACAGCGGCGCCTGCGATCGGCGCACCCTATCTTTAGCATAGGGTGCGCAGATCGTGCGCAGGCCGTGCGCGCCAAAATCAAACTTTTCGGATTTCGGCGTGCTCGGCGCACCGTCAAAAGTGCGCAGCGCAGGTCAAAGCGCAACTAGCGCACGGCCTGCGCACAATCTGCGCACCCTATGCTAAAGATAGGGTGCGCCGATCGCAGGCGCCGCTGTGCGCTAGGAGGCGGCGCTACAAGCAAGGGGCGGGCACGCCGGGCAGAGAGCCGGCTCGGGGGCGGAGCTACCCCCGGCCGTGCGTGCGCTTAAAAAGCGCTAATGTGAAACCAGCCTAAGAATATGGATTGCTGGAAACATGTCCTGTGGTCGGATGAGACCAACTTAATTTGTTCAGATGGTGTCAAGCATATGTGGCAGCAACCAGGTGAGGAGTACAAAGACAATTGTGTCTTGCCTACAGTCAAGCATGGTGGTGGGAGTGTCATGGTTTGGGGCTGCATGAGTGCTGCTGGCTGTGGGAAGCTACAGTTCATTTAGGGAACCATGAATGCCAACATGTACTGTGACATGCTGAAAAAGTGCATGATCCCCTCCCTACAGAAACTGGGCCGTAGAGCAGTATTCCAACATAATGACCCCAAACACACCTCTAAGGCGACCACTGCCTTTCTAAAGAAACTGAGGGTAAAGATGTTGGACTGGCAAAGCATGTCTTCAGACCTAAACTCTATTGCGCATGTGTGGGACATCCTCAAACGGAAAGTGGAGGAGCTCAAGGTCTCCAACATCCACCAGGTCCGTGATGTCATGGAGGAGTGGAAGAGCATTCCAGAGGTAACCTATAAAGCTCCATGCCCAAGAGGGTTAAGGCATTGCATGAAAATAATGGTGGCCACACACAATATTTGTTAGGTTGAACAATAAATAATGTTCCCTAGTTGCCTGCTCCTGGCCCAATGGGTATTGATCAGTGCGCACTAAAAGAAATCACACCACACAATTGGATGTAACCTCTCTTGATCAATGTATGGCACAGCTCCAAGAGAGAGCAAGAGAAAAAAAGAGAGAGCTTTATTGATTCAAACAGGTTTTTATATCCCTTGTGAAGGGGCTTGGTTAACTCTAAGATGGGAGTGTCCAGATGTATTCCATTGGTTAGTGGGTTGGGCACTGAGCTGGTCTGGGCGGATCCATGAGGTCATCACAGTGGGCGTCGTCTTGGGTGGATCCATGGAGCACAGGGTGGTTTGGCCAAACAGGAAATTCCAGTTCTATGAGCACACGGTATGAGGTGCTGGCAGCCATCTTTAGTGTCACACTTTGATCTGAAAAAGCTCATGTAAGGTGAAATAATACACTTGAGGTTAATTAAGTATTTGATCTTAAGGCTCTCCTCAACAGTCCCCCCCTAAATACTTTATTAACCTTCTTTTCTTGATCCTACTGTGGTTCCCTAACCCAACAGTGTTAAGTGTCACTATGCAATTATGGATATACACTCACTGGCCACTTTATTAGGTACACCATGCTAGTAAGGGGTTGGACCCCCTTTTGCCTTCAGAACTGCCTCAATTCTTCGTGGCAGAGATTCAACAAGGTGCTGGAAGCATTCCTCAGAGATTTTGGACCATATTGACATGATGGCATCACACAGTTGGCGCAGATTTGTCGGCTGCACATCCCTGATGCGAATCTCCCGTTCCACCACATCCCAAAGATGCTCTATTGGATTGAGATCTGGTGACTGAGGAGGCCATTTGAGTACAGTAAACTCATTGTCATGTTCAAGAAACCAATCTGAGATGATTCGAGCTTTATGACATGGCGCATTATCCTGCTGAAAGTAGCCATCAGATGTTGGGTACATTGTGGTCATAAAGGGATGGACATGGTCAGCAACAATACTCAGGTAGGCTGTGGCGTTGCAACGATGCTCAATTGGTACCAAGGGGCCCAAAGAGTGCCCAGAAAAAATTCCCCACACCATGACACCACCACCACCAGCCTGAACCGTTGATACAAGGCAGGATGGATCCATGCTTTCATGTTGTTTACGCCAAATTCTGACCCTGCCATCCGAATGTCGCAGCAGAAATCGAGACTCATCAGACCAGGCAACGTTTTTCCAATCTTCTACTGTCCAATTTCGATGAGCTTGTGCAAATTGTAGCCTCAGTTTCCTGTTCTTAGCTGAGAGGAGTGGTACCCAGTGTGGTCTTCTGCTGCTGTAGCCCATCTGCCTCAAAGTTCGACGCACTGTGCGTTCAGAGATGCTCTTCTGCCTACCTTGGTTGTAACGGGTGGCAATTTGAGTCACTGTTGCCTTTCTATCAGCTCGAACCAGTCTGCCCATTCTCCTCTGACCTCTGGCATCAACATGGCATTTCCGGCCACAGAACTGCCGCTCACTGGATTTTTTTTCTTTTTCGGACCATTCTCTGTAAACCCTAGAGATGGTTGTGCGTGAAAATCCCAGTAGATCAGCAGTTTCTGAAATTCTCAGACCAGCCCTTCTGGCACCAACAATCATGCCACGTTCAAAGGCACTCAAATCACCTTTCTTCCCCATACTGATGCTCGGTTTGAACTGCAGGAGATTGTCTTGACCATGTCTACATGCCTAAATGCACTGAGTTGCCGCCATGTGATTGGCTGATTAGAAATTAAGTCTTAACACACAGTTGGACAGGTGTACCTAATAAAGTGGCCAGTGAGTGTATATCAGAAGGTATATAGGAGCGCACTAACCGTGTCTTTGGGACTTTTCTACCAGTTGGGACCATTTCTCTCCAATCTTCCATCACCATGGTTACAAAGAATACACATGTGATTAACCACTAACCCTGATGTACACATCCTAGATCTGACCGTCTTGTCCGGGAGGGGGAATTGGAGTCTTCACCAGTTTGAGACAAGTTTTCCCTTGTGGAAAACCTCCCTTTGTAGCTGGACTTTGACAAGCAGGTCAGATCCTGCTCTGTCCCTACCTGTCTGACAAGTTTACAGTATGAGAGGTGGATCCAGGAGGTCATCAGCAACCCTTAAAAGAAATTAACACAGCAAGCAACATTATGTAGGTAGAAGGTTCTGATGGAGGCATGAACTTCTTGCAGTTAGAGGCGTGTATTCACGTTGGTCTTCCTTCAAGCTTGACCGACGTAGGAGCTGTCAAAGCACTTGGTAGGGACCCTCAATTCTCAACTCCAGGGATGTCTTTCTGATGAACTTCTTTACCAGCACGTAGTCACCAGGTTGGAAAGTATGGGTACCTTCACTGGAATCTGGATCTGGAATGGATGATAAAACTCATGCATGTGTTAGTGACAGTTCTTTAGTAAGGGCAATGACATAATTTACAAGAGTATCACTTCCTAAGGCTAGCTGTTGTGGAAAATATTGAACCAACCTTGGAGGCCCCCCCAAAAGTAATCTCATATGGTGTGAGTTTAGTGGGACCTCTTGGAGTGTTTCTGACTGAGTGTAAGGCAATGGGCAAAATGTCTGTCCAACGAAGTCTGACTTCCTGACAGGCTTTCAGTATTTTATTTTTCAAGGTGGCATTCAGTCTTTCTACTTTTCCACTACTCTGAGGGTGGTGTGCAGTATGTAAACCCAAATCAGTCCCTACCAATGTCCATAGTTCCTTAGTCAGTGCTGCAATGAATGCGGGTCCTTGGTCACTCTGTTACCTCTGGGACCCCATATCTGCATACTACTTCAGTCATCATTCTCTTAATAGTCACTCTGGCAGTCATGTTGGTCACTGGATAGGCTTTGGGCCATCCTGAGAACATGTCAGTCACTACCAATACATACTCATACTTCCCTACTTTCTGCATTTGAATATGATCGATTTGAATTCTCTGAAAGGGATAGAGTAGTTTAGCCAAATGTTTCTGAGACGGTGCTTGACTGCATGTTACACACATAAGGCAGGACTTGCAATATTTTTGGGTGACAGTAGAGATCCCAGGTGCCATATAAGTCTTCCAAATCAAGTGATTTATCTGATTCTTGCCTCTATGTGTGATATTGTGTGCCCATTCTGTCACCGAGGGGTACAGATCTTTTTGTTCATCCTCCAGACTCCATCTTCATCTATTTTTTTTTTTTTCTCCTCCTTCTTGGCAAGACTTCTTTTCATCATCTGTCTTGGTGTAGATGGATAAACCTCATAAGAGAGCTTTGAAGCCCTTCATTGTCTTGTGACACGTACACTGCTGCTTTCTCTTTCCCAAATGGATCTGCAGCATACGTTTTTTTCTGTTTTGTCAGCGAAGTTCCCCCCTTGCTTCTGGAGAATTCAATCTCTCGTGAGCTTTGATCTTGATCACTGCAACCTCCGAAGGTAGATCTAGAGCGGCCACAAGTTCATGTATGGAGCAGCATGTTTTACAGGAGTTCCACTGGACTTTAGGTATCCTCTGGCTGCCTAGATACTGCCGAAGTCATGAGCCACTCTGAAAGCATATCTTGAATCCATGTATATGTTGACCACCCTCTCCGTCGCTTCCTGACAAGCCAGTGTCAAAGCCTTAAGTCCCGCTTCTTGTGCAGACATATGTGGTGGTAGGTATCCAGCTTAGATAACCTGGTCATGTGTAACCAAGGCATATCCCGTATGGAACCTTCCTGTTTTATCTGCAAATCTGCAACCTTCGGTGAAGAACTTCAAGTCAGCATGTGGGAATGGGTCTTCAGACACACTTTTCTTGGAGGCTGCTTCTTCCTGCATCTGTTCGAGACAGTCATGATCCTCTGAGTGTGTAAAGGCGTCTTCACCAAGAGCATCAGTATCATCATCCACATCCCCCCTGGAAAGAGGAAGCAGCGTGGACGGGTTGAGGATGGTGCAGCGGATAAGAGTGACATTATCCAAGAGGGACCATTGAAGTCTCATATGACGCTGCAGCGACAGGTGTTTAGGTTCGTGTCCTCGAACAGTCCAACCAGATAAGCCTCACTGGCATCCTG
This sequence comes from Dendrobates tinctorius, assembly GCF_039654945.1. Lineage (NCBI taxonomy): Eukaryota > Metazoa > Chordata > Amphibia > Anura > Dendrobatidae > Dendrobates > Dendrobates tinctorius. The sequence goes on along the minus strand of NW_027361832.1, from coordinate 1,423,320 downwards.
TAGGGCCATCTTGCCGAGCTCTGGAAGGGCTGATCGGTCTTGAAGTCTAGGGCGATCTCCCTCACCAGGCACTGGAAGGGGAGCTTACGGATAAGCAGTTCGGTGGACTTCTGGTAGCGGCGGATCTCACGGAGAGCAACTGTTCCTGGGCCGGTAAAGGTGTGGCTTCACTACACCAGTGGCGGGAGCGCTCTTCCTGGCGGCTTTAGTGGCCAGCTGCTTACGAGGAGCTTTTCCTCCTGTGGATTTACGAGTGGTCTGCTTAGTTCTGGCCATAGCTCTGTACAGAAGAGAACAGATGTAAATACTTCTGTAGGAGCAGCAGGAGGTAACAGTCCTGGAATGAGGAGCTCTATTTGGGCAGCTCCAATATCATGGGGGAGTCCATGTGACGCAGGCAGTCTTAAAAAGCTTTAAAAATCCTGTCCTCATTATTAATTAACCTGATTTCGGAGAGGCAGCAAATGCTTGGGGGGCTACGCTTGTTCATTATAATTTCAACATTTTCTCTTGCACATGCATGAACAGGGAAATCGAAAATGCCAACACTAATAGCGGGAATTGTCAAGGTCTCAATCTGCTCACTAATTTGCATACTCTAAAATGCGAGTTGTTGTTGAGTACTAACGTCTGGATGAAAAGGGTCAAAAGTAGGGGTCACAGCGTATATGATCATTCTACATGGAGGATTGCCAGATTTAGTCACCACTAGGTCCCAAACAGCTATCTGACCACGTGACTCAACAATAATTCGACTGTCAGCTTGAATAGTCGCCCCTCCTGTTTCCACTATAGCTCTAGCCACATCTCCAATGTGCTCTAACCGAGAATTGGCAGCACTAACAATCCATTATTATGTCACCCTTTCCCACTACTAACAAGGGTCCCTCAGGAAGTTCTTTTTCAAAGAAATAAGTTGCCAACATTCCCTCTTCTTTTTGCTTCCTGTCATGTTGGTATCCCCCTTCCAAACTGAGTCCCCCCCCCCCCTTGATACAGTTGCCACCATCCCGTACAGGTGTGCTCTTGGCTGGGAGAGAGCCTGTAAGGTACTGGGTATGGAAGTGACAGTAGAAAAGGTCAATGTCGGGGATGATCCAGGTGGATGGATTTTTGGGTTCACCACAGGAGCTATAGGGGAAAGGGCCGTTGTTCCACTGGACTCAATTGTAACAGGGAGCATGGGGTAAAGCCTGTTCACTTCTCGAAGGAATATAGTATTGGCCGTTAGTGGTCATTAGTGGGTAACAAGGATTTGGTGGCGTGGTGTGTTGCCTTAATCTAAGATGTTCATCACTGGAAGGTGTGTGTGTGTGTGTCTCGTCCTGAATCGTGCTCTTGCTACGTGGTCCCTGTCTGATTTCCGTGTTCTGTAGTTTACAAAAATTACCTTGTAATCAAATTATTAATCAAATTACCAGGCCCTCCAGTGCCGAGTCAATCACTCTAGGTCAGATGGCAAACCTCAATTTATTAGGCTACGCACTCCAAGAAACGCACCCAATAGGTCGAGTCAGTCACTCCAGACCTATTTTCTCCTTAATTTTACAATTTATTAGCTATGCACTGAATCAATCACTCCAAGTAACGCGGCAAAACTCAACTTTCAAAATACACCTCATATTAATTAAATTATTAATCAAATTACCATGCCCTCCAGTGCTGAGTCAATCACTCTAGGTCACGTGGCAAACCTACAATTTATTAGGCTACGCACTGAGTCAATCACTCCAAGTAACGCGCCCCAATAGGTCAAGTCCATCACTCCAGACCTACTTTTTTACAGAAACTACTTCCTACTAACAGAACTGAAAATCTTATGACAGGCAACAACCATGTACTGTTGTACGAACTGGAGCGACGTTCCAAGATGGTCACCAGAAGAAACACACTTGCCTTCGCCAAAATGGCGGCCATAAGACACACATTTGCCATTCCCAAATGGTCGCCAAAAGAAACACATTTGCCATTCCCAAAATGGTTGCGAAAAGAAACACATTTGCCATTCGCTAAAATGGCTGCCATCAGAACACATTTGCCATTTCCAAGATGGATGCCAAAAGAAACACATTTGCCATACGCTAAAATGGCTGCCATCAAAACAACACATTTGCCATTCCCAAGATGGCCGCCCGAAAACACATTTTTTTCCTCGCCAAGATGACCACCAGAAGAAACACATGGCTCACCAACAAAATGGCTGCCATCAGAAGAAAACACATGGCTCTGTACACAAAAATGGCTGCCACCAGAAGAAACACATGGCTCTGTACCACCACCATACGGCGGTGGCCACTCACAGGATGCATCCCTGTAATACACATAACTCAAAACTCTGTACTTTTTATTCCTTTCCTTTTCTACCCAATTTTCTCCATGCAGACTTTTAGAGACTCTTTCCCATGCCTTAGCAGTAGACAACAATCCATTATCTTCTAGGATACCTTTCCAAGCAAGAGAATCTTCCACTCCAGGGGCTGCAACCTTCCCAGATCTGGCATTCCAAACAGCCTCTTAGGCCTTTTTTTTTTTTTTTTTTTTATACATTGTTTTACACAACAACAAACAAATAAGACCACAAACTTGAGATTCTAAAGATAAACTTAGTATGCGTAGCCTTCCACACAACTTCGAAGGCTTTTTATATTGTTTTACACAACACTAAACAAACCATAAGACTGGAGAGTTGACTTAAACCTGAAAAAACTGAGATACTACAGACAATATCTGTAGCCACATTTCCTATTTGTTCTGTTGTTGTTGTTTTTTTTTTTTTTTTTTTTTCCTTCTTCTCGGACACTGCTGAAAAGCTCACTTGGTCTCATTTTTAGCAGTCATCTCCACTCGGCACAAACACATAACAGGCAGCAGGCAACTAATACACATGACGGTTCTTGCATTAAATGGCCAGCAGCGGAGAGACCCTTCTGCCGTCTTACAGATACCTCGAAAACCGGACACAGTCAGGCAATCTGCCCAGGATACCCCGAAGGACACAGGTAAAGACTACAGATTATAAAAATCAGCAGCCTTATCGTCTTCTGATATGGAGGTGATCAGTCTCCTGTTTCGGGGCATCCAGTGCGTCCTGCCGGTCCTCAGGGTTTAGGACGTCATCCTCTGCTGGCCCCACTTTGGGTGCCAAAAATATTAGGTTGAACAATAAATAATGTTCCCTAGTTGCCTGCTCCTGGCCCAATGGGCATATTGATCAGTGCGCACTAAAAGAATCACACTACACAATTGGATGTAACCTCTCTTGATCAATGTATGGCACAGCTCCAAGAGAGAGCAAGAGGAAAAAAAGAGAGGGCTTTATTGATTCAAACAGGTTTTTATGTCCCTTGTGAAGGGGCTTGGTTAACTCTAAGATGGGAGTGTCCAGATGTATTCCATTGGTTAGTGGGTTGGGCAGTGAGCTGGGCGGATCCATGAGGTCATCACAGTGGGCGTCGTCTTGGGTGGATCCATGGAGCACAGGGTGGTTTGGCCAAACAGGAGATTCCAGTTCTATGAGCACACGGTATGAGGTGCTGGCAGCCATCTTTAGTGTCACACTTTGATCTGAAAAAGCTCATGTAAGGTGAAATAATACACTGGAGGTTAATTATTTGATCTTAAGGCTCTCCTCAACATATTGACACTTTGGGCACAGTTTGGCCATTATCACTTAGGGGTGTACTCCCTTTTGTTGCCAGCAGTTTAGACATTAAAGGCTTTGTGTTTAGTTATTTAGAGGGCGCATCAAATTTACACTGTTATACAAGCTGTACACTGACTACGTTGTTTCGAAGTGTCACAACTTCAGTGTTGTCCAAAGAAAAGTTATATAATAAAATATTTACAAGAATGTGACGGGTGTGTTCACTTGATTGACATACTGATCCCACCGACATCGATGGGATCCACCCACAGTCTAATGTATATGGTGGTGCCAGCCAAATGCTGATTGGGAGAGATGTCAATCCCGCATGTTAGAATTCAGACTGCTGGTGGCGTTGTTCTCCCGGAGATAAGTCTCCGACCGAAGTGTCAGCCGGCAGCATTCTCATAGAGAACACGAGCGCTCGGCCTAACGTGATGATTGGCTGAAGCATCGGCTAATGTGTATGAGGAGCTAAGGATGAAAATATCAGTGCAGACAATGTCCTGTCTCACGGTTGCTGCAGTCTCTTCCTTCCATGATGTAGAAATGGGTCACTCTGGACAATGAGACCTTGAAGCCAAGATTTATCATTAATGACTAAGGCGGGTTTACACTATTCAAGCAGTGGCATTAAATGACCTCCCGTCGTCTGCATGTCTGCGGATTGGCCATCGTGTAATAGCCTGTTTACACTGGACCCCACATTTAATATGAACACAGAACAATGAGTGCGCAGCGCGCATAAATGGTCATTGTACTCTGCAGCACACACGACAATGGGCTGCTGAGAACGATGAATGGAAATGGTTGTCCATTACCCGACAACTAAATAAAATAAAACACTGCATACTCTCCTCCCGCAGCGGTGCCATTCCAGCAATCTACACCGCTGTTCCCAGTGTAATGTGACCTGTTTGTATCATGTGCCTGCTGCAGATATTGAAAGGCCGCTCATCACTGCAGCCTTTACTGTTTGGTCAGTGCAGACATCCATCCTGACTGTATATTGATGAGCGGTGGCCATAAAGCAGCAGATCATTGGCTGCAGTCTGCACATGACACAGCAAGTCACATCTCTCCAGGAACCGAGCCGCTGTTGTGCCCAGAACCGATCTCTGTCGCACAGAATGGTCACACAGCGTCTGCTGCCGATTAAATGGCTTCCGCTGATGTCACATTCAAAGAGCAGCAGCTTCTCTTCCACTCGGCTCTGTTGATGGGATGTGACTGCTGACGTGCTGATTGACAGCTGGCTCCTCGCTGTCTAACTTTTTCTTGAATCTTTGTCTTGTACTTTTCCTCTGTTACACATCCTGGAAATGTATGCCTTAGTTGACAACTGAGTATTGCACATCCCACACTATATCACTGTCCAACCATTGCTTATCATAGAGGTACGTGCTCCATTGACAAAAAAAAGGAAATGCCCAGTTATCAATATATTGATGCATTTCCATGGAAAATACTAGGAACAGAACAACACTAAATTCTTAGAAAATAAATAATTGATGTTCGACGTGTCGGCTCCTGTACGACTTCTTATCCCAGCGTCACTTGCAGTATGTGACATGTAAGGGCTATTGAAGACCGCACTGTCTCCTCTTACTAGAGGTAATGGATGGTCACAATATGAGGCTGTGACTGCCATTATTCCGACCCCATGATATGACAAGGGGATAATCTGGAAATGATCTTTTCTTCTCCTTTCAGACATTCCCCTCCGACAAGTAGTAGCAGAGGAATGTGTTTCCTTTTTGCTGAATTGGAGAGAGAATGAGTACCTAACTCTGCAAGCATCTTCCTCCTTGGTGCAAAATAACCCCTATGTGAAGGTAAGCCACCATAGTCCCGTGTAACAATGACCTTGTGTGGTAAGGACTACGATAACGGGGAGCTCTGATCCCATTTAACATCTTAGATGCTGTGGCACTTTTTAATAGTTTTGGCAAAGCAGTAAAAAAAAAGTGAATTATTTTCTTTGCTCTTGTAAGTGGTTTTTAACAGTGCGGTGCTTTTTTTTTTTTTTTTTTTTTTTTATGAAGCCAAAAGTGGATCCAGCAAAAATAATAGAACCAGTTGTCTAAAATGTATATTACAGTGCTCAGCATAAACAAGTGCTCCCCAAAAAACTTTTAGTTTCCTTTCAGAATCAACATGTTCTATGGCATGCCATACTACAAATACTCCCGCAAATGTCGGCCATTGATTGCAAACACGATTTAACAAATTCATTCAAGATCATATTGCAAAAATGAGTACACTCCAATGAAAGTCTTTTTTTTTTTTTTAAAAAGAAGATGGTCCCATCACCCCATGCCCTTGGTAGAGGAGCACTTTTTCAACTTGACAATGATCCAAAACACTCATTTAAGGCCACAATTGCATTTCTGAAGAAGAACAGGGTGAATGTGCTTCCATGGCTTATTGTCTCCTGAAGAGACAAGATGTCGTCATTCTCCATCCACCATCCAGGCTCTAAAAGAAATTGTTTTTGAAGAATGGAAAAAAGATGTTGCAACATGTCGCCAACTTGTTTGTTCCACATCTTAAAGACTTGGTGCTGTCCTTTTTAAAAATCATGGAGGTCACATAAAGTGCCAGATGTAGTAGATTTCGATGTGGGGTGTACTCCATTTTGCATCAACTAATTTGAGCAAAACTGAAGATTTTGTAATGAAACTTTATTAACCTTACTTTCATGTTTATAGGTTAGAAAAAAAAATGTTCTATAAAGCTCCGTCTCGTCAAAATGTATGTTGGCGCAGCCTTCCACACTGGGCTACTGTTCTAGATGTGGCTGCTGATGGCGTAACATGTGTCCGTCAGCCTCCACCAATAGTAAAACCAAGCACATGGGAAAGCTGTTTTTTTTCTATTGGTGGAGACTGATGGACTGTTGTGGTCACTTGGTCTGCTATCGGCAGCCACTTTTAGAACAGGGTCCTTTTTGCAGTCTGTGTGCTGATTTTCCAACCACATCTACTGGACATGTGTGTCACACATCTTTCCAACATTCGTAGTAAAACATTATTTTGTGGCATTACTTCTAATATTCCACCAACTAATTTCAGATTTGCCTTGCTCAATTCTCTGGTGGTGTGATATATTCATTAGAGGTTTCAGTGTCACATGTTTGTGCGTCTGGAGCTGGATTTATATAGAAGCGCTATAGTTATAAAAACGGATTAGCTCATCTCATTTTTTTTTTTTGTCTTGTTCCTAGCTTGGACAGCTTTTGGCAGCCACCTGCAAAGAGCTCTCCGGATCAGACAGCCGGAGGACGGCTAAAGACCTGTGGGAAGTGGTGGTACAGATATGTAGCGTCTCCAACCAGCACAAGCGGAGCAGCGATGGCAGGATCAGTCTGATAAAGAACAGAGATTCCACCATGGGGATTATGTACCGGTATGTCAGTGGATTAATGTACACTGCTGTTTTGCCGCCATGTGTGTCATTATGTTATATTGTCTTTCCTGTCTTGTATAAATTATAGAAAACTCGGTATAAAGAATGTGTTTCTTTATTGCTTCATTGCTGGATACAGGAAAAAACCATGGGTGATTGCTGCCATTAGAAGGGAGACTATGCAAAAAAAGTTATGCGCTCCTCAGCAGGGTACACCCCCCCCCAACTGCCACAAAATTAATACGTTTTAGCTTAGATTCAGTAGGAGACAGACACGAGTCTGGACCCATGCCCGCTTTACACTTTTTTTTTTTTTTTTTTTTTTTTTTAAAGATTTTGTTGTTTTTTATTAATGGTTTCCCTTTTTCTATCAGATAATGCTTGTGAGGGCGACTGAGTGGAGTTTTGTCACACTGATCTCCCGCCTAGAGACCGAGAGCACAGTGTGGAGTTGTCACTACTGTATTCTCTCTGGTCTATGAGACAGAACCCTAGCCAAGCAAGAGGAGAACGCTCCTTGCCACTAATACCTTGCCGGCTCGCCCTCCAGAGCTAGATGGAACAGGGAGGGAAGACTGATCCGTTACCTGCCAGTCGCCCGACAGTTTGCACCTGAGATGTCTGATGTCAGTCTTCCACTACGGATCTGCGAAGAAGGATTCGGGATCTTCAGGACAGATATATCCAGATCAGGCAAGCAGTGAAGGAGGCCCCAAATAATTTAATAAAAAAAAAAAAAAAACGGGAAAAAAGCAAGAAAGGGACAAGAGATGAGGATAAGTTCCTAGTTTTCCCCAGTCATGTTCTATTACACACCTGGGGAAAAAACTCTTGTCAACCCCCTAGACAAGCTGCATCCTCCGTGCCGCCTTGGTACTCCCTTGGCATTCTGATAGACAGCGGGGGAGCCGGTCGGAGGTAAGTATCACACATAGCAATATCGCTGCTGCGTCACAAAATCGGTGACACTTAAGCGATCTCGCTTAGTGTGACGGGGCCTTTAGAGTACTTTGCTTCCATAACAGAGGGCCAAATGCCCGCCTCCTAAGAGACACATCCAGTTTCGTTCCTTTCAGAAGCTTTCAGTCTGAAGCAGCAACCACCAGCCCACCTGCGCTGGTCCTCCAGGTCAAGATCCAACAGACTCTCTTCACCATGATGAGCCAACTCCACCTGGGAAACCTCCTTCAGTTTCGGGATAAGTGGCTCTCAGTAGTCGATGATGCCTGGGTCCTGGATGTAGTCTCCTATGACTACAAAATAGTATTTCCTACTCTCCTACACTTTTTTGTTTTTATAGAGTCCCGCCGCCCAAAGAACCCCCCTCCCTCATTCTCGTTTTTTTCCAGGCTATTCGCTCTTGAAGGTAGGCGGCATTAGTCTTGTTCCCCTGCAGGAATGCTTTTTGGATGTTTGTTCAAACCTGTTTGTGGTCCCAAATTAGGATGGCTCTGTTCACCCCATCCTGAACCTCAAATTATTGAACAAACCTGTCCATTTGCATCACTTCAGGATGAAGTGACTTGGGTCGGTGATGGCCACCATTGAGCCCGAGGAGTTTCTATGCACTGTTGTTTGGACTAGCCATAGCACCAATGATTTTCACGAAGATAATGTCGACAATCTTGGCCATACTTTGAAGCAAAGGCATTTTTGTCATCCCTGACTTGGACGACATTCTCATTAAGGCTTTATCCGCCTCTGCATGCTGCAAGAGTCTGCAGATCACTCTCTTTCGTCTCTGCTGAATCATCAACAGTTCGAAGTCTTCTCCGATTCCGGCCCAACACATTGTTTTCCTGTGAATGCTGTTTAACACATCGCGGGCAAGGATTTTCTTCCCAAAGAAAATGTCTTAACTCTAATACGCAGGATTCGATTTCTGAGGTTCCTCCCCATGCTTTCTCCGGTTTTGCATGTAGTGGAAAAGATGGTAGCAGTTCCATTCGCTTAGTTCCACACACGATTTTTCTCCCATCAAGATGGGAGAAGTCGGCTCGCTTTCTGGACCGGCTTGTCACACTCCCCTCTCAGATCAAGTAATCCCTGGAACATAGAAGACTCTCCTTTCTCGGCGGTCACGGAAGATCGTTTCTGCCAATGCACTGGAAGGTCATAACGGATGCTAGTCTACTAGGATGTAGAGCAGCTTTTCAAGACCTAGCAGTCCAGGGCCGATAGAATGCTCACAAATCGTCTCTTCCCTTCAACATTCTGGTACTCGGAGTAATCTTCCTTGCTCTACTTCAATGGCAGAACCTTCTCTCCAGCTGTCCGATACGAGTCCAATCCGACAATGCCTGAGCTCAGACTTGAGTACTGTTCTTTTACCCACCCTTAGGACTGCTTTTGGATGTCTCATGGTTTTCTGTGTCCCCCAATGAAGCAATAGAGAAATTAAAATTTTTGGTACTTTGTAATATCTTTCTCTGGGCCTTCATTGGGGGACATAGCACCTGCCCCTGTATAAAATTATGTTTTCAACTATGTTTTTGCCACTATATTGCTTCTACTGCTTTCTCATTAACTGATTAGCTTTGTGCCAGTACGTGGGGTGTACACTGCTGGGGAGGAGCTATCTTTTTTGCCTAGTGTCAGCCTCCTACTGGTAGCAGCATACACCTATTGGTTTCTTGTGTTCCCCAATGAAGGCTCCGAGAAACAGATTTTGCATTGATTACCCAAAATCTTCATTTTTGTCTTTCACAATGCAGTGTATTAGTAGAAATTAATAATCCTGTGTTTTTGTCTTGTTTTTTTAATTCTAGGAACGAACTTCTTTCTTTCATAAAGAAATTACGTGTAAGTATTGGGTCTTGATTTTAAAGGGCTTCGAGCTTGGTAACAGATCATAAAGCATTAAATTTATCAATGTTGAAGAGCTCCCACTATAGAGCTTCCAGGAGCCAAAGGTTTATGGGATTTCTACTGTACCTGGCATCTATCTTAAAAGAACAATGTAAAGGGTCCTCCTGAATCGGGTGGTAAGCAGCATTGATAGTGCAGATGTGATGTTATCGGCAGGTATCTTGTCCCTGTTTTGTCGTTAGAGTAGAGCAGATGCACAATACTTGCCGATCACGTCTGCACATAACTGCCAGGACGCAAATACAAAGTCAGTAGCACAACTCTCCCTTTGCTGAAGCGAGTGGCAGCAAACCACTTTTTAAATAACAGCACTTCTGTCCTAGCAGCACGCAATACAGATGGGTGGCAATGTGTCTTCCTCCGTAGCTACACTAATACAATGCAGACTGAGGTATTTGCATTCCACGCTCTCTACTTTATGGTTTGCGATTTTACATTTTACCCTTATACCATTATCCTCTAAAACTGAGACCAGGTCAAGAAAAAGCTGCCACAGCCAGGAGCAATGTGGTGGCCGATCTGTGTCCAAAGCAGCAGCACAGCCAGCTATGTGACGGAGTTGTACAGACTCCAAAATGGAGACATTTTATAACAACAACTTTTTCGACTGACCAAATATTGCATTTCTGAAGCAAATGGAGAGAAAAAAAGATATTTAATGTGAAGATGTCCATAGCTTTTAAAGGGAAAATTTTGTGAAAGAGTTGTCAGACATGTAAACTCCAACTGAGTTAGTAACATGCGCTTCACGAGCCTAAAGATGAAGAGCTCTTCAATATCAGTGCGAGTAACACCCGTTCACATTAGCCACTGACCATTCTGGGCCTTATTCTGGTGTATGGGTTTACAGATAAGTATCTGTATAGTAATACTTCTGTTTGAGGCATTCAGGAGCTCACTAGAAGGTTAATTTGCCTTATTCTATTAAGCCCGCCATACACCTTAGATAACAGTCAGCGCAGTGGTCCAACCAACAGCTATGTCACTGGACAGCCCCCCATACATAGGAACGCTCAGCTCAGCCAAGCGCTTCTGTATTCCCTATGGGAGCGCTGTTGTCAGACTCCTCTGGCAGTGGCTCATTTCTAGAGAGAAGAAAAGGATCGGTCATTAAAATCTAGTAAGTCGGATCCTTCTACACAATCTGTCGGGGGGAAGAGTGGGGAGGTAACCATAAGCATTGGACTCTTAGCCAATCCTTTCGACATCTGCGAGTTTGGCCAACTTTAGTCTAATGTGAATGGGGACCCCTATGGTGTTACGGCTATAATCTTACAGTTCTTTTAAAATCCATTTAATGAATCTCAAAACAAACTCAAAGGGTTTTTTTTGTTTTTTTTTTGTGGGGGGAATCTGTGCATCATACGCATGCTAATTATTGATTTTTTTTATTTTTTGTTTATCAACCAAACTATTGGTATACCTTTCGGCCTTCACTGGCAATGGTTTTTATTTCCAATTTTATACAAGTAGCTGTATTATATTTTTTTTTCCACAGGAGCCGCTAGCATTGACGACATTGCTTTCTCTGTTTGTAAAACTTCACAATCTTCGGGAGGACATTGTGAATGATATCACGGCCGAGCACATCTCTATCTGGCCATCCAACATCCCAAAGTAAGAGCCACAGGTTTATACTGCTGATGCGCTCCTTTGTGTTCATGCTGTGATTTCCTCCCACATCCCGATATCTCCCACTGTATTTGTCCGACATCGAAATCTTTCTGTAAGTGTGATCTCCTAAGCCAGGGTTCATACGTGCGTATAGACCATGCACAACAGGCATGCTGATCAGTGGGCCAAAGTGCCTGTGCAAATAAGCGATTTTCCTCCTGGTTCTTAATTCTTATGAGCATTCACTGGACAGATGAGAATTGTGCATGTAATGGCAGGCAGCCACTGCAAAAGAACACAGTGTGAACCAGAGCTTGACGCTCAACACAAAAATACAGTGTCTGCAATGTTAGATCGTGGCTTTACCAATAAAATATATGTATATATGTATAATATTATATCTATCTATATAAAAATGAGTGTATCAGCCACGCCTGTTGTGAATTTGCTTTCTGGCCTCCCTCTGGTTATTACTGAAGGTAGTGGAGCTGGTCAGATCGACAGAGAGGTTGCGAGTTCTCTTTCTGGGCTCCCTCTGTTGGTTACTGGAGGTAATGGAGCTGATCTGAATGACAGAGGCTTGCCACCTGATAATGATGATGACGATTGGAGATCTGGGGATTCAGATTGGGATTTAAGACAGCCGACTCCCTCTATCCCTGCTGGTGATTTGCTTCCTGTTCCTCCTGAGGTCTGATTTCTCCAGCTCTGTCCCTGCATGTTCAGCTAAGTGATTTATTTGCTATTCTGTTTGCATTTTATCTGGTTTTGTCTATCTCTTCTTGGTGCGGGTCAGCCAGCTCCGGCTGGGGCTGTGCTGAATCACCGCCCATATGTTACGGCTTGTGCCAGTTTGTTTTATCCCCTGTTAAATTGGTCTCTTTTTGCTCTGCTTTCAGAATATACCAGAGTGCCGATATAGTAGGGGGCGAAGTCGTGCGACTTCAGTGTTTTTGCATCAGACGTGTTGGTCTTTTTGCAGGGTTTTTGCGTGATTGCAGACAGTGTCTTTCCTTTCCTTTCCTGTCCTATCTAGTCAGTGTGGGCCCCATCATTTGCTCAGTCTATTTTCCTGCCTGTGTTTGTGTTTTCATCTTGTCTCACCGACAATATTTGTTTGGGGGCTATCTATTCCTTTGGGGTCTGCTCTGGGGCAGTTTAGATTTCCCCTTTCTTGCTTTAGGCTTAGTTAGCTCTCCGGCTGTGCCGAGGCGTCTAGGGCATCGTAGGTACGCTCCACGGCTACTGCTAGTTGTGTGGATAGGATCAGGGGTCTACAATCCGCTTAGGTACCAATCTCTCTGGTTTTCTGTGGCTTAGCCTGGACCTGCTCTCCTCCTCGGTGACCCATTCATAACATACGGCCCACTCCACATAGCAACCAATCACTAAGCATCTTTCATTTCACCAGAGCTGTTTAAAAAATGAAAGTTGAGCTGTGATTGGTTGTTATGAGCAACAGGTTTCCTTGCAGACAGTTGTGGTAACTGAGGCCTATTATTCTTATCACTTCTATGGTGTTATCGTCCTTCTGTAAAGCTGGAAATAACACAATTTATTACCGTGCCAACACAGACTATGCTCTGACACGGACTGCATGGGGAGCCCAGTATCACACAGGGTAGGATTAGATACACCGCTCAGCAGGCTGTATCACACAGGATAAGATTAGATACACAGCCCAGTATCACACAGGATAGGATTCAATATACAGCTCAGCAAACAGTGTCACACATGAGAGGATTAGATACACGGCTCAGCAGACAGTAACACACAAGATAGGATTAGATACACAGCTCAGCAAACAGTATCACACAGGACCGGATTAGATACACAGCTCAGCAACAGGATGTGCCAAAGGAGAGGATATTTTCATTCCAATAATTCCACTCATTCCATCTGATTTGCCTTTTGATTTTAAACAACTCCTGTTTCCACTTCGACTGGCATTTGCAATGTCCATTAACAAGGCTCAGGGACAGTCCTTGAAAGTAGTAAGGATCGATTTTCAATCTCCATGCTTTTCTCATGGTCAACTTTACGTTAAGTCTGGTAGGAGATGAAGTCAACGAGGTAGAAGGAAATTCTCAAAACAAACAGAATGAACTAGATCTAAAAAAAATACAATGGGGAAAATAAGTATTTGATACACTGCTGATTGTGCAATTTTCCACCTACAAAGAATGGAGAGGTTTGTAATTTTTATCATAGGTACACATCAACTGTGAGAGACAGAATCTAAAAATAAAAATCAGAAAAGAACATATGATTTTTACATAATTCAATTGCAACCAGCAAGAATTCTGTCTCTCACAGATGTTAGTTTGTTTTTGTTTTTTTGTTTGTTTTTTAAGAATCCCTCCTTCTCTGCACTCATTACCTGTGTTAATTGCACCAGTTTGAACTCGTTACTTGAATAAAAGACACCTGTCCACACACTCCAACCTCTCCACCATGGCCAAGACCAAAGAGCTGTCTAAGAACACCAGGGACAAAATTGTAGACCTGCACAAGGCTGGGATGGGGCTACATGACAATAGGCAAGCAGCTGGGTGAGAAGGCAACAACTGTTGGCACAATTATTAGAAAATGGAAGAATCACAAGATGACTGCCAATCTTCCTCGGTCTGGGGCTCCATGCAAGTTCTCGCCTCGTGTGTAAAGATGATTCTGAGAAAAGGTCAGGAATCGGCCCAGAACTACATGGGAGGATTTGGTCAATGACCTGAAAAGAGCTGGGACCACAGTCTCAGTGAAAAGGAAGAAAGGTCCAGCTCCAGAAATTTAAAATCCAGGATTTTTATTGTATCATATTTAAAATACATTCATGGCTGCTTGTGATCAAGTAACGGCAACAAAGTTCACCACAGCCTCAGTCACTGGTGTTAGTAACACACTACTCCATCATGGATTGAAATCCTGCAGGGCACGCAAGGTCCCGCTGCTCACGCCAGCACATGTCCAGGCCTGTTTGAAGATCACCAATGACCATCTGGATGATTCACAGGAGACGTGAGAGAAGGTCATGTGGTCAGTTGAGACCAAAAGAGAATGTTTTGGTATCAACTCCACTCGCCATGTTTGGAGGAAGAAGGATGAGTATACCCCCAAGAACACCGTCCCAACCGTGAAGCATAGTGGGGGAATTATCATACTTTGGGGGTGATTTTCCGAAAATGGGACAGGATGAAGGGAGGATGGATAGAGTCATGTATCTCAAGATTTTGGCCAACAACCTCCTTCCCTCAGTAAGAGCATTGAAGATGGGTGGTGGGCTGGTCTACCAGCATGACTGTTCTGCCCATTCATGTGCAGCAAGATATTTCTTAAGTGCTGTTCCAGATATGGCCATTAGATGTCATAGTTGCCCTTCTCTTTCCTGTCCTGTTCATGGATTTAGCATCCTTTCCCTTTTCATAGTTGTTCTGTTTAGAACCGCCCCTTCAGGTTTCCCAGGCTTGGAAGCTTGTAGCCATTTTCTCCCGGATCTCAGAGCTACTCACATGTGTTCTGCTCTCTGCAAAATCACTGCTTCAGTCAAGCGGATTCTGGTGAGGGTTTAATGTAGTTATGTGATAAGTGCTATGTATCTGTGTTAGCTAGCCTTAATGCAGCCCCCATGATATGTACAATGTATTTCCAGCTCATTGTAATGCTCTTGCACTGCATGTAGTTAGATGTATCCTTGTTCAGGTGGTGCATTGCTGGCAGCCTAAGTTGCTTAGATATCTCTCTTCACTGCATTGTGTGTTGTATTACTCAACCTCTGTAATGCCTGCTACTGTTATAATAGCACCCTGTATTACTGCTGTTATTGTTATCTACCAGTACTGATGTATTGTACTGTCTGTTTCTTTATAGTTTTAACTGATCTCATCCACTATTGTGTTCACCAATCCCATCTACTATATCATCCGTTATCATCTACCATTGTTGTTCACATCATCTCAATAAATATAGACTTAAGCACCCATACAGTCTTTTTTTTTTTACTGGGAATGGATGAAGGGTTTAGCCGTATGCTGGAATCCACACAGCGTCATACGTGGAAGAAGGCATGACAATGACCCAAAACACACAGCCAGGGAAATTAAGGAGTCGCTCTGTAAAAAACATTTTAAGGTCCTGGAGTGGAATAGCCAGTCTCCAGACCTGAAACTAATAGAAAATCTTAATGTTGTCCAGCGACAACCCCGAAACCCGAAAGATCTGGAGAAGATTGTATGGCGGAGTGGGCCAGAATCCCTGCTGCAGTGTGTGAAAATCTGGTCCAGAACTACAGGAAACGTCCAACTTCTGTAATTGCCAACGAAGGTTTCTGTACCAAATATCAAGCTCTGTTTTTCTATTGTATCAAATAAATCATTTGCAATCTATTGCATACAATATGTAAAAATCATACAATGTAATTTTCTGGTTTTTATTTATAGATTCTGTCTCTCAGAGTTGAAGTTTCCAACGATAAAAATCGGCAGTGTATGAAATCCTTATTCTCCCCACTGTATAATATATACTGTATATATAATGTGGCAGACCCTTTACTTGTCAAGTCTGGAGGAGCGCAGCGCCCTTCTGCCTCTCGTCATCTTGCATTCTGGGGGAGGTGCATTCCTGATGATTGACAGTTTAGCGCCATTGCCGTGATTTGTGCGCGCTCCAATTCTGCTAGTTAGATGTTGCCTCTGCACCATCGGAGAAGATCAGGGGCACCGACGCTGGAAAGGTCAAGTGATCCAGGTGGCTCCAGATCAGCACTTGCAAGCACTGCTTGCGGTAACGAGTCCTGCATTCGGATGGCAGTACATGCACTGCTTATTTTGAGCAATGTGTTTAGTATTTTTTGTGAGTGGCCAATCTCTTTACATGTCTCAGCTGTGTGCTGCTCTGACTTTACATCTACGCCAGTAATGTTCGTTTTTTTTTTTTTGTTTTTTTTTTTCTCTCCATTCTCTCAGCCTTCAGGCGGTAGACTTTGATGCAGTTGCGGTCACTGTGAAAGAGTTGGTAAATTACGCTTTAAAAATCAATGCCAATAACCACTCGTGGCTCATCATCCAGGCTGACCTCTACTTTGGTGAGTGGAATTTTCAACAGCCGTTGTATATCCAGTTAGTGGCAGATTTCTCATCAGCTTCCTAAGGGTATGTTCACACATTGCCTTTTTTTTTTTTCTACACCAAAAGCCAGAGTTTTGTCACCTTTTTAGTTGTGTTTTTACCATGTCAGTTTAATGGTTCAAAAAACGCTGAAATAACCGACCTGCTGCGTCTGGAAAAAGTGAAGCAGGGCTCAAAATACGTGCGTAATAAAAAAAAAAAAAATGCCGTGTGTGCATGAGATTTCAGAAGTCTCATAGACTGTTGGTGCGATAAAACACTGCGTATTTTGTGCACCAAATATTTTTGCTGAATTTAACGAACATCACTTATCAATTTTGCACAAAGGCTAAATTTGTCTGCTCTTTGTCAACTTGTTTTGCAACTTTTTCCTTACGTTTTGCAAAACGAGGCAAAAAAATGCTCCAAAATAACTGGTGAATATAAAATCATCTTAGAGTTGGGAACTGGGGTAAAGGTGACAAATTTTGTGACTTTTATAATAATTTAAAAAAAAAAAAAGTCCCATTTCACGGAATCGGTAAAACATGCGAAAGCAAGAAAACTAACAAAAGCACAACTTGAGAAAAGGCACAAATCTGTTGATGACTTTGTCACAAATGAAAGACTCACTAATTAAGAGGTGTAAACGCGCAAAAAAAAAAAAAAAATGCTGGCTATGCAATGATGACTCAAGCCTTGCTGTTTTTATGTGAGTGCTCTTCGTTTATCACAGTCTTAGGGTCCATTTCTAAGCTTAGTAATTTCTTTCTTTGTTCAGAGAAACAGATCTAACGTCTAAAGCACATATGTCAAACTCTGGCCTGTAGGGTAATTATATTTAGCCCACGATGCCCAGGGAGGGGTCCCCCTGGTATATTGGCCTGCAGTGCCTGGTGGGACCCCCCCACCCCCGATCGACATCACACTTTTAGTTGGTGTCACACTTTTAACTACCGTATATCGGCATCCTAGATGCCAATACAGTTGAAAGCAATGATGGAAGAAGGAGACTCCCTCTATCATCATTCCGCCTCTGAGTCTGAAGTCCGAATTGTGCAGAGGATCTGAAGACACCATGCCGAGACCTGAGCATCAGGGTAACGGACAGAGTTGGTATTTGTATTTTTTAATGTAGGGCCCATTATACTGTACACTCCCTGACAGAAGTTATGTCCCTTATCCAAGTTATGTAAATAAAAGCTTATAACCTGACGTTAAATTCATCCATTGGTTGTATAAATTATTCTTTTGAAAGCTGAAACCCTCTGAAATGTGGTTTAGGTTAAGAAAATAAATTGCCATCAATGCAGAAATATTGATCATTTAATGGACACAGAATGGTCAGATTTTGGCTAGACAAAAGTTTTGTCAGCCACAGAAAGTAATGTGATATTCAAACAAATAATTAACTTAAAATACAAATATGTTGCATAACATTGATTGAAGTTGTGGTGCTATTAGAGTCATATTTAATATTTTATGTGACTTCCATGAGCTTGAAGGACTGCATCCATGCGGTTCAACAATGATTCATACAATTTATTAATGAAGTCATCAGGAATAGCAAAGATTGCAGTCTTGCATGCCTCCCAGAGTTCATCTAGATTCTTTGGTTTTGTCTTCCAAGCTTCCTCTTCATCCTACCCCAAACATGCTCAATGATGTTCATGTCTGGTGACTGGGCTGGCCAGTCCTTGAGCACCTTGATCTTTTTTGCCTGGAGGAAGTTTGTTGTAGAGACGGATGTATGAGATGGAGGACCATCCTGCTGCAGAATTTGACCCCTTTTATGATTTGGAATATAAGAGGTAGCTAATAATTCTTGATGTATTTTAGGCTATTGATATTGCCTTCCACCTTGCAAATGTTTCGCACACCCCCATACTGAATGTAACCCCAGACCATGATCTTTCCACCACCAAATTTAACTGTTTTCTGGGTGTATTTTGGATCCATACAGGCACCAGTAGGTCTCCTGCAGTATTTGCGGCGTCTGTGGTGTAATTCTACTGAAGATTCATCAGAGAAATCCACCTTCTGCCACTTTTCCAGCGTCCATCTGTTTAGCAGGCTGTGGGCCTTTGCAAATGCCACACGGTTTTTTATTTGCCTTTTGTTTAGTGCTGGCCTCTGGGCACTGATTCGACCATGGAGGCCATTTCGAGACTCCTACAAACTGTTCTAGTTGACACAGGGACCTGTTGAAGCTCTGCTGCAGTGGAACAGGGGCTTGCTTTGGATTTTCTAACCAACAACGTTCCTCCTGAGCAGTTGTCTTGCGGGGTCTGCCCGACCTGGGCTTGTCAAACACATCTCCAGTCTCATCAAATCTTTTATTAATTCTTTGTACTTGACGCTGAGACACATTAAAGGTGCCAGCCACCTCTGCAGTGGATCTGGTCTTCAGCCTCTTGATAATCCAGGCTTTGGTCGCAGGGTGGATTTTTGGCATGTTGACAGAGCTCATGTTGCAGCTCAAGTGAAGGTCTGGGGTGCTGGGTTTCTTTTTATACACACCCAATAATTAACCTATCATTTACTGAGCACAGGTGAGGATGTAAACTAGGATTGGGTGCATTATATGACCAGGCGAGACAACTTTTGTCTAGCCAAAATCTGACCATTCTGTGTCCATTAAATGATCAATATTTCTGCATTGATGGCAATTTATTTTCTTAACCTAAACCACATTTCGGAGGGTTTCAGCTTTCAAAAGAATAATTTATACAATCAATGGATGAATTTAATGTCAAGTTATAAGCTTTTATTTACATAACATGAATAAGCGACATAACTTTCGTCAGCGATGTGGGGCCCATCTAATATATAAAGCTCAACGTGTGTGTGTGTGTGTGTGTATGTGTGTTTGTCCGGGATAGGCATCCGCACCGTCGCAGCTACAGCCACAAAATTTGGCACAGTCACACGTCTGGACCCCGAGAGCGTCCTAAGCTATGTTGTGAGGCGAAATTTTAGCCCCGCGCGTTCCAATTCACTAAACAATTTTGCCCCCATCTACATACTGGGGAAAAAGTGTGTGCGTGTCAAGCCCCGCCCCTCATGATGTCATAATGCCCCTATTTGCATAATGGGGAAGCGGTGTATGCGTATCAAGCCCTGCCCCTCATTATGATGTCACAATGGTTGCCATGGAGACACTGATGTCATAGGTTGCAAGCCCCGCCGCCGCTCATTATGATGTCATAATGGTTGACTATAGGATGTTGGATGGGTATATGGGCACTGGACTATGGGATGGAGGATATGTATGACGGGTATATGGGCACGGGACTATGGGATGGCGGATATGTATATGGGCACGGGACTATGGGATGGAGGATATGTTTGACGGGTATATGGGCACTGGACTATGAGATGGTGGATATGTATGATGGGTATATGGGCACGGGACTATGGGGTGGAGGATAATTATAATTTGCTATAACTAACCACAGTTAGTTACTGTGCCCGGGCAGCGCCGGGCTCTTCAGCTAGTTATACTATGTGGGGCCCATTATACTGTATGGAGCGCTATGTATAATCGGCCCATATAGTATAATGGGGATTACAGTTGAAGAATCATATTGGGATAGGGTCACAATTCTTTTTTTCCATTCTACATGACGGCACCACGAGAGAGGGGATCCGCCCCAATGAGGACAGGAAACCTTCAAGATAAAAAGGGGCGGCTCCTCTCTCCGCATCAGTTAGTTTCCTGTCCTCGATGGGGAAACCCTCAAGATGAAAACCTCTTGAAGATTCTGGAAGAAAGAAGAGGATGCCTGGGCCTTGGTCGGGTGATTACTGGCAGGCACCGGTCTGCTACACCCGTCACCAGGTACCGGTAGTCGCCTCGGGGGCCATATATTCCTATGCCCCCCCTGAGCGAGTGCATGGCCACAGCCTGTGAGGCAATTGCCCAGGTGAAGTTTGATGCCTCGGAGACCACATTGGGTGCACCCTCCCAGATGCCGACATACCCCATAGAAGTCCACGGAGGCCACCTTTGTGCTCCCTCTCTGTTGACGTGTGGTGGCCATGCAGCCCGTGAGGCACATCGGTGCACGGGCAGAGGTAAGACTCCTCGGAGGACCCTCTCGGAATCCCTCCTTGTTGAGCCCAGGACGCCGGTCACCATTTGGGCCATAAAGAAGAAGCAGTACCTGCAGGAATCAGTTTTGGCCAGCGGTGTGATCGCTCCCTCCAGGTAAAACCCAGCACAGGTATGGAGGAGGTGGAGGTGACCGGGCGTCTTGGTAGCCAGTGGTGGTGCAGCGTTATCGCCCCCTCTGGGCAGGTCCAGGTAGGGAGGGGGCGGTGGTGCCGGGGGAGGTCAGAGTCATGGTGGCCGGGCGACAGAAGAACGCCGGGGGGCGCGCACCGGAAGTGACACGGGCACGCACCTGAACTGACGCGCCCGATAGTGGCAGGACAGAGACGCGCTCCAGGAACTGGCCGGAAAGGCTCCCCGAGTGTAGAAAGGGAGCGCGCACCCGAGGGAAAGGCTGGCGCGCTCCGGGGTATGCACGGGGAGGAGATCAGCACACACCAGTAGTGGTTACTGGGGGTGCAAACAAGTCGGATGTAGTGCGCAGGTGACCGGCATGTGCAGGATCAACCAGGTGATCAGTTAATTAAAAAAAAAAAAAAAAAAATGGGGTAATGCTGTCATAAGTGCTGGCAGGGGTCACCAACATTCTAGGTTGAATGTGACTGTTCTCATCTGAAAGCAGCAGCAGCTAACTTGTTAAGATTGAGAGCCTTTTTTGCCAGAGCACTTACAGCCCCGCTAGGAGGTGCAGGAGTGGCGGTCTCGCTCAGATGAGAGGAGCCAGACGCGCCATAACTACAGTGGAAGCCGCTCGGACAGCGTACGGGAGGATCGTCATGGTGTTAACAAGGGGGGTCCACAGTCCCTATGGGAGTCATGTGTACAGACCAGTCAGCCTCCAGATCCGGTACCCGTCCTGTGAAGCGTCCGAGTGGTGAGTGAGCTTCGAGAAAGTCCAGTACAATAATGTCTGTTCTCTTTCTCTCTCTCTTGTCTCCTCTCTCCCCTCTTCTTACATACATTGGTGGGGTAGAGCATTGGAGGTCCCTAAAAAGGGGGTAAATTAAATGCTAGGAATAAGGAATATTCCTTATGTAAAAAAAAAAAAAAAAGAGAAAAGTCCCTTAGGAATAAGGGGTTGTGTCAGACCTGTACTGTTAGAACAGTAGAGGAAGAGACACCCGCTCTGCTGAGAGCTGGAGATCCCTGATTGTAAGAAGTCTACAATCAGGAAGGGCTTTGCAGTCAACAAACATGGATAGCAAAGCAATGGATAGACCAGCCCCTCATTGGTCTCTCAGGAAGACCATAGGAGAGCTCTGTTAAAACTCGCTACTGAGAAAGTAGCTCAGATGGAAAAGATACATTCCTAAAAGAGGATACAGTACGGACAAGCTTATTAAAGCAGTCCAACCTACCATGGGGCTTGTAGATGCGAAAGCCAAGAACTCATGTTCGACAAGCTTGCTATAAGGAAAACGTAGAGCCTTCCCTATTAACTAACCGTTGCAAGGACTCATTAAAAGGGAATGGGAAAAACCAGTGAGGAGGTTCCAGATAATCAAATCCCTGTAAAGGAAGTGCCCTTTTGAGGAAGAGACAGCCTCATCCTGGGATGAGGCTTCAAAATTGACGTAGCGATCTCAAAGGTTGCCAGAAAGTCCTTCCCGCTCCTTAAGGATTTAGGTTCCCTGAAAGAACTTCCAACAGAAAGACAGATAGTTGTCTTAAAACAGCCTTGGGCGGCCACTGGTGTGGTTAGATCCCTTAAGAACCTGGAGGATCAGCTAGAGCAAAGAATCCTCAGGGAGACTATCCTAGAGGCAACACCGGCCATAAGAGCAGCAGCAGTATTCCTAGCTGAGACTTCAGCAGGATTCAGCAAGGCTAGCAGGAAAATTAGCAGCTTTGGCTAATGTGAGACGCCGTTCAGGATGGCTTAAAATGCTGGCTGGGGGACACACAGGCAAAGAGTATAAGGATCGAGACAAACCACTCTGACAAGCGATCCAAAGGTGGGAGAGGCTTTTACTTTTTCCAAAGACACCAAAAAAAAAAAAACCCTTCCAGTGACAGGCCTTCTCAGGTGCACTTCCAGCTTGGGAAAAGTTCTCGTTCAGCACCTGGATCCGGAAAATTGTGGGATCAGGTCTGGAGTTAAGATTCCACCACTGGCTTCCACGAGGGCATAGGCAGTCCTCTCAAAGAAAGACAGTCTGGAAGGGGAAGCAACCTCACTCCTAGACAAACATGTCTTGGAAGAAATTTCGATAGGATAGAGTTTTACTCCCCCCTGTTTAAAAAAAAAAAAAAAAAAAACTCCCCAGATTCCTGGAGGACAATCATAATTCTGGAAAGACCTCAATAGGTATCTAATAATCCCGTCTTCCAAGATGGAGACGATAAGGCCAGCAGTAGAACTCCTCCTTCCTCAAATGTTATATAACAATTCCAAGACCTCAAGAATACTTATCACCAGATCCGGCAATAAGGCCATATATGTCTCAGAGTGACAGTCCAGATGGGTCTCAGTAGCGTCACTTCCAATACAGGGCCCTGCCCTGTCGAGTAGTGATAGCCCTCAAGTTTTTCACAAGGCTAATCGCAAAAATCACAGCGCACCTCAGAGGGAAAGATACTCTGGTGATACCCTATCGGGACAACGTCTTAATAGTGGGAAGAGATCTTCCTTACTGTCAGGATCAAGTCAGAATAGTGATGAAAACACTATAGACGCTAGGATGGCAGCTGGACCTCAAAAAAAAAAAAATATGGAACCAGCAATGATCTAGAAATTCTTGAGGTTAACAGTGGACTCGGTGGAGCAGGAGTATCACCTCCCAGAGGAAGACAAGGGAGATAAAAAAAAAAAAAAAAAAGCAGAAATAGTTCTGAGAAGGACCATGTTGATGTTGGGGTCCCTCACCTCTGACATACCAGCAGTGAAATGGCCTAGTTCCACACAAGGGAACGGTAAGGGTGTGTGATACAGAACAACCGGGAACTTCAGGAACGGTTAGAGCAAAAGCTCACCCTCCTGGACTCTGTACTCCAGTCACTCAGGTGGTGGTTACAGATAGTCCTCCCCGAGAGGAGTACCCTGCGCGCGCGCGCACACACACACACACACACACACACACACACACACACACACACACACACACACACACACACACACACACACACTGCCTCCAAGGTGGTCACAATGGGCGCTAGTCCTTGGGGATGGGGCACCAACCTAGGCCACCGGCCCTTCTTGGATGAGCGTGACTGCTTCCAAAAGTAAACACATTAGGGCTCCAGGATCCCTGGGCCCAGGAGGAAAGAAATCTATCCTCAAACAATTGAGAACTAACAATCGAAAAAAGTCAGAGGAGTTGTTACCACACTTAAAGAGGACACCACGTGAGAGTCCTATCAGACAACCAAGCGGTGGTTGCATATGTAAACCACCATGGAGACACCAGTCCTCAGTCCTTGATGCAGATAGTCACCGGCCCTTTTTAGGCTGAAGGTGACTGCTATTGTCAAAGGGCCTCCACTAAGCAGCTTGAGACCAGATCATGACTCTGGCAGAACACCAGTCCCTCTCATTACTGGCCCTGCATATCCGAAGTATAGACAACCTGAAGGCAGACTGTCTGAGCAGGAACCACTTGAGGCAAGAAGAAGGGTACCTAAAAGAATCCATTTCTCAATGGATAGTGCACATTTGGGAAAACCCAGTATAGATCTCTCCACCTCAAAAAAGCCAACAGGAAGGTTCAGAAATTCTGCGCCCTAAGTCCAGCAGACAGACCATGGACAGTAGACACCTTCAGGATAATGTGGACATCAGGTCTCCTGTACGCCTTCCCTCCAATATGCCTCATACCAGTGGTTTTGAGGAAGATCAGGGAGGTCAGAGCCAGAGTGTTCATAATAGCTCCCTTTTTGGCCAAAAAGAGTGATATCAGTAACAGAGGTCTAGGACCTTCCAACACAGCGTCCCTTCAATCACTCTCAGAGATCCAGGCTGCAGTTGACAACCTGAAATTTAGAAGGTCGCTACTAGAGCAAAAGGGATTCTCAGCAGCGTTAATATCCACCTTACTCAGTAGCAGAAAACTAGTGACTACAAAAATTTTTAAGAGGATATGTAAAAAAATTCTTATCTCCTCAGACCCAATACGGGAAGGGAAAGTCCCGATAGGGGCAATACTGGAATTTCTGCAAAAAGGTTTAGGATTGGGGTTAGCTGTCAGTACCCTCAAAGTACACGTCTCAGCCCTGGCAGCCTTATTCAACTGCGACCAGGCAAACAATAGGTGGGTGGCCAGGTTTATCCAGGCCTGTACTAAAGCTGACTCTGTCACGTCCTCTACTCCTCCTACTCCTCCTTGGGATCTGAATTTACTCCTGTCATCTCGGACAGAGTCTGTTTGAACCATCAAAACACAACATTAGCTAAGGATTCTAACATTAAACAGCCTTATTAATGGCACGCACGTCGGCCAGTAGGTTGAGCATTCACTCGCATTATCAATAAGACCCTCCCTACACTCAGGCCATAGACGATAGAGTTGTGTTAAAATTAGATCCAGCATACCTTCCCAAGGTGATGTCAAAATATCATAGGGCTCAGGAGATAATCTTATCTATTTTGTCATGATACTAACTACCAGAAGGAGGAGAGGCTTCATTGCCTAGATATGAGGAGATGTCTCCTGCAGTATTTAGAGGTAACGAGTCCTTGGAGAATACAGAGGTCCTTATTTGTCTCATTCCAAGGGGCAAGGAAGAGCCTTAAAAGCCTCTAAACAGACTATAGCTAGATGAGTGAAAAAGGCCATTATGCTAACATATAGCAGTGTAGGCAGGGCTATTCCAGAAGGTATAAAGCCCACTCCACGAGGGCCATGATGACGCCCGGGATGGAGAGAGCAGACGCTCCCATAGACCAAACCTGTGAGGCGGCCTCTTGGTCCGCTCCGGCATTATAGGTTAAACCTATTTGCTACCTCTGATCTCACATTTGGGAGAAGAGTGTTACAAGCAGTGATCCCTCCCTAAGAGAATACAAATCTCTGTAACTCTCTCGTGGTGCCGTCATGTAGAATGGAAAAACACGGGTATTACATACCTGGTAATGTGTTTTTTCATGAGACATGACAGCACCCTTATATTCCCGCCCTATTGATCACGTCATTAGTTGGGTGCATTATTAGTATTATACACTCCCTTGGTGTCGGAAATTTAGCAGTATTAAAGTTGTATTATTTATGTGTACACTAACCTGCGTAATTCCTCTCGTGCTCTGTGAAACAACTGATGCGGAGAGAGGAGCCGCCCCTTTTTATTTTCAAGGTTTCCTGTCCTCATTCGGGGCGGATCCCCTCTCTCGTGGTGCCGTCATGTCTCATGAAAAAACACATTACCAGGTATGTAATACCCGTGTATCTGGAGCGGGGGATTGAGGGAGGAGAGAGCCGTAGAGGAATTCACTGTGGGGGTTTGAGACTCCTGAAGCTTCTTTTTTAGTATTTTTGTTTTTTTATGTATTTATTTTACCTTTTTCTTGAGCACTTTTTTGACGATTGTTACCGCCAGTGTTTTTCTGTTTTGTTTTTGGGGGTGTCTTTTGTACTGACATTATCACACAAAAAAAACTTAAACTCCAACCATGAAGGAACTGCTAAGGGATTTTGAGGCATAAACATTCTAAAAAAAAAAGGGGAAAAAAGACACCTGGGGCATCTTCTGCGTTTACTTTTTGATCCTTACTCTATATTTTAAAATAGAAGTCAAGAGATTTCTGCTCAAAAACCTGACTCCCTTCCCAGAAACCGCGCGTTTGTTTCTGCGCGTTTTTTGCGCTGTTTTGATGCGTTTTTTTCCGCGCATTTTCTAAACGCATAGAAATAGCCAGAAACGCGGAAAAAACGTGAAATTAATGAGCATGCTGCGTTTTTTACCGCGATGCGTTTTTTTTCGCGGTAAACGCATCAATATGTACAAAGTGCAAAATGCATAGAATTGAATGGGAAGCTTATTTTTAGTGGTTTTATTGGAAAAACCGCTAAAAATACTGCTAGAAAATGCTGTGTGTGAACACCGCCTTAGAGCCGTAAAACAGTTGATGAATGGTCGGGCCACTGCTTTTTAACCTCTTGAGGCACTTAAAAGACTGTCCAAAAACCTGAGCATCTGCACAGCAAGTCGTTTTTACATAGAAATATAGAAGTGCAGATCTTCACTCTCTCGTGTGTTTTCTGGTCTCTTTTTCCAATCCCTGCCTGAGAAAAACCCCTCTCGTGTGAACAATACCCTAAAGGCATTTCCCAGGCTCCAGGTAAATTTCTGCAGCCGTTTTGTGGCTTCAGATATATGAAAATCCTGACCGTGTGCATTACTCGCACTGTCGGGATTCCTCTCGATTGCCAGATCGAGCGGCGTTCATGTGCCCCCCACCCCTCACCTAGTTTGCAATTTTTAATAGCGGTCACGTGCCAACTAAATTCTCATCTGCTTCTCTCAATGCTAGCAGATGAGAATCAAGTTAAATGCATAGCCTAGAGATGTACAGTACCATCACCTTATAAGATGAGATTAACCCTTTAATTTTTTTATTTTTTTTTGTGGCAGTGATGCAGCTTTGTCTTCCAAAAAATGTATATTTAGATAAAAACCAAAACACATGATTTTTTATGACTTTTTCATGTTACAGCAAGCAATCAGTATTCTGCAGCGCTGAACTATTATCTGCAGGCGGGAGCCGTATCCTCGGATTTCTTCACCAAGCAAGTTCCCCCGGAAGTCTATACTGACCAGGTGAGGACGTGTACAGACCAAGTGTCTGGAAAATGTACCTTCTCCATCTAGTCAAATACAGTGTGAAATATAGAATACTAATTTAAAAAAAAAAACCCTTTTAAATTTTTCACTCTTTGTTTCATTGCAGCCATTTGGTAAATTCAAAAAAGTTCATTTTTTTCTCATTAATGTACACTCTGCACCCCATCTTGACTGAAAAAAGCAGAAATTTAGAAATTTTTGCAAATGTATTAATAAAGAAAAACTGAAATATCACATGGTCATAAGTATTCAGACCCTTTGCTGAGTATTGAGTAGAAGCTCCCTTTTGAGCTAGTACAGCCATGAGTCGTCTTGGGAATTATGCAACAAGTTTCGTCACACCTGGATTTGGGGATCCTCTGTCATTCTTCCTTGCAGATCCTCTCCAGTTCCGTCAGGTTGGATGGTGAACGTTGGTGGAGAGCCATTTTCAGGTCTCTCCAGAGATGCTCAATTGGGTTTAGGTCTGGGCTCTGGTTGGTCACAGAGTTGTTCTGAAGACACTGCTTTGTTATTTTAGCTGTGTGCTTAGAGTCATTGTCTTGTTGGAAGGTGAACCTTTGGCCAAGTCTGAGGTCCAGAGCTCTCTGGAAGAGGTTTTCTTCCAGGATATCTCAGTACTTGGCCGCATTCATGTTTCCTTCAATTGCAACCAGTCGTCCTGTCCCTGCAGCTGAAAAACGCCCCCATAGCATGACGCTGCCACCACCATGTTTCACTGTTGGGATTGTATTGGGCAGGTGATGAGCAGTGTCTGGTTTTCTCCACACATACCGCTTAGAATTCTCACCAAAAAGTTCTATCTTTGTCTCATCAGACCAGAGAATCTTATTTCTCATAGTCTGGGAGTCCTTCATGTGTTTTTTTTAGCAAACTCTATGAGGGCTTTCATATGTCTGGCACTGAGGAGAGGCTTCTGTTGGGCCACTCTGCCATAAAGGCCCGACTGGTGGAGGCCTGGTGATAGTTGACTTTGTGGAGCTTTCTCCCATCTTCATCTCTGGAGCTCAGCCACAGTGATATTGAGGTTCTTCTTTTACCTCTCTCACCAAGGCTCTTCTCCTATGATTGCTCAGTTTGGCTGGACGGGCAGGTCTAGGAAGACTTCTGGTGGTCCCAAACTTGTTCCAGTTAAGGATAATGGAGGCCACTGTGCTCTTAGAACCTTGAGTACTGCAGAAATTCTTTTGTAACCTTGGCCAGATGTGTGCCTTGCCACAATTCTGTCTCTGAGCTCCTTGGCCAGTTCCTTTGACCTCATGATTCTCATTTGGTCTGACATGCGCTGTGAGGTCTTATATAGACAGGTGTGCGCCTTTACAAATCAAGTCCTATCAGTTTAATTAAACACAGCTGTACTCCAATGAAGGAGTAGAACCATCTCAAGGAGGATCACAAGGAAATGGACAGCATGTGACTTCAATATATGAGTGTCTGAGCAAAGGGCCTTGAATACTTATGACTGATATTTCAGTGTTTCCTTTTTCAATAAATTTGCAAACATTTTTACATTTGTTTTTTCAGTCAAGATGGGGTGCAGAGTGTACATTAATGAGAAAAAAAATTAACTTTGTTTCATTGCCATTTGGTAAATTCAAATTTAAAAGGGGTCTGAATACTTTCTGTACCCACTGTGTGTATGTAGTATTAAAAAAAATATATATCCCACATCGTCCCGTCAGCCAGAGCCACCGGACTACGACCCCTAATATCCCACATCATCCCATCAGCCAGCAGACTACTACCCCTAATATCCCACATCATCCCGTCAAAGCTACCGGACTGCTCCCCATAATATCCCACATCATCCCGTCAGCCAGAGTTACCGGACTACTACCACTAATATCCCACATCATCCCGTCAACCAGAGTTACCGGACTACTACCACTAATATCCCACATCATTCCGTCAGCCAGAGCCACCAGACTACTACCCCTAATATCCCACATCATCCCATCAGCCAGAGCTACCGGACTACTACCCCTAATATCCCACATCATCTCGTCAGCCAGAGCCACCGGACTACTACCCCTAATATCCCACATCATCTCGTCAGCCTGGGGTCAGAACCAGATTGCTGAGTGGAACGGTCCTAACTTCCATACAGGAGATCCCTTTAAGAGAGGCCTGGGGTCAGTACCAAAGCGCAGAGTGGATTTGCCCTCACTTCCATACCAATGATCCCTTTAAGAGACCCTGGGGTCAGAACCACAGAGCTGAGTGGAATGGTCCTAACTTCCATACCAGGGATCCCTTTAAGAGAGGCCTGGGGTCAAAACCAAAGCCCTGGTTGGATTTGCTCTGACTTCCATACCAATGATCCCTTTAAGAGGGAAGATGTGCCTACGGAATGGAGGATGTGTGATGGGTATATAGGCACGGAGGGGGGATTCATTTCTGTCATGTGCTGTCTGCTCCTTTTAGGGGGGCAGACAATGGCTGTGAACTTGTGTTCCCGGGGATGCTAGATTTCTCCCACCATGTCAGTGTCTGCTGAGGTGTTGTCAAGTGGGAAAACTTGCTCATAGCAACCAATCACAGCTTAGCTACTTTTAACCAGCTCTGGTGAAATGACAGATGCTTAGTGATTGGTTGCAAGGAAAACTGTTGCTCATAGCAACCAATCACAGCTCAGCTTCTTTTGAACAGCTCTGGTAAAATGAAAGATGCTTCGTGATTGGTTGGTGATATACATACACACATTCACTTTTATTTATATATATATATATATATATATATATATATATATATAAATTTTCTCTATTCATTTTTTAACATTTCTTTGTCTATAGGTGATAAAGAGGATGATAAAATGCTGCTCCTTGCTGAACTGCCACACGCAAGTATGAATCTTCTGCAGACTGTACCTGAAACTGCATAGCATTGCAACGGGTGTCGTAGATCACATGTCCCTTTTTTTTTTCTCTGTAGGTGGCCATACTATGCCAGTTCCTCAGAGAAGTGGATTACAAGACGGCCTTCAAAGCCCTGCAGGAACAGAATAGGTAACGTAAGCCGTGTCCTCACCAGGGGGTGCTCCACGATCTGCAGGGGGGTTTCCTCTATTCTGGCTTCATTGTTCACCCCCAGAACTACAGGCATGATGGAGTACATTGGGTGACTATACACATCCAAGTGTTCTAATTCCTGCATTTACCTGGAATTCCCTTACAAGTTCTAAAAAGTATGTGCCATCAGAAAAAGACCAATTCATTATTTCCATTTTTTTTATATCAATTTTCATTTTTTTTTTTCGTCTATTGAGAAAAATTCATCAAAATGACGCAAAGCAGTTCATGAATTTTGCAGTAAGTAAAAACATACTGTAGTCTTCTTTTTTTTTTTTTTTTTTTTTTTGCAACTTTTTGAGCAAAAATTCACGTTTTCAAAATGTCACAAAATATGCGACTTTCTGAAAAATATGGGCAGAAACCTACACTAGGAGCAAGGAAACTGGAGTAGAGTTGCATCCAAAAAACATTTTTTTATATAAAGTCACAATTGAGGAATCGGGTAACAAAATACCTGGAGTAAACTTCGCCCATAAAGCTAGTGGTGGGGGGAGGATGTGAACGAGCAACTATAAAATAGACTTTGAAAAAAGCAAAATAGGATATTGAATTGGGTGCAAACAAAAAAGGCTCAAAACTAGACAAAACGGGTGCAAAGGCAATTAATCTGGACCCTGAAGTTTTTGTTTATGATAAACAAGAAATAAATTCACAATTTTTTTTTATATATATATATATATATATATATATATATATATATATATATATATATATATATATATATATATATATATATATATATATGTGTGTGTGTATATATTTTTTTTTTTTTTATTATATTATGTTTATCATAAAATAAAAATTGTAATTTCCACACTGAGTACTAGACCAAATATTAGATTCCTTCCTGTTCTTCATTCACTTGACCAGCAATGGTCTGACCTTGGACTCTGTTTGTTTGTTTAGAAGTATTAATTGCGCATGCTGTAGTGTAAGCAAAGGTCATTGTGCAGAGAGTGGGAGGAGGTGAACTGTGATGTCACCTACTATGAATGGTGGATCCAGTGTTGTCTGCCGTATATTGGGGTATCAACACTTTATTTCCCAGTTATCCATAACTTCTTATCACCGACAAGATTATAATGCAATGTAACATACAAACCTGATTTACGCAACCAATATTTTTCTGATCAAACATTCCCTTGAATTGGTCCCCAGGTATCTGGTGGTCCACATAAAGTAGTGTTCCTGATTCATGATTTTTTTTTTTTTTTTTTATTAATCCAAAATTCCCTGTAAAATTATTTCTTCATAGCAGTTTGATTTTTGGTTGGCATATATACTACTAGTGATGAATAACTCAGCCGAAATTGAAAAGTGTTTTGTAATGTCACGCTCCACTAAAGAGCCAGACCGTGACAAATGGGAAAGGAAGCACTGCCACTAGACAAAGCTTAGAGGGATGGACACCCCTGAATCTTTTCCTGCGCAACCCTGAGCTCCCTGAAGTCCCTAGATGGGTTCTTTCACCCTGTGTGGCGATCACATTCCTAATCCCTGTCTTGCCCTAAGCACAGCCCTGGTGGGGCAGCAGGAACGCTAGTTCTGCTCCGTAATACAGACAGAAAGGGAAACTGAGTGAT
Organism: Dendrobates tinctorius; assembly: GCF_039654945.1. Classification (NCBI taxonomy): domain Eukaryota; kingdom Metazoa; phylum Chordata; class Amphibia; order Anura; family Dendrobatidae; genus Dendrobates; species Dendrobates tinctorius. The sequence continues at coordinate 1,391,149 of NW_027361832.1, read as the reverse complement.
TGCTGTTTCTTTTACCCTTGTCTAAGTGCACCCAAACTAAGGAAGGGTATATAAAAAGAAAAGGAAAGGTGAGACGAAACCAAAAAGGGAAATAAGGAGAAACCAGACAAATTTCCAAAATTGCAATCTCTGGAGACGACTCCTAAACGGCTTCTCTCTTTACACGGCTCACAACTCCAAATCCATTCCAAGGTATAGCAACCTATCACTGGCAACTACCCCAGCTAAGAGGTGAGTACGTATACCAGAGTGGAGTACAGAAAGTCAGAACAGCTGAGATCACTCAGGATGGAAGGCTTTAGGAGACCAACAGAACTGCTTAACTCTTGCAACACCAAAACAAGGGAAAACACTGAGCTTGGCTATTACTCCTGGAAACGAATGGATAAATGACCAATCATTCTTCTTGTCAGATTGTACTGTCCCTACACAACAAACTTTCCAATCAATGGTACCACCGAATTCCCAGAATTAATTGCTTACTAAAAATTCACATTTTCATTTTACCCCATTTATGCAGAGGATTTGGTGCCTTGTATTAGGACAAACTGAGCTACATCTGCTATGGCTCTGGTTACACTGGTGAACATTGGACCATAAATGAAAGTATTAATATACGAAGCTCTGCAGAATCCATTAAAAGCCTATTTAACTGAATCGCTTATCTAACTTTACTTATTTTCCATACGTTATAAAAGAAAAATAATCTGTATTTTTTTTTTTTTTTTTTTCAGCCATGATGCAATGGATTCCTACTATGATCACATATGGGATGTGACACTGCTGGAGTTCCTGACACGTATCCTTCTTAGCTTGTCAGAGATGGGTTTATATTTCGTAAGGTATTTTTGACGAACAGCCGATTTCTGAAGTTCCTGCATCGTCATTCTTTACCTCTTTGTGTGTGTGTGGTGGGGGGGAGTGTTTGGAAAAGAAGTTTGAGTCCACATGTCGCTTTATAGGGGGCAAGGATTGGTAAATTTGTTGATCGTTCCTACTAAATTTTATGAGTCTATGGGAATGCGAGTGAAGTAATCGTCTGGCCTAATGCTACAATTAATGACAACGTACCTTAATGTTGTATGTAACACTTCTTTTTATTCTTCTACCTGCTAAAGAGGAAGAAATTGACTTCCTTTTTGTATTTCGCTGCTTCATTGCTAAGACTAAACAAGAAAAGACAAAAAGGAGTTTTTAATACTAATACACAATAAAATGATATAAATTTTTGTTATCTCATATGTTGAAAAATGGCTATAAGGCCAAAGATGGGAATCCATCATCCAAAAGATTTCTGGGCATGCGCAGGGAACACAGAGTTGCTACTTACCTTACTATGCTCCTACCTTAGCCCTTGTCTGTTCCCTCCCCCACCGAGAGATCTGAGGCTGAAGTGTATAGGATTACGCTAACCAGACACACAAGGGAAGATGAATAGGGATAAAAGAAAACTACAATCAAACACATACACTCACAAAACAATAAAGTGGAACACAGGGGAGGGATAAACCAAATAGATGTGGCTAAGGATCAGCACTCAAACCAAATCCATGCAGCAATCTCCAGAACAAGCTCTCCAAACGCCTACTCCTCCAACGCCAAACCAGGCAGAGTGAACAATCACTGGCAATTTCCAAGTGTCAGTAGCGAGCATATATACCAGGGTGGAGTGGCCAACACAGAACAGCTGAGACCATTCAGGATGGAGAGCTCCTGGAGGTCAACGGAACTGATGAACACTTGCAGTGACGGAGCAAAGGAAAATACTGCACTGTTTAATAGGATGGTGAAGCAGTTCCAATCAGTGCAGGAAATTGTGTGGCAAAACACTGCAATCCTCTGGCCTCTCTCTGTCGCGGTATGTCAGTGACAATTTGTTTACAATGGAAAATAATCTGTATTGTGTTAATATTGCCATGCACTATTTATCCTTCCATTACGTACAATTTTGCACTTTATTTTTGTTTTTTTTGGAGGCCTTACAATATTTTCCCAGCATCTTTAGGCTACCTGCGCATGTGCAGAAATATTTTGGTGATGTGTCCCTATTTCCAGACATGTACAGGGGAGTGTCTTGATGGCTGTGGGCACTGGCTAATTTTCGATCACAGCACTGGATTACTGTGTATGTTCAAGGGACTGAAGGCTAATTTGCTTTACTGTATCCCCTGAGGAGGCAAATGGGAACATGCGAAACGCATGTTGGGGAGGATGATTAGTGGGACTTTGCCCAGTGTCGTCTGGAACATTTTCGGCCTTACGGACATTTTTAATATATGAAATACACTATACAATACATACTGTCTTTTTTTTTTTTTCCTCCCAAAAAGCTCCTTTTTGTCTGTAGTTCGGAGGTGTCAATCATTACCACTATAGAGACTGTTTCAGCGTACGTGTTGGATTTGCTTAGCTCCAAATTTTATGTGATTAGTGGATTTGTTAAGAGGAAGCAGTCAGGACAGAGACTGTTCATGTTTCACTCCTGATTTTGGCTTACAATTAGAGGAAAAGGATAATAGAATCACGCAACGAGCTGAAAAAAAAAAAAATGAACAGCACTGTGGTCTCATCCACATTCTCCGTTTTTCACAGACTATTTGATGAGAGAAGTTGGAGAAATCTCCGTCAGTTACTTTATTCATCTCAGAAAAATTGACACTTTGACCAATCTCTGGTGGTGAAAACTGACATTGGGCAAATGATGATGACAATCCGATAAGAAACACTCATGAAACTCGACCGTACTAAAATGGACCCCAATGTCTAGTGTGAATTATGGCAAATGTATCTGGCCATGTTTGATCTTGTCCAGCTTCAGGAAACTTAGCTGTTTTCAGAAAAGGAGAAAAAATTGGAAATTATTAAATTATTGCACAAATATATGTGCACATGTGTGTATCTGTACAGTACAGACCAAAAGTTTGGACACACCTTCTGATTCAGAGAGTTTTCTTTATTTTCATGACTTTGAAAATTGTAGATTCAATCTGAAGGCATCAAAACTATGAATTAACACGTGGAATTATATAATTAGCAAAAAAGTGTGAAACAACTGAAAATCTGTCTTATATTCTAGGTTCTTCAAAGTAGCCTCCTTTTGCTTTGATTACTGCTTTGCACACTCTTGGCATTCTCTTGATGAGCTTCAAGAGGTAGTCACCGGAAATGGTCTTCCAACAGTCTTGAAGGAGTTCCCAGAGATGCTTAGCACTTGTTGGCCCTTTTGCCTTCACTCTGCGGTCCAGCTCACCCCAAACCATCTCGATTGGGTTCAGGTCTGGTGACTTTGGAGGCCAGGTCATCTGGCGTAGCACCCCATCACTCTCCTCCTTGGTCGAATAGGCCTTACACAGCCTGGAGGTGTGTTTGGGGTCGTTGTCCTGTTGAAAAATAAATGATGGTCCAACTAAACGCAAACCGGATGGAATAGCATGCTGCTGCAAGATGCTGTGGTAGCCATGCTGGTTCAGTATGTCTTCAATTTTGAATAAATCCCCAACAACGTCACCAGCAAAGCACCCCCACACCATCACACCTCCTCCTCCATGCTTCACGGTGGGAACCAGGCATGTAGAGTCCATCCGTTCACCTCTTCTGCGTCGTACAAAGACACGGTGGTTGGAACCAAAGATCTCAAATTTAGACTCATTAGACCAAAGCACAGATTTCCACTGGTCTAATGTCCATTCCTTGTGTTCTTTAGCCCAAACAAGTCTCTTCTGCTTGTTGCCTGTCCTTAGCAGTGGTTTCCTAGCAGCTATTTTACCATGAAGGCCTGCTGCACAAAGTTTCCTCTTAACAGTTGTTGTAGGGATGTGTCTGCTGCTAGAACTCTGTGTGGCATTGACCTGGTCTCTAATCTGAGCTGCTGTTAACCTGCGATTTCTGAGGCTGGTGACTCGGATGAACTTATCCTCCGCAGCAGAGGTGACTCTTGGTCTTCCTTTCCTGGGGCGGTCCTCGTGTGAGCCAGTTTCTTTGTAGCGCTTGATAGTTTTGCCACTGCACTTGGGGACACTTTCGAAGTTTTCCCAATTTTTCGGACTGACTGACCTTCATTTCTTAAAGTAATGATGGCCACTCGTTTTTCTTTACTCAGCTGCTTTTTTTCTTGCCATAATACAAATTCTAACAGTCTATTCAGTAGGACTATCAGCTGTGTATCCACCAGACTTCTGCACAACACAACTGATGGTCCCAACCCCATTTATAAGGCAAGAAATCCCACTTATTAAACCTGACAGGGCACACCTGTGAAGTGAAAACCATTTCCGGTGACTACCTCTTGAAGCTCATCAAGAGAATGCTAAGAGTGTGCAAAGCAGTAATCAAAGCAAAAGGTGGCTACTTTGAAGAACCTAGAATATAAGACATATTATCAGTTGTTTCACACTTTTTTGTTAATTATATAATTCCACATTTGTTAATTCATAGTTTTGATGCCTTCAGAATGAATCTACAATTCTCATAGTCATGAAAATAAAGAAAACTCTTTGAATGAGAAGGTGAGTCCAAACTCTTTTGGTCTGTACTGTGTGTAATAAATATATATATAGTGTGTGTTTGTGTGTATATACAGTGTATATATACAGTGTATATGTATTCTGTATATTTTACTGCTAATTCCATAAGGACTGGGACATTGCCTTGTTAACACCTTTTTGTCCATCCCAAGTAGATTAATCATAGATTTTTTTTTTTTCTTTTTTTTTTTTAAGACCGCATTTTAGTTTTACAAATAACAAAATTTGTCTTTGCCTAAATCCGCTCCAATTTGTTAAAACTAGTCCTGGGAAAAGTGTCTGCAGTTTTCATGTGGGCAGCACGGTGGCTCAGTGGGTAGCGTTGTTTCTTTGCAGCGCTGGGTACAAATACCACCCAGGAAAACATCTCCAAGCAGTCTGTATGTTCTCCTGTGTTTGTGTGGGTTGCCTCCCACACTCCAAAGACATACTGATAGGGAATGTAGATGGTGATCCCCGATGGGGACAGTGATGATGGTGAATATTTCTTTACTTATATAGTATCATGATTTAGATCTTCTTTTTTTTTTTTTTTTTTTTTTTTTTTTTTGGTATGTTTGCTTTCCATTGGTGACCAGAAGAACTTTTTGCCGTTTTCTGCATCTGATTTGGATGTAAAATGGAGTGGTCGTGTTACGGGACCACTTTGCGTAGTAGATAAAATGTAGCTGTGATGCTTTAGCATTTCAATGTATGGAAGGCATGCTCAGGACTACACAGCCTAATGGAGGAGGGAAGGCCATTGTGTCTGCAGTGGATGTGGACACCACAAAAGACAACCGCACCCAAACTAGTTTTCTGTCCGCCGGTTGACCACAACCAGCCCAGATTTGTGTCTGATCCACACGTGGACATAAGAAGCATAAGCTCATGTGCACAACCTTTCTATAAACTAACATCCATCCTTCATTTTTGTGTTTTTGTTTTATCAGAAATGGGACTAAATCCCGGCAGGATGTGATATTTGCCCCAGTAATGTAGCAAAGGGCTGTGTTCAGCCTTGATGTAGTATGGTAAGCATGGGATTGGATGAAAAATAAAGATGACTTTTATAAACATTTTTTTTTTTTTTGCAGCGATCACCCTGTAGTTAATGGGAATTTATGAGAATTTTTTTCTTTTTTTTTTTGCAATGCGGTAGAGGCGGATTACACCTCATGCCGTCTTCAGTTTTATATGGAAGCTTTCTAATTAGTGTGATGGCATTGGTTCTACAGATGAGGAAGAATAAAGTTGTCCTGATTAATCATCCAGTCCTCCAGCCGGACCAGGTTAGTCTTCATTCTGCACCTGGCTAGAAGCCATACTTGTTGGAGAATATTCCACTGTAGTTGAGATAAAATATTCATTCTGCCCCTGTCTGGCAAAAATAAACACAGCCTAATGTGTGTGTTAATTTCTAAGCCATATGTCTTTTTTTTTTTTTTTTTTTTTCTTCATTATTTCAAGTTTTTCAAATTGTGGGACCCTATACGTCAAGATCAGTGTTTTTCACGCCTGTCTTGATGAGCTGGAGTCAGATGCCTCTTCATAAATCAGGAGTGTCTGACAGGTGGAGTGCAATTTCATGTGTTCCTTCACGTAAATCCTACTCCAGTATCTGCTGGAGTAAGATTTGTGGGGTAGAAAACGCCACTGCTAGTCATGAATGTGATAAACGGGAGTTGCCACACCCTTGTCCTGCCCACTCACACCCTTGTCCTGCCCACTCACACCCTTGTCCTGCCCACTCACACCCTTGTCCTGCCCACTCACACCCTTGTCCTGCCCACTCACACCCTTGTCCTGCCCACTCACACCCCTGTCCTGTTCGCTTTGTCACAACTGGGCAAAAACAGCCTGAGAACACCAAAAGTCGAGATGTTTCTGCACATCCTCAAGTTGTGTCAAAAGGTTGTGACTTTTCAAAGCTATTTAAGTCAGAATACTGGAATAAAGGCTTGAACAAATCTGGCTCAGTGGTTTTGTTTTTATTTGGGTACAAAAGATTGCCGTAAATAAGCCATGTGCTGTGTCAGGTAAAGTTCTGCCACGTTGTGTGTGCACCACCTTCCTAATATCCATTTCTCTGCTTCTTTGTATTTCTAAAACCTGTTTTGCCTTAACCCTTTCTTCAGACCTTCATCATAAAAGGGGAGAGATTGATAAGAGACAAATAGCGGTAAGTTGATTTTATTTGTTTACTCCAAACTATAGTGTGCACTTCCCTCCATAAAACCAGTCTTTTTTTTTTTTTTTTATAAATGTCTTAAAGATTGGTCACTATTAGACAGTATTTTAATAGTCCCAGGGTGCCGTGTCTGTTCAGGAGTTAAAGGGGTTGTCCAGACTTAAGCCACAAATCTGCAGTAATTCTATGCGAGTCCTCACAGTGCGCGCGGTGATCATTCTTCTGTGTCAGCCGATCATGTGACCGCAAGTATGCGATGTACACACTTCCGGCCACATTCCAACTAGACGTGTCCAGAATCGTTCAATACACCTGTGTCGAGCAAGGCCACGCCCACTAAACTACTTCTGCCGGGAGTGTGCGTATCGCATACATCACCTCCATTCCAGGCTCAGAAACCGGCCAATCCTCTGAGCACACAGTATGTTCACTGGGGGGGGATACAAAAGTGTGCAGTCACATAGTGGCACACATAGAGTGACTGCAGGCTTTTCATTTTAGATCGACCACCTGTTTAAGTTACTGTAAGAAAAAGGCTGGGAAGTGTCTCACCCCACCTACCCAACAATTAGAAATATACTCGCGTATAAGCCGAGTTTTTCAGCACATTTTTTTTTTTTTTTTGTGCTGAAAACACCCACCTCCGCTTATACACAAGTCATTGTGCCAGAAAGACGGCAGCGGAGGGGAAGCAGTGGGTCACAGGAGTCGGCGGCTGTAACTGTGCCCACTGCTAAAGAGAAATGAATATTCACTGCACTCCGTGTGAATATTCATTTCTCTGTAATAGCGCACAGTTACAGCCGCAGCCGCCGACTTCCAGCACACAGCCTACTTGCCCTCGCTGCATCTCGTTCATTCCTGTGCCAGCAGCTCTTCCGGACGAGCGATCACGTGGCCCCACTCATTAAGGTGGAGTGAATATTCAATACCTTAACCCCTTCATGACCGGAGCTGTTTTCATTTTTCGCTCACCTTCTTTCCAGAGCCATAACCTTTTTATTTTTCCGTCAATACAGCCATGTGAGGGCTTATTTTTTGCGGGACGAGTTGGTACTTTTGAATGCCACCATTGGTTTTAGTATTTCGTGTACTCGAAAACGGGAAAAATATTCCAAGTGCGGTGAAATTGCAAAAAAAAGTGCAATCCCACACTTGTTTTTTGTTTGGCTTTTTTGCTAGGTTCACTAAATGCTAAAACTGACCTTTTTATTATGATTCTCCAGGTCATTACGAGTTCATAGACACCAAACATGTCTAGGTTCTCTTTTATTTTTTTTTTTTATTTTGGCATGCTTCAATAGCCTCCATAGGAGGCTAGAAGCATCCCACACTTGATCGGCTTTTCTATATATAGGTGATGCTCAGATCGCCCATATGTAGCAGAAATGCAGTATTGCTATGAGCGACGACCACAGGGTGGCGTTCATACCAATCTGCCTTCAACAACCATAGTCTCTGAGAGCTCTGGTTGTCATGGCAACGCATCACTGACCCCCGATCACGTGACGGGGGTCGGCAATGCGCTCATTTCCGGCCAGGCGCCGGAACTACTAGTTAAATTCCCACTATCAGTGTTTGACAGCGGGATTTAACTAGTTAATAGGCGCGGGCGGATCGCGATTCCACTTGCGCCTATTGCGGGCACATGTCAGCCTTTTTTTAAGACATGTTGCGGCTTTGAGGTGGGCTCACCGCCGGAGCCCACCTCAAAGCAGGGGATACCGACCGCTGACATACTATCCCGTCAGTGGTCGGTAAGGGGTTAATGAGCGGGGCCACGTGATTGCTCTGCCGGAAGAGCTGCTGACGTCAAACGAGATGCAGCGAGGGCATACAGGGAAGGTACGGTAAGTAGGATGTTGTGTTTTTTTGGTTTTTTTTTGTTTGTTTTTTTTATAGGAACCATGCATGCAAGGATAGGTGATAAGGAGCCATGCATACCATGATAGGGATGAGGGGACAATGCATACCCGGCTTATACTCGAGTCAATAAGTTTACCCAGTTTTCGAGGCAAAATTAGGTGCCTCGGTTTGTACTCTGGGGTCGCCTTGTACTCTGGGGTCGCCTTGTACTCTGGGGTCGCCTTGTACTCGAGTAAATATGGTAGATCATTTCTGAATGTCGTTCGGATTCACCCATCTCTAAATTTCAGGGTTCGTACCAGACGCCTAGTATCCATGCAACAGACCCTGAATAGTGACTTCTCCCAGAAGTCCATGTTACTGTTCGGGTTCGGCAGCCCGAACAAGGCTTGCTGAAAGGGTGCATTGCAGCCAATCAACAAGCTATACTGTGTGGGCACTTCCAACTCAATCACAGCCATGTCAAGTAATGTAATGGTTGTGACTGGCCGGCACACTGTGTATATGGAAAAAAGTCTTTGAGTCTCATCTATTTTTCATAACCAGAGCAGGCAAATTCGACAGCTGTTTAAATGATTTATTTAAGTTTTTTTTTAAAAAAAACAGCGTGCGGACCCCTCTATTTGAAAGCAGACAGCTGGGGGCTGGTATTCTAAGAATATAGATATTGATACCCCCCAGCTTAAAAATGGCATCCTGCAGCCACCTCAGAAAAAGGTGCATCCATTTTGGCTCTTTGCCTGGCTGTTCCCACTTGCTCTGGTGCAGTGGTAAGTGTGGTAGTAGTTGTGGGGTTGATGTCAGCTGTTTTATGGCCGCTGACATCAAATCCAGGGGTTAGTAATGTCTAGGTTAATGGTTAGGATGTCTGATAAGATGCATTTCAATTGCTAACCCCATAGTCAAATGTAAAGTCCTTTAATTGAAGAAAACAAACACACAAAGTTCTTTATTTGAAATAAAAAATCTCCAACCCTTCTTTAACCCATTTATTCACAAAGCAATTAAAATAATGGTTTTGTAGCCCATTCCAGCTTTGTGCAGGTCTATGATCTTGTCCCTGACAGCCTTATAAAGCTATTTGGTCTTGCCCATGTTGTAGAGGTTAGAGTCAACGATTTAGATGAAGGAATTGAGGGTAAACTGATTAAATTTGCTGATGACACAAAGCTAGGAGGGATAGCTAATACTAGAGAAGAGAGAGAGAGGACTCAAAAAGATATAAATAAACTGGAGCAGTGGGCAGCAACTAACAGAATGGTTTTTAACAGGGAAAAATGCAAAGTACTACATCTGGGCAATAAAAATGAAAAAAGCATATACAGAATGGGAGGAATAGGCCTAAGCAACAGCACATGTGAAAAAGACTTGGGTATACTAATAGATCACAGACTGAATATGAGTCAACAGTGTGATGCAGCAGCAAAAAAGGCAAATGCAATCCTAGGATGTATTAACAGAAGCATACAGTCTAGATCACGTGAAGTCATTATTTCCCTCTACTCCTCTTTGGTCAGACCTCATCTGGAATATTGTGTCCAGTTTTGGGCACCACATTTTAAAAAAGACATCAACAAACTGGAGCAAGTTCAGAAAAGAGCGACCAGAATGGTGACTGGTCTGCAAACCCTGTCTTATGAGGAAAGGTTGCAGGATTTGGGAATGTTTAGTTTGCAGAAGGGAAGACTGAGAAGAGACTTAATAGCTGTCTACAAATATCTAAAGGGCTGTCACATTGTAGAAGGATCATCTTTATTCTCATTTGCACAAGGAAAGACTAGAAGCAATGGGATGAAACTGAATGGGAGGAGACACAGATTAGATATTAGAAAAAACTTTTTGAAAGTTAGTTATCAATGAGTGGAACAGGCTGCCACGAGAAGTGGTGAGTTCTCCTTCAATGGAATTCTTCAAACAGAGGCTGGACAGACATCTGACTGGGATGATTTAGCGAATCCTGCTTTGAGCAGGGGGTTGGACCAGATGGCCCAGGAGGTCCCTTCCAACTCTACGATTCTATGAGTCGGAGTCTGTGGACAGGAGTCTTTTATAAAGGTGACTGTGTAAGACAGCTGTCTTTAATGCAGGTAGCGAGTTGATTATGAGCGTCTAACTGGTCTGTAGGAGCCAGAACTCTTAATGTTTGGTAGGGGATCAAATACTTATTTCTCACTGCAAAATGCAAATGTATATAATTTATACAATGTGATTTTCTGGATTTTATTTTTAATCTGTCTCTCAATTAAAATTAACTTGTCCTTAAAATTATAAGACTGTTCATGTCTTTGTCAGTGGCCAAACTTACAAAATCATCAAGGGATCAAATAATTATTTCCTTAACTGTAGAGTAGATGGAAACCCCAATGCAACTGCTCATCATAGAGCAAAGGATACATGTGATCCCAAATGTTATGCAAAATGCTCCCAACAAAAGCTTCAATTCAATACACAAAAAAAAAGCAAGTCCCCTCTCAGGTCTGTCACCTGTCAATGGAAATATAGTGGGCTTCCATGTTAGTGGAACAAATCCTGTGCCCCTCTCACGTCTGAGCCCCAGGGTGTCTAAACTACATTTAGAGTCCATATGTCAGACATTTCTGTAGCAATGAGAGCCAAGGTAAGCACATCAAGACTTTAGACATGTACATATTGTCCTGGTTTGGAAGGACTTCCCGACCTTGGGCGTATAGTTATGTCCTGGCGATTTGTGAGTGCGCAATGGCCGCTGGGTTTTCCGTCAACATGACGCTGACTCCTGGTTCTTACTGCCAGGAACGCTGCCTTATCAATTTTACCACACAACAGCATAAAAAAAATCCTGAATTGCTACTTTTTGTTCATTCTTCCTCCTAAAAATCGGAATAGAAAGCAATCGCAATCAAAAAACATTGACTGAAACTGGTACCAATAAAAACGACGACTTGTCCAACAAAAAACAAGACCTCACATGAGTCTGTAGGCATAGATACTGAAAAATGTTAGCTCTCAAAGTAGGGTGAAGCGCAATAAAAACCATCTTTTAGAGTGTGATGGCAGCCTCACATAAAAAAAAAAACTGTATAAATTTGGTATCGCTGTAATCGCACCGACCCAAAGAATAAAGTTGCCTAATCACTTATACCGCACGAGGAATAAAATAAAAAAAAAATAAAGAAAACCCAATTCTTCTGCTGTTGATTTGTTCATTCTGCTTATTAAAGATCACAGTAAGACTGTGTTCACATTTATCCTGCGCTCTGCGATGAGCGCTTACATTGGAGTTTCCAGGTAAAACTGTGAAATACGTGATTCAGACAGAACCCTCGGCGGAAGATTCCCTATAATGAGGCAGATGGAGGCACTGTGGGCGCGATCTGGCAGTATCCATCTTTTTAGGATTGCATAAAAGCGCGGTCAGCCCCAGTTTTGTGCGCTTCTGAAAAGGACACTGCTGAGCAGAAGCCAGACAGAGTTCAGAGTAACTGCTGCCTCATTATAGTGAATGGATCACTCAGGGGTTTCATCTGTCATGCCTTTCAGAGGTTTAGATGGAAACCCCAAAGTAAGTGCTCAGCGTAGAGCATCGGATAAATGTGATTGGGAACGTTTTAGATAACATTTACAATAAAAGCTTCAACTCAATCCACAAAAAAAGCAAGTCCCCCACTCAGGTCTGTCATGTCAATGGTAATATAGAGGGCTTCCACGTTTCCGCAAATTCTGCACTTTCAAATCCAAATGCCTCCTGAGCCCTAGTGTGCCTAAACCACATTGAGCGTCCACTTGTTCGGCATTTCTGTAGCAATGACAGCCCAACTAATTTACGGGTGCGTGTCTCCAGAAGCACGTACTGCTCACTACAATGGCAGATTTGCAATTTTCACTTACTCTTTCCCCTGTGGAAGCCACGCTTGGTGGCGATACATGTGGGGTTCCTCTCTCCACACACCATGCTGTGACCGGGTATTTGTATCTCCGCATCCACCTACAGGCTTTTTTGCTGCCTTCTCCTTTTAAAGGGAATCTGTCACCCCTTTTTTGAGATATCATATAATGATATCATTCAGTTGTGTGTCACATAAGGATTCTCTTCGTACTTTTGCTTCCCCCTGACCCTGCACCTTTCATGCATAAATACCTTTTTTTTATATCGGTTCAGATGTATGTAAACTGCCGCTGTCTGGTCCGCTGGGCGGGGCTTATTCAACTGCTCCCCCTCCCTGTCTTGCTCTACACAAGAAGAAATTCATAGAGCAAGACAGGGAGGGGGGGAGCAGTTGAATAAGCCACGCCCAGCGGACCAGACAGCAGCAGTTTACATACCTTTTTTTATATCGGTTCAGATGTATGTAAACTGCTGCTGTCTGGTCCGCTGGGCGGGGCTTATTCAACTGCTCCCCCCTCCCTGTCTTGCTCTATGCATTTCTTCTTGTGTAGAGCAAGACAGGGAGGGGGGGAGCAGTTGAATAAGCCCCACCCATTGGACTGGACTGCGGCAGTTTACATACATCTGAACCGATATAAAAAAGGTATTTATGCCTGAAAGGTGCGGGGTCAGGGGGAAGCAAAAGTACTAAGAGAATCCTTATGTGACACACAATTGAATATCATTATGTGATATCTCAAAAAAGGGGTGACAGATTCCCTTTAACCCTAAATGGCTTTTACCATATGCTATAGTCCTTATATTTAAACCTATATGTCACCTGACCCTATTGTTTAGGGTCTTTTGCATTTGCTCTGTTGGGGTTCTCTGCAGCTTTAGCCATTGGACTTGAATATTTTGTCTGTTTTTTGGGGTAATTTACTTCATTTAGACTATTGGCTGATTGTCATTTGTTCAGTGTTGTGTTATTTCCGATACGTCTGGTGCAAACAGTGGAGATAGTTGCAAGGTACCTAACCGGTCCTTCAGGTGTTATGGTTTATACCTTCAATGGTTTTTTTGTTTTTTTTTTTAATTGTTTTTAACATGTGGTCTTGTGTAATCATGCTTTAATAAAATGTATCGTTTCTAATATTTGAAATTTATTCATGGTGACCGTGGCCACTTTTTGTACACACTTTTTTCTTGAGTATTAACATAGTCATGTGTGGGGCTAGTGATCGCTAGTATTTTGTGGTGCCCTCAGACTTTTTATGCAATTTTCACTCAGCAACATCGACTGCTGCCTGTTTCTGGACACGACCTATGAACTCAAAGTAGTCACTACACCTGTAGATAAATTCCAAAATGGGGTCACTTTTTTTTTTTTTTTTTGGGGGGGGGGGGGGGTTTCTGGTACCTCAGGGGCTCTGCCAATGTGACATGGCACCCTCAAACCAGTCAAGAAAAATCTACACTACAATATGGCGCTCCTTCCCTTCTGAGCTCTGCACCGTGCCTCAAAATTAGTTTTCAAACACATGAGGTATTAGGCTGTGTGCACACGCTGCGGAAAAGGTGCGGATTCATCCGCGCGGATTTTGTACAATCCGCAGGTGAAACCGCAGGTCAAAAGACCTGCGGTTTTACCTGCGGATTGCTCTGCGGTTTTTCATCTCCTCAATGGAGGAGATGGCAAACCGCAGGAGAATCCGCAGAAAGAATTGACATGTCAATTCTTTCTGCGGATTGAAAACCGCAGATAATCCGCGCGGAAAATTCCGCACCGTCTGCACTGCGGTTTTTGATTCCCATAGGGAATCATTGTACTGTACACCGCAGCAGAAACTGCTGCGGGTCCGCAGCGGCCAAAACCGCTGCGGAACCGCAGCGGCCAAAACCGCTGCGGAACCGCAGCAAAATCCGCAGCGTGTGCACACAGCCTTAGGGTAGTCAGGAGAAAATGGACTACAGCATGTTACAGAATTTCTCTTATTCCTTTTGGAAATTGAAAAAATGTTACTTTAGCCTCAAGTTAAGTGGATAAAATTGATAATTTTCTATTGACTCAGCCCAATGTTGTGGTGATTCAGTGAATCGCTTGAGTCTTAACAATACTCACTGCGTCCCTAGATGAATGCCTTACGTGTAGTTTCCAAAATGGGAGTCACCTGTGGGGGTTTTGGCATGTCAGGGCCTTGTCAAATGTGACATGGCAGCAGTTGTCTATTCCAGCCAGTTTTGCACTCCAAGAGTGAAATGGTGCGTACTCAGAACTTGCACAACCAATTATATGGTCCATTTTCTCCTGTTACCCCTTTTAGAAATGCAAAATGTGTCGGCTTAACACTTTCATGGTAAAAATGTGTTTTGTTTTTTTTTCCCCTTCCACAGATTTAATTCCTGTGAATGAATGTTATTTCTGCAGTTATTATAATGGTGTCACTTTTGGGTATTTTGTCATATAGGAAACTCAATCACTTCAAATGTGATTAAAAGTTTTGTAAACATTTTTTTGGGGAAAAAAAAAAACTAGAATTTGCTGAAACTTTTAACCATAAAAAGTTTGAGAAGCGATGCTGATTTAAAGTAGACCGTGAATAGATAACATTTCCCACATTTTGTACAGCATGACTAACTGGTTTATGGATATAAACTTTTAAAATTGTGAAAATCAGTTTTAGCAAATGCAGGAAAAAAAAGTTGACCCAAGTTTACTGCTGAAAGTACAATGTGTCGGCAAGTTCAAGCCACAGTATAGATTAATGTAAAACTTTTTTTTGTGGACTGGCAAAGAGACAAAGGAGCATTCATTGTTTTACAATTAGGCTGTGTGCCCACGTTGGGTTTTTTTTTTTTAAGTGTTTTTTGCTACGGCAGAAACACTAATAAAACGCATCTCCATGCAATCCTATGGGATTCCTGTTGCTGTGACAATGCTGTAGCTTTTTCCACTGCAAAATCCACAGCATGTCCATTGATTCTGTAGAATCACTGCGATTCTGCCACCATAGGATTGCATTGAAACACTCACTTTACGCATGTGGCTATTCCCACCATACGTAAAGTGAGCGCTTCATGTGCGGATGGTAGCCAGGCCCTGGGTACCATATTCTTATAAAAAAGTTAAGATAAATAGGGATATACTTACTGTCAGTTAGCCCCCCCGGAGTACTCCTGCCTCTCAGTGACGCTGCCAGCATCTTCTGTTCCCAGGGATGCATTGCACGAATGACCTCTGATGACGGAGCGGTCACATGAGACCGCCCCGTCATCAGAGGTCACTGGTGCAATGCATCCCTGGGAACAGAAGTTGCCAGCAGTGTCGCTGAGAGGCAGGAGTACTCCGGGGGCTGACTGACGGTAAGTATATCTAATTTCTTTTTAACATTCTTTTACTATTGATGCTGCATAGGGATCATCAATAGTAAAACAGTCCCTTGTTATGCACTGTGCTAAAAACACTTGCAAAAGATTGTTTTGTGGGAAACCGCATGTGAATTCCGCATGCGTTTTACCCACGGCGTGGAGTTGTGGAAATGCTGCAGACAGTTCCACAGCATTTCTGCAACAAGGGCACATAGCCTTAGGCTGTACGGCGACCCCTCTGTCATACAGTGTGTGTAGATAACTGATGGCTATTCCTTCTCACCGTAGATAAAAGCCATAGGACAACCGGAGCTGAACTCCAGCAATCCCGAGGACGTGCTGCAGCTGGCCGCACAGAGGCGCAAAAAGACCTTTCTACAAGCGATGGCCAAGCTGTATTTCTGAGTCTGTAAATAACGTGTGGCCCCAGTAAATAAGAACTGTTTATTGTATAAAATATACACTTTGTACAAACAATTGATGACAAATATACAATTCATGACTTCTTGTTCCCAGGGGGGGAGGGGTAAAAATGAATTCCATACAGACACCATTGCTCCGGAAGTGACAGTATGACCTAGAAGCCAGTAGCAGCATCAGTGGCAGCACACGCCGTACGCAGGAGGTCAGAGAGCCTTCAGAATACCAGCACCCAGTCTGTGGCAGGACATCGAGGGCAATGTTCATTATCCTACTTAAAAAAAAAAAAGCTCCAGAAAGTCTACAGGCCACATGGGTACCTGAAGCTGGAGTCAGCAATAAAAGACCCCCAAAGCTTGCCCGCCATACAGAGGAGAGAATGAGCAGTCGTCCTTGTGTACCAGAGCATCACCTGTACATTCAGAGAAAACAGAGCGGCCCTGGATATAAACATACAGCGTTATCTTTTAGTTTCTTAAACGTTTGGGAGCATTTTAGGCTAAATTATTTTTGCCATTGGGTTTCATTAAGAAGTGTTGCACCGTTCACTGGCTGCAGAATGATTTTGAGAGTTCATCAGTGAGCTCATTCTGATAGCATGTAACTCTTGGTAATCATCAAATTTTGCTGTAGATAAATGATTAGAGACCACATGGAATGAGATCTTTACTTTATGGATAAACGTACGGACACTAAAAAAAAAAAAAAAAAAAAAAAAAAAAAAGACCAAAAAAAAAAAAAAAAAAAGTTTAAGTAGATACCATTCCATAATATGTTTGGTGTGCTTAGCTTGGAGCATATTCCATCAGGAACTGCTCCAAAGAAGGGACACACTTTTGTTCTTCCCAAAGCCTTTTCAGGAAAAAGTATAACATTCAAAACTTGTCATATTTCACTTAGGAAGAAAAAAATGGCAGTGTGAATGAAAAAACTGTTAGAACGAGCTTTCTGACCAATTCTCAGTAACATCATTCTGCAGCCAAAGGCAAATGTGCGAAAACGTCTCATTAAACCCAGCTGCGAAAATTATTTTTAGCCAATTAGAAAAAACCTGGAGGGGTCCATATTAGTACATCTGTTTCATTATCAGCCTTATAATACTGTTTATTCCGTAGCATTTTACATACACTACAGAAAGGTAGAAAATTGGTCCAGCTCCAACCATTTTTGGGGTACACTGACACAGAACAGTTTCGGAGATTTCACCAGTGCATCTACAAGGAGTTTATGGCCAAACATACGTATGAAACATGAATTTTGGCAGCAGTTTTCTGCAGCTCAGGGAACATTCACACATTAGATTTTCAGTGCAGATTATGTCGCTGTTAATTACAGTACAATGCGGGTTTTAGCAAACGTTAGTCACTCAAAGAAAAAAATATATATAAAAGATTCTGTACTCTCGCTGCAAATTTCATTCATTGAAGTTTGTGGTGAAGATATCATTGAGGAGGCGCAGGCCAGATCCACAGCACAGGTTGTACATAACCTGGCCTTTGCTGTGGCCAGAAAAGCGGGAATTTAATTATTTTACAATCATTCTCCTTTGGATAAGACCTATTTTTCCTATAGTTAATCGCTTACATGAGCGCACACAGCTCTGACGGACGTTGCGTAACGTTCTCGTACATTGACCAGCATGGAGAGGGAATGGGTGTGAAGTCCACGTATAAGAGATGCCAGTTTCCATAGTCCCATTGTTTTCAGCTTCTTTTGCCCATAGCTTAGTGTATATATCACCTAGATGGGCCTACCATATGGGTCATCTAAGAAATAAATACTAAAATTGCCCGTTTCCAACAGAGGCGTTCCTTTCATCCAGTACCCAGTGGCATCAATTGAAGTTT
The DNA here is from genome assembly GCF_039654945.1 of Dendrobates tinctorius. NCBI lineage: Eukaryota > Metazoa > Chordata > Amphibia > Anura > Dendrobatidae > Dendrobates > Dendrobates tinctorius. The sequence goes on along the minus strand of NW_027361832.1, from coordinate 1,373,110 downwards.
TTAGGATCCGAATGGAAGAATGTCAACGTTGTGCCTCGATAGTTAAAAATCCAAGAGCGTGGGCAGCACGGTGCCCCCATTGATGCCTGTCTAACACTCTTGCTATAGTAATCTTTTATAAAACTGCACCGTGCCAGCACAAACATTTTACAACCATGTTCCCATTACCAGTGAGGTAGTGAGGAGACAATAAATAAAAAGTTGTACACTATGTACAAAGGCACTCGAGCACCAAATTACTCCACTTCCATGTAAGATGCCACATGGGCCCCGGTTACTTAAAAACATCCACAGGGAGAAGATTCCTGCATTGCTATAAAGGCATTTTCTCTGTACTCTGAGGGGGAGTTAATATAGCACCTACAGCCCCTGGAGATTGTCCGTCTGATAGATGACTTCCTTCTTCTAATAGATGACTTCCTTCTAACGGAACACACTCAGGTTTTAATTTCACATCATCCTATGGAAATAAGGGAAAAAAAAAAAAAAAGAATCCATATAAGTAAAAATTGAAAAAGTGCAACAAGAACAATAAGCAGGGGGAAATTCTAATCTTGTCTATTAGGTAGAACAGCTCAATACTGTGCGATCCCTAAATCAGGAGACCCTTCAAAACAAAGATTCCCATTAATAGGTTAAGATGCAGAAGAAAAAAAAAAAAAGTCAGTTTGTGTTGGTCAGTCCCATTAACTTCTATGGAACAAAGGTAAAGTAGCACATTGTCAGAAGCGGCATGGTTTTTGCAGGAAAAAAAAAAAAAAATAGCAGCTATTTGCAACATCTTCATTCTAAAATTATGATACCTGGCAACCCCAGGCATACTGCTCCGACTAGATCAGTGGATAAGAGCTGCACAAAACATGCAGCTTTACCACTTTTACCCTAATGCACATGGAAACAGCTGTAAGCACGTTTCCCACTTGGTTTAACTGCATAGATGCAGCCATTAGTTATTTGGGAAGTTTAAGTCTGAGAAAGGCAGAAGGTTTCAGATGGATGAAGCAGATTTCTACAAATTTACAGTGATGACCAAGTCCCTATAGAAGCCATCAGTTTCTTCCACATTAGGTTTTAGTGTAATTCTAGTAGTTGCAGGAGGCCTTTATTGAAGATTAGTTATGTGCACACAACTATTTCAGGCTGATTTTGCCTGAACAGCATCATACAAAGTAAAAATAAATAAAAAAAATCTAGTGCACAGCAAAGTAGAAACAACCCTGCTGAGCAAGTGTCCAGTCCTTGTTACCGCTTAAACAAGCGACAGATTCATGTGGAAGCCGTGGGCTCAATATACGAGAGTAAAGTCATCCAGCGCTTTGACCTTTGCCAACGTGGCAGTTCCACCGGCATCATAAGATGCCGCGTGCACTTACCCCAGTTCTGTATGTGACCCCCGCTTTTCAGTAACCTAAATATCCTGTACACGTACCAGCATGTGGAGGTAGTCGGTGTGAGTCTGGATATTGTGCCGGCTGTCTTCTGCAACCTTCTTAAAAGTCTTTAATTTTAATGGAGGATTTCTTTGTACCGCTCTGAAGAAAGGCGCCATCCACTGGACGCACGCCGAAATGCTTTCCCATTCCAGACCTGTAGAGGAAGAGGAAAAAAAAAAAAAAAAATTATATATACTTTTTTCTCCTCAATTTATATAGGGTAAAGGATTTCAGCATCATTATCATAGGCTCCAAGAAACTTGTCATTAAAGGGACCAAAAGAAAAAAAGTTGCTTTCTAGTGTACATTTGCCTCAGGACTGCATTTATGTACAATAGAGTCCCCCACACCCATGAGCCGGAGCTGTACACAAGTGGCCGGACGGCTATTTCTCCTCACTCCCCTTCCCTCATACACATGCTCAGCTTGCAAGGTTGTCACACTGGAGAGGAATAAGCCATTAACAGACACCTCTGGTGCCTGCTGAGATCAAGTGATCAGGCATGCTGAAATGTAACATGTCCGATTCTGTCCCCGACAATGATCTTCAGGATGCCACACATACATTAAATTACAGAAAGGGGGGGGGGGGCGCGCGCGCGCTAGAAAAAAAAAAAAAATGCTCATCTGGTGTTAATACCTGTAGCTTTGGAAACTACATCCATTGAAGTGTAATGGTATAACGCTGCAGCTGCCAAGATCCTGTACTGGAAATCCAGGGAGGTAATGTGGAGGACGCACAGATCTAAAAGCTGTAAGACAACGAAAATAATTTGAGTCTGGGAGAAGGTGAAAAGGGAAGCTGATGCTCCACAGATCGGAGTAGGACCCCCCACCCGTTTATTAGTGTAACAAGATCACAATGAGTAATTGGGGGGGGTTCCGCATTATGTATTCTGATATCAGAACTTTTATATAAATGGAAAAAAAAAAAAAATTATATATACACACGTTTTATATAATTATATATCATTTGGTTCAGCGGTCCATGGGTTTCCATATATTAGACCCCATCAGTTTATGGCAGCTTGAAGGCTCATTCACAAATCTGTATTGGTACCATTTTTGGGTGCATGGCATTTTTTTGATCACTTTTTATTATGATTTTTTGGGAGACGGATCGAATAAAAACCAGCAATTCATGAATTTCTTGAAGGGGGTGGGGGGGTTATACCATTGCTAAAATTGATAAAGCGGTTTTATTCTTTGGCTCGGTACGATTGAGGTATCGCTGTAATCATTTATGTTTTGGTGCTTTTATAGAATAAAAAAAAAAAAAAAAAAAAAAAAAAAAACTTATAAAGATTATTTTTCAATCGCTTTCCTTTGAGAGCTATAACTTATTTTTCTGCTGACACTGTATGGCAGCTCGTTTTTTTTTTTTGGCGGGACAAGATGACGTTTTCAGCAGCATCATATTTATTTATAGCCATCTTTTTGATCGCGTGTTATTCCACTTGTTCGGCGGTATGATAAAGCATTGTTTTTGCCTTTATTTCTGGCGTTCACTAAAGGGGTTAACTAGTGGGACAGATTTATAGGCAGGGTCATTACGGACACGGCGATACTAAATGTACTTTTGTTGGGTTTTTTTAATTTACATAAAGAAATGTATTTATTGGGGAGTTTAAAAAAAATTTACACTTTACGTAGTATTGTCCCACACTGGGACAATGTAAAGTCAGATCGCTGAGCTGACACTTTGCACTGTGTCATATCAGCGATCTGACAGGCAGTGCAGGAGGCTTGCTGGTGACTGCTCTCAGCATGCACTGACAAGCCACCTCACTACAGGACCAGGAAGGACCCCCACAGCCATCTTGGAGCTGGGGGGTCTCCATGGAGACACTCAGAACACCACGATCACATTGCGTGGTTCTGAGGGAAGTGCGCAGGAGCCCCCTCCCTGCCAATGCTTCTCCTGATGCCTCTGCCAGCACACTGCAATCACGTCCGTGACCGCCCCTGGCACCTAGTGCCGGGTGTCAGCTGTGAGAATCAGCCAACACCCGGCCGTGATCAGTCGCGCTCCCTCCCCATGAGTGTGGCTGATCGTGCATGACGTACTATTCCGTCCATGGGCACATGGACAGAATAGTATGTCCAAAATACAAAAAAAAAAAAAAAAAAAAAAAAAAAAAAAAAAAAGGCGGCATAGTTTGCACTTACTTGAGCTATTTGGATAAATTGTTCCTGGGAATACTGAGGTAACAGTAGTTTGGGAGAGTCTTTCAGAGAAGAAACTTGGAGGAAGAGATTTAGCCAAGCAATTGTTGTCACTGGACTTAGCTCCCATTTCAATGCCTAAAGAAAAAGGGGGCAATGGATAAAGCAGCAAGCACGAGATATATCGATCTTGAGCAATGACCACGAATAAAGTATTCACCTTAAGTATTATTAATTCCATTTCAATAATATCATCCTCGCTGCAGGCGCCATCCGTGACATACGCAAACTCGTGGAGTTTGGGGGGATAGATTTCCTGTATAGAAGCACAGACACAATGATGAGGCCGATAGATGGGATACGTTACAAATAAGAACTGGAAGACCCAGACATACCTCCAGTTTCGATGCGATGAACAGCGCGGTGACGCCAATAAGCTGGAGCATACTTTTACTAACAGCTTTTTCACTCAACATAAATCTGTCAAAAAAGTCTTGAGCGAGGTAGAAGGTTTCTCTGTGCAGACTATAGACTTCAGATACCTGAAAGACGGGAAAAAATTAATTGTTCTGCAGCAGCAGTGTATAGATGAGCTCCACTTACATCAGCACAGAAAGAGAGGAAGCTTATCTGCTTCCTTTAGAAAGAGGTGGTCTCCGTTAGACAGCCCCTTTAAGCGTGGTTACAACACAGCCATAGCTGCTACAAGCTACCAGGTCCCCAACCAGAGATACAGACCTAACCGAGTCTGAAGAGTCATGATGAAGTGTAACCCTTACCTCTATAAGCCAGTCCATCAGTATGGAGCGCATGTCGGGGTTCAGACTGGGGTGGTTTTGTAGCATTCGGCTGCAGTGAACGTATTTGGACTCTTTACTTAGCATTTTCAGCCACACGTCTTTTGAACTTCCCCAACTACACAGGAAAAGAGAATATATATTATATATATGCAATTTTTACTGTCAGGTATAGTTTATGTAAGATAACTTAAGTGAATATTAACTTTATCAGGCCTATAAATTTCAGCCTCAATTTCTTTTGCATGTGTCCAACACAGGTACATTCAGAGGGGGCAGCTTGTTTGCTCTATTCCTGAGTGGTATGAATGTACAGGATAGATTTGGGTGCCTTTAAGTATGTGAACCCTTTCATATTATATACATCACCCAGATTAGACTGGAAAAGTTTTTTTTTTTTTTTTAAATCAGTTTTTGCAAGCCAAAATACACAAGAGGTGCATAGGTTTACCATTATGGTTTCTTTGTAGGATCCACTATGTTTTGGCTTACAAATTGCAGTGGACAACACTGCTAGGCTCATTGGCCTTCGGCGGCAATCACACCAGTGTCAGTGACGCACAGACCGGCTGCAGGGCTCCTGACCTTACATGAGGCCATCCTCTGGGTCAGGAGACCTGCAGCCAGGCCATACATGGATGGGCAAATCCGGCCTTGGTCCAATAAAGTGGTTAGTTTGACTGATAGAACCGTGGTAATATGGACACAGAAATGCTCCTCTATAACATTAGGCAGCCGCCAGGTTTACTGAACCCCAAGCTGCATAGGCTGCAGTAGAGACAGAAGTTGGGGGTCAGTGGAAACAGGTAATGCCTGGTCTTAGAGCTATAATGCAGCATGTATCCAACATGAAGAAAAAGCGGAGTGTCAGCGAGCCGCCTACCTGAGGTCTGGTAGAGGAGATGGACTAATGAACAGGTTCTGGAAGCGATACCGTGCAAAGTTTGATATGTCGGGCATGACCGAAGCTTCCTTTTGTGGAGTTTCAATGAGGACACATGGAGTCCCCCCTCCAACTGCTATCTGTGACCAGCAGGCCTGTACAAAGCAAAGAAAACACCTCAGCAAACTGATAAAGCGCCCACAGGAAGAGATACTGAGAAGATGCTTCATCTAGACGTCTTACATGTAGTGGAGACCACAAATTAGTTTGATTGGTCGTAGTTACCTGGATCTCATAGTTGTGCCTTTTTGTCTCCCGCTGACTGTCCTCTCCCAGCTTTATGTCCTATGTTGAAGAAAAAAAAAAACCCTTAAGGCCCCGTACACATCCCGCAGACAACTGATGGTCAGATGTTGAGCCGACATGTCTGATGTGACCTCCAGGAGATAAGGCGGTCAGAGACTTCTCTGGTGGAGGCTTCTCAGAGAGAACAGAATTGCTTGGCCAGACGAGTGCTCCTGTGTATGGGAGAGACGGCCAAGATGGCTGCCGGACAAACGTTTAACTGGACCCTCGATTTGTCTGACAGTCATCTAATGTGTACAGCCGTCTTCTGGCCAGAGTTCCCCACCGCTCAGTCACCAGCCTGATCACACGGATATAATGGCTGGGACTTCTCATCCACCTGGGTTATTGCAGACTTCACTAGGGCCCGCATTATCCGCTGGATAGAGCAGCGGGCCGCTGTGCCCTTCAGGGCCAGTGCAGGTTTCTATCAGGACTTTCTGGACTCCTCACCTCAGCTTTTCTTTTCCTTGTAGCCACTGTAGACGGACATTGATTTTCTGCATCGCTTTTCCCATGTTTTGCTTGTAGACGACCACTGCGATTTAACAAGACAGAGGCATGAGTAAGAGTGTGGGATGCTCTACACCCAGCAGGGCGCCATCACACCCACAACCTTGTGTATGGGGGTCTCCAGACTGATCACATCGGGGAGGAAGGATAGGCCTTGGTAGACATCATAGCGCTCTCCTTTTGGCCGTTACACTCCAGGATCCCAAGTGTAGCACATGCACGCTCCCCTGAATCGATCATGTATGAGGAATAATAGCTCACATTACCCCACTATGTACAAGCCAATTGTACAGCCCCGTAACCAGCATGTTCACAGGTCTCTCCTGCAACTCTGCAGGCCTCAGGATTCAATGGGGGGGGGGGGGGTATAGTCAGGATTTTTACTATCGGGGTTATTAGTATGGTGCCATACAGAGCACCATATGGCCCCACAATGTAGTCAGCTCAGTTCCCGGCAGTAGCCCCCCAATAAAGACCAGGTGGTGTAGTATAAGTCAAGGGGATTTTATGTACCTCTGACAGGTGCTACAATTATATCAATGTATACTGGCCTAAAAATGTACTTTTTTTTTTTTTTTACATAAAGATTCTCACCTTCTTCTTGACATTATTCAGTAACAAGAAATAACCCTAAAGGAGAAGAGAAAAAAAAAAAAAAAACCCTCATGAAGGTTTGTGAATAATAAATATTTTAGCCAGACAATACAGAAAGCAGATTTCTTTACATATTGAAATTGCAAAAATAAATAAATGCTGCAGGAAAAAGTGATAAATACCGGGTGCCTATCCGATACCTCCCCCTTATAATGAAGTGAGCCCCCCCTATGCCTGCATGCGAGTCAGATGTGCGCAGGAGCCTCTGGTGGCAGGAAGTGGTATGGCAGCCTTATGTGTGAGTGCCAGGAAGAAAAATGCAGCATATAAAAAAAAAAAATTTAGAATAAAAAGTAATCGATGGCACAGAGGGTTAAATTATAGAGCCTTGTCCCCCAGCCCTTCCCCTGTCACCCCCCTTACACCCAGCGCAGATCCCCGGGGGACACTGATCAGCAGACTCCCGCCAAGCTGAGGTCTAGAGGAGGGGGCCCACAGGCCAGGTGCCAGGGCAGATCAGGGGCTCCGGCAGCCCCCGTGCAGGCCTGGGAGCAGAGAGGGGTGCAGGGGCGCGAGGCTCGGAATGAGCGGGGACGCCATGAAGGCGCCAAATCAGAGAGAGCGCCCAAAGTCTTCCCTCCAAAGCCCGGGGGGCGGGCGACTCACCCGGATTCCGCTCTCACCCGACGCAGGCAGATGGCGATTACCCGCCACATACACAGCAGCGGCCGGTGCCCACCCTGCACCCCCCCATACTGCAGGCACAAGGGGGGCCCTGCAATCCGGAGGGGACAGTAACCCTCTCACTGCCAGGAGGCCCCAGAGGCTCACCCCCCCAAATATGGGTCCACAATGGGCCCTAGAGGGTCTTTTTGGGACTAGTGAATGGTCAGGACCCTGCAGCCTCAGCTGGGCAGTGTAGAGTGCAGCTTTATTGTGTGCACTATTCACGAATAATGTAGATTATATGTGCACACACAGAGCCATGACTATACAGCTGGATGCAGGTCTACAGGGCAGCAACACTTACCAGAGGACGGACAGACAGTCACAGCAGCAGCTCCAGTTCTCAGCTGATCAGCTGGCGCCAAGCCTCTTTATAGGGCAGAGGAGGGGACTGCGCATGCGCCCAGGGGGGTCTGACCTACCACTACTACAACCACCATTATCACTACTACTGCTGCTCCAGCCTGGGGGAGGGGGGATATCAGACACACTAAAATGGCCTCCCCTTACTTTTATTCATGTACGAGGAAATGCAAAAAAAAGTGTTCCTAAGGCATGGTGGTGGGGGGAGGAGGATTTAAGGCAAATCCTTATACAGGACAAGGGTGTTTTCTTTCTCTTAGCCAAGGCTGACGACTCAGCAAAATGGAGGAGCTGTTAACCCTTCATAGCAAAGCTGCAGTGTGACTATGTGGCTCAAAGATCCCCAAACAAATCACCCCTACAATTCAAGTGAACTGAACTTAGAACACACATGATTCTATGGTGGTATGGGGTCAGTTCATTTGAGTCATGGGGGGTAAGAGTTTTTCAGGCGTACTATTTAGATTTATGGGGGGGGGGGGGGTTATTTCATAGTACCAGTAATTCCCCAGTGCTGTACAGTCATCATCACTGTCCCCAGTGGGGCTCACAATCTCCACTCCCTACCAGTATGTCTGAAACTGGAGCACCCGGAGGAAACCCACGCAAACACGAGGAGAACATACAAACTCCATGCAGATGTTGTACAGACTACAAACTGGACACTATGGGGGTCTTTCAAGTCCGCAGCACTTAAACATGGCCGCATCCTACGAGGCTGGAGGCGATTACATGGGCGGCCGCGGCCATAGGTCGTGTGAGACAACGTCTCCATGGCGGTCTGCGGCAATTTTGGGGATAATGTACCAAATAAGCGGTCACCACGACGGATTACATGAGACCGGCGGCGATCACGGAGGATTCACCTGCTTGACAATATCGTGGCACATTGGGCAGATTCTATAGAGCATCCATTTTCCCAGAGGCACCAAATGGCATCACTACAGGTCACTGTTTGTTTTTTTGGGGACTGGACGTAGAACATGAGGCTGAATTCGGACGTCCCTGAATACGGTTGGGTCTCCCGATGGGTGACCATGATCTGCGGACTGTGGCGGCACTCTATAACAAGCGCCGTTGAGTTTGGGTCAGGAGAACCCACGACATGGCGGCCCGTATGCAGACCGTGGCCGGACACATGTGGATTTCTGCCACGTGTGAACATGATCTTAGACTGAGGTGACGGTGCGTAAAATGGCCCCCGATGCGTCAGGCTGGGGGTTTTTTTTTGTTTTTTTAATTGTTTCCAAAAAAAAAATAGGCTTCTAGTTTAGCAAATTAAAAACCTAACACATGGGTGACGGGAGGAAAGTGCCAGAAGTTGTGTGTCATGGTAATCCTCCATCTATGCCCCCTGACTCGACCAGTGCCACCATTGCTCCATGGCCAGGTGCTAATACAAGCCCCCGAGATCCGGGCGATAGCTTGTGTCGTTCTCAGACGCCACAGCACCAGTGGGTCATGAATAAGGTCTAGGGGGGCCGCAGCGGGCTCCGGTGCCATATCAGACGGCGTTATTACACATGGCGGGGGTCTTCTAGAGATTGCTAGTTTTTATCGGTGACGACGCCATTATTGTACCCCACTGTAGCAGACACGTTAATATTGCACCCGCTCGCACTTTATCACATAATCAGGGTTATAAATTACGCCGGTGCGTAATCTATATATTATATACACAAAAGGAGCGTCATTTATAAAAAAAAAAAAATTAAAAAGTGTTGCCCGTAGCAACCAATCAGCGCTCAGCTTTCATTTTTTAAACTGCTCTGGTAAGATGAAAGCTGCACTGTGATTGGTTGCTTACGGGTAACAATGGCAGTTATCATACATTTGCCGCCAGGGTGGTTAGGAGGTATAGATTCTGTATGTACCGAGGCCCTGGCAGACTCGGGTCACCTCGTTGTATTTACACATGGCGGATAGGCCGAGCTGGAACCTTCCCCCCCAGCTGCATAACAAAGGTCACAGAACTTCCTTTATTTTTCATTGAACTTGAATTATAAATCTTTATTCCGCATCGTTCTAATACACGGAGCGGGCCGGCGGCGGCGGCGTCTGCGCGCTATTATAATCGCCCCCTTCTTTGTTATCGGGAAGATCCCGCCGGCCAGAGACGAGGGGGTTAATCACCCGCTCTTTTCTCCAGTCAGACTCGTCTTCAAATTTCCCGCTACATTTTTTTTTTTATACAGGTTTACATAGCCACGCCCACCGGCAGGGCTCGCCGGTAAGAGTCAGCCAATAGGAAAAGAGAGAGTCAGAACAGCGTGGCCAGCTGGAGAATGTAAACAGATGGCACGTGGTGTGGGCGGGGCGGCGCAGCTGTCACAGCTGACTGGCTGAGCGGAGACGTCAGCACTCACAGGCGAAGCGGGGACAGCGGCGGTGGTGTCTGGGAAGGCGGGGAGGAGGGGGATGATGACGTTTGCAGCATTCACTTTACGGCTTCCTATAGAAGAGACCGTTTCTTACAGCCGATATGAATGAAGACCCCCCCCCCATACCATAGTGTATAGAGCACGTGCAGAACGCCCCCTGAGGGCTGCAAAAGGCATTTACACTGCAGATAATAATCTTTATTTCTATAGCGCCAACATATAACGCAGCGCTTTACAGTTTAACAGATACCTACATCCCAATTATAAAACCTGAGGTGCCCCCGAAAAAGACCTTTATCACACTTAGCTATGCCTACAAATTACATTTCCTCCAAGCCAAAACTAGTGACCCCGAAATACGGGATTTTTTTGTTTGGTTGTTTTTGTTTTGTTTTTGTTTTTTTGGGGGGGAGTGGTATTTATTTTTTTTTCACACTGTGAAGTCTTTCCTGACCCTGAAGCCTCATCAATATAGAGGAAGGAAGGGGTTAAAAAAATAATAAAAAGCAAAAAACTCACCTATTCCGTGTCATTAAAATAAATAAAAACAAGCAAATCATTATAGAGTCTGTAAAAGACCGGTCTTCAAATTATAAGAGCAGTTACGCCGTACAGGGTAAACCTCTGTAAGGGTGTGTGCAGACGCTGCTGATTCTGCTGCAGAACCGCAGACAGTGTACAGTATAATGTTATCCTATGGGTTTTCAAATCCGCAGTGCACATGCTGCGTTTTTTTCACTACGGAAAAGCTGCGGTTTGTCAATTCTTTCTACGGATTCCGCAGCGGTTTGACACCTATTCCATTGTCCAGGTGTCAAACCGCAGGGGAAAAGAAATGACATAAGATGGAGCGTGCACATTGTCATTCTGACACTGCGGTGCATTATTTTAATTTAATAAGGTTCTTTTTCTGACAGGTCTGCCTGAAAAAGACGCATATGCACAGGCAGGAAAATCAACATTTTAAATTATTTGCCACGGATTTCATTGCAAATACACAGGAAGGATGGACCTTCAGTCTGTAAAATCCACATTCTAATATAGGCACTGATGAAACCCGCTATGATATGTGATGCACACGCCTATTCAAAAAAATATCATGTAGTGTATATGTAGGGGGTCAGGCCCCGACAAGAACTGAATTACACTGACGTTGAGCGACAAAGCTCCCCTCTGATGTGTGCACTTGGACTCAGGGTCAACCCAGGCAAGTGCCGGGGGCCCTGAACAAGGAGGCGGGGGTCCACTTGCCATCAGGGACACCGGCGTGCCATGGGGGCCTGATGCCAGCACTCGCGATTGGGCCCCCCGCCTGCTCAGGGCCCTGGTACATGCAATACTTAACTCTCCCCGTTTCTCCGTTCCGGTATCTTCTGACTCTGACGTTTCAAGTCAGAGGGTGTGATGACATCACTAGTGTGCGCCCTCTGCCTGAACAGTCATAATGCAGAGAGCCGGAAGACGGCGACGTTAAGGAGTCTGAAGCAGAGCAGTGTGGCCAGCGAGGGGAGTAGGTCTTTTTTTTTTTTTTTTTTAAATGTTTGGAGCATCATACGGGGCCCATTATATATGGCGCAATTTATGGGGCCCATCATATACTGGAAGGAGTATTAAATGGGGCCTATTATAAATGGATCATTAAATATGGAGCATCATATACTAGATGGAGTATTAAATGGGGTCCATTATAAATGGAGCATCATATGGGGCTATAATATACTGGAACATTATATGAGGCCCATTATATATGGAGCATTATATAGGGCCAATTATATATGGCTCACTATTTTGTATGGGGCAATGTATGGGATTCATTATACTTATATCGAGTCCATTATTCTGTATGGAGAAATATCTAAGGCTCTTTATACTGGATGGAGCGCTCTGTGGTGCCCATAATACTGTACTGTGTGGTGCCCATATACTGTCCTGTGAGGAATTGTAGAGCTATTGTAGAATTTACTATAGATATAACTCATGTAATGTAAGACGTAAGTGTACTATACCTATATTTCTCTGCCGCATCTGTGCATAATGAATCGTTGTATGTGTTAAAGGGGCCCACTGATACTTTCACCTAAGGCCCACAAAAACCTGGAGCTGGCCATGTCTGGACTAGTCCTCTCTCCCCTGCAGCTTGCTGTATGTTGGTTTGAACAAGACACAGGAAGTGTCTATTCAGGAATTGAAGAGAGCCTCGTGCCTGTGAGAGACAGCATATTATGTGTCCTAACACAGAGAGACCGGTAAATTGACTATCGGCTTCAAAGGAAAAGGTAGGGCCCGGTTACAGCAGGATTGATCACCAGGACTGTGTAAGAAGGAAAGAGTCACGTCGCACAGCCAATGTAGTTCTCCCCGAGAACTTATAACCTAAGATTGAAAACAAAGCTGTGGTACCAGTAATCCCTCAGCACTGAAAGTGTGAACAAGACTTGTCCGGACTCTGAAGAAGACGGATCCGTTAACCTGAAGTAAGAGCTCAACACAGCAAATTCTGCTCCACTACATCGGGACCAAGCAGCTATCAGAATTTCTCCTTAGTGCAGAACTGTGAACTAGGTCGCTGTTTGAGCAAAATGGCCTGATTATTGGAAGCCAAGTAGGAAGTTTGAAGAGAGTAGTTTGTAGAAATTGTAGAATGGGCTGCTTTTCAAGGAGATAGAGTACCTGGGCCATAAGGTGTCCCAGGATGGAGACCTGCCTTTCAAAAACAATTTAGGTAGCTGCGATACAGCAATGGCCAGGACTCCTAACTCTGCAGTAGTTGAAAGCTTTGCTTGGATTTGCCAAGTACCATTGGGTCGCCCTCCCAGGGCAGTGGGGTAATCGGTACCGGACCGGTGTCAGCGGGATGTGTCACAGCAGCGGTGATCCGGTCCGTGGCCCTGGGCGCCCAATTAATAGGGGAAGTTTGAATGGTGGAATGTAGTTAATGGAATAGTTCGTGACGCCACCTGTGGTGTTCGGCAAGTGAGATGTTAAGCCGACACTGCATGCAGATCCTCTGGTACTGGTGGTGTGGTGGAGCCAAGATGGTGTAGTTCCCCACAGGTGGAGCTGTAGTCCCAGGACAGTGTAGATGTAGGGTTAGAGGAGAGGCACAGGCGGTGTAGAAGCTGGTACCCCAATGTAGTGGTACAGGGTGTGTTAGCGCAGGAATAATTGGAGGACACCAGGGCATGTAGTTCCAAAGCTTTACTCACAGTCTGTAGTACACACAGGTGCCTGCCTCCGTGCCATGTCCTCCGGGTCAGGGACTCAGTCAACCTCCAGGTCAGATGGAATGCTCCCTTCCAACACTCCGCCAACATGTGCCTTTCTGAACGTCTCCTCCTATAGCGCCTTTGGTGTGAAGTACTCCTAGTACTGAGTTACATTGGAGTTCCTCCTGACAGATGTTCCCAAGAACCATACTTGTACGGCAGACAGCTGTAGCCTGCTTCGAGGACTCCTTACTCCTGAGTCCCGGCTCACTATCCAAGTTGCTGTTGTGCCCCCAAGTCTTAGATGGGAGTAGTGCATTTACAGCTAACTACTCCACCAGTGTCTGCTGTAGGACCATTAGTATCCATACAACCTCGGGGACCGTGCCCCGGCCTTGCGCTTAGAACTTCTAGGCAGGGTTCTCTCCTAACCCACGTCCTCTGTTCCCTTTTATTCCTTCGTTCCGTACTAGTCTCTCCTTCTTATGGAAGATCAGGTTTCTGTTCATTATCTTTCTCCTTCTTTCCTTTCCCGTGCCAGCAGACCCAGGTCACTGAGGTCTGCTGCAGCACCTCCTTCCTCCATCCATCCCTCTCCCAGGGATCTTCTCTCCTCACTCTCTCCCACTGACTGACCAACTGACCTGAAATCCTAAACCTTCCCACTCTTTTATGTATTCTAACTCCACCCGCCTCCCAGCACGTTTCGTGTTCCAAGCAGGGAGCCACCAAAGGTGCTCTGCTACACTCCAAGCAGGGAGCCGCAATGTGGCTTTGCTGAACTACTCTGTTGTGTGGGATGCGAGTGTTGGAGCGTGGTCAGGAGCCTCCAACCTACCTGGATGGTGGGGTACCACACCTCAGGAGGAGGTGCAGTACCTCTGTGGCAACTGAATCCTCAGGGGTGCCACACTCCCCCCCGTTAAACACAGCACGTCCGCGGGCTGCAAGTCAAACAGAGTTAACAATACAGGAACATACAAATTTTTATATTGCTGAATAAACATTTCTTATACTAATCTCAATATGAGAGGCGCTCAGCCTTGAACGTTGCAACAATTCTTAGTTAAACTATCTAAAGTCTTAATTCAAAAGTACAAGTTTCATCATCAACCTATTTCTTCATCATCTTTCCTTTTTCACATTTTCTACCTGTCATTAGCTTAAAGTGATGACCGCTGATACCTAGTTCATCACCTACATTTTCCAAATCTTCATTCTTTATTCAAATCTCTCATCTCTTTATTAAAACATTCCTACATCTTATATGAAAGCCATCATAAAACACATTATCAAATACTTCACATTAAAACTTTCAATAATTCTTGTAAGTGCTGGACACCGCTCCCAGCCGGGATCTCTTGCAGTGTCCTTTGATTGGAGTCATGCTCCAAATGAGTTAGACGTTATCTTCGCAAAGTGTCTATGTAAAACCAAGAGAGGGCACCTAAATAGGTGCAAACTATGTACAATAGCAGTTCTGGACCATTCAGCGTTCATGATCTCTGTGTGAAAGCTGCCATTACAACTGGGCAACAACTGGAAAAACAAAACTAAACCATGATGATCAAAAATAGGAACCAAAAGGCGCAACGGTGCAAATAGCCTCCTGGGTAACGAGAGTTATTTATTTTTGCTGGAGATTGCTAGTGGTGGTCTCCTCCTGGGATTTCTGGAAACTGGTTACTGGAACTGCTTCCAGGGGAGATACTTTGGGTGTCTTCATCCTGTCGCTGGTTGCTTGCCCTAGGGCATGGTGGTAACAGCTGTGGTAAAGGGAACCCATGATGCATATCAATGCCCATCAGCTGTTCTCCATTGGTGGGTGGTTCCGCTGCCCTGGTGCTGGGCCTAACACCAGGGAGGCTGCGGCCTGTTGACGTTGGTAGGCGGCTACAAGGGGGCTTTGCAGCCAAGGGATCCCGATGTCACTATCCCAAAGCGACCTAGACTCCTCCCAGCCCTGAAGATGCCGGATCGTGCGCGCCTGCTCCAGCCGTACCCTTCTCAGTAGGGACCTCTTCCACCTCCCCATCTCCGACAGCCTAGTGTCCCCAGCTGATTCTTCCAACTGCCCCATTTCGAGTTCCCGCAAACCAGCCGCTGACAATGTGAATTCAGGGGGTAACCCATTAGGAGGGCCGGGGTATATACCTGGCACCTCCCGGCGGCGCGGTCTCTGCTCCGGTGCTAGCATAGTGGCAGTGGTCGCCGTTCGGTGGGATACCGGGGACAGCGGTGGAGCTAATGGCGGCTCTGGGTCCGCAGGGGTCTCTGAAGGGACCTGCGCGGCCACGTCAGGTCCGGACGGAAGCTCTTCTTCCTCCGCTTCGGCTCCCAGGGCCTTGTACAACTCCTCCGGTGGTAGCGGCAGAGAGGGAACACTATACGCTGCTGGTGGTATGGCAGCGGTTGCAGGCTCCACAAGGTCTGCCTGGAAAGATTCCGGTGCAGCAGCGGCGGGTACCGGTGGTGCGGGTACCGCAGGTGTAGGCCCTTCCTGGGCGTGCTGCAGCTTTAAAGTCCATAGCGCTTCTTGCCTCAGTTGCAGGCGGTGCGTCAGCTGGGCTATTTCGTCCTCCAGCTGCTGGCGGTTCATCTCAGACACTGGGTTGGAACCTTCAACCATGGCGCCGGGGAGATCCAGCATAACCTCCTCACGCTCCACAGGCCTCCTCCCGTCTCCTTCCAAGATGGCGTTCTGGCGTTCTTCCTGTCTCAGCTCTTTTCCCGCCACTGGCTTCTGCTCCTCCTTCTTGGGGCGGCGTCTTCTTCCAGCTCCTCCATACCAAGCCAGTATACGAACCCCTTGGGGGTGGGACATGTCGCTATCGCATAATAATTCACCCGCACTGTAGGGGGGCCCGGGGTCAGGTACAGCCGGAAAGTACAGATACACAGGACCTGTGGACGCTGAAGTTTAGCAAGCAGTCACAGGACCTATGGTCTTGTGACTGCAAGGGGGCGGGGCTTAGCATCTTGCTTTCAGAGATGGCAGGACACTATACAGAAATACTCAGAGTCAGGCAAAACAGAGGTCATACATGGAGATATCAGTAAAGTACCAGGGATGAGACAGGATGGATAGTCAGGGCCAAGCAGAAGTCAAAACCAAACAGACATAGAAGGTACCAAGCAGAATCCAAAGCAATATCCAGAGAACAGACCAAGTCGTACACAGAGAATCAAGCAACCAGAACACAGCACAAACGCACTCAGGGGTCACCACACAATGCCAAGGGCGAAAGTATAACTGACGGGGATGGGAGCGTCCTGAGGCTATTAGAAGCCTCTCCCAGAACCAGGGAGAGGCCACAATCATAGCCCCAGGTGTGCAGGTAAGCCTGCACTGGGATCACAACCTTTAACCCCAGAAATGCCAGTCATCAGCACTGGTTCCAGACATTAACCCCACGTGTGCGAGTCAAACCCGCACTGAGATCATGACAGTACCCCCCTCTCAACGGGGGGCCTCTGGACCCCCAGGCTTGCCCGGGTTCTTAGCATGGAAAGCCCGCACCAGGCGATCAGCATGCATCAACCGGGCCGGTACCCAGGACCTGTCTTCCAGTCCATACCCCTTCCAATGAACCAGGTACTGTACCGACCGCCGTACCAACCTGGAATCTACGATATGACCAACCTCGTACTCCACCTGCCCCTCGACCAAAACAGGAGGAGCAGCGGACTCGGAGTCTCCCCGGACTGCTTCAAAAGGTTTCAGTAGAGATTTGTGGAAGACTTTAGGGATCTTGAAAGAGGGTGGAAGGCACAGCCTATACGCTACTGGATTGATGTTTTTCCACAATCTTGTATGGGCCAATGAATTTGGGCCCCAACTTGGCTGAAGGAACCTTCAACTTAATGTTTCGCTTGGAGAGCCAAACCTTGTCTCCAACCTGAAACGTGGGCCCTGGTGTACGTTTCCTGTCCGCGAAAAACTTATACCTGCCCTGAGACCTAGATACACTCCGCTGAACTTCTGCCCACGTATTCTGTAATCACTGAACAGAGCCCTCAGCCCCGGGACACCCGGAGTCCAGACGAGAAAACTCACCAAAATGAGGACTGAACCCATAATTGATCAAAAAATGAGTCATACCCGTGGATTGACTCACCCGACTATTGAAGGCAAATTCAGCCAACGGCAGTGCATCGCACCAGTCATTCTGTCTAGCAGAGGTTAGACACCTGAGGATCTGTTCCAGGGACTGGTTAGTGCGCTCCGTCTGACCATTGCTCTCAGGATGGTATGCAGACGAAAAGGACAGAGACATCCCTAATTTTTTGCAGAAAGCACGCCAAAACTTAGCCACAAACAGCACACCACGATCAGACACCACATTCAGGGGTACCCCATGCAACCGGATCACATGCTGCACAAACAACCTGGACAACGTCTCAGCTGACGGTAGTGCAGACAGGGCTACAAAATCAGCCTGCTTAGAAAACCTGTCCACCACTACCCATACCACTGTATTACCATTAGATGGAGGGAGATTGGTAACAAAATCCATGGATAAGTGAGTCCATGGTCTTTCGGGCACTGCCAAGGGCATCAGCTCCCCTGCCGGCCGGCTATGAGAGCTTTTAGAACGAGCGCAGACCCCACAACCAGCAATGAATTTTTTTATGTCCGAACCAAGGGTAGGCCACCAAAAGATCCTAGCCACCGCCAGACGCGTGGCTGAAATACCAGGGTGAGCACTCAGCTTGGAATCATGGAACTCCTGTAAGAGTTTCAGGCGAAGTTGCTCTGGGACAAACAACTTCCCCTCCGGCTTGGCCGCCGGGGCCCGCGACTGGGCCCCCTGAATCTCCCATTCCAATTCAGACAAGACCTCTGCTATCACAACCCCAGGGTGAAGAATGAAGGATGGTGGCTCAGGGGGCGACACCGGCTGAAAACTGCGTGATAAGACGTCAGCCTTGACATTCTTAGACCCTGGACGACATGTAATCGTAAACTGAAAACAGGAAAAAAAAAAAAAAAAGTGACCAACGGGCCTGTCTGGGCGTTAGTCTTTTAGCAGACTCAATGTATGACAAATTTTTATGATCCGTGATCACCGTAACCGGGTGACTGGCCCCCTCCAAAAAGTGCCTCCATTCTTCAAAAGCCAATTTGACCGCAAGAAGCTCTCTATTGCCTACGTCGTAATTTCTTTCCGCAGCAGAGAACTTCTTGGAAAAGAAAGCACATGGCCTGAGGTTGGTTAGAGTGGCAGGCCCTTGGGACAACACCGCCCCCACCCCCACCTCAGAGGCGTCCACTTCCACGACGAATGGTTTGGACGGATCTGGCTGTACCAACACGGGAGCAGACATAAAGCTTCTTTTCAGGGTCGCAAAGGCCTCTTGCGAGCGAGGACCAGTTTCTCACATCCGCACCTTTACAAGTAAGATCTGTGAGTGGTTTGACCACCTGTGAAAACCCCCGAATAAATTTGCGGTGATAATTGGTGAACCCAAAGAAGCGCTGAAGACCCTTAAGGTCTCGGGGTTGCACCCAATCCGCCATGGCCTGCACCTTCTTGGGGTCCATGCGAAAACCCTCACAGGACACAATTAATCCCAAAAAAGACAATTCTTGAACAAAAACACACATTTCTCCAATTTGGCATACAGATGATTTTCCCTCAGTCTTTGGAGAACGGTTCGTACATGATTCAGATGAGATTGACTGTCGGGAGAGTATATCAGAATATCGTCTAAGTAAATAACAACAAAACGACCAATGAGATCCGAGAATACCACGTTGATGAAATTCTGAAATATGGCTGGGGCATTGGTAAGACCAAACGGCATGACTAAATTTCAAACAGTCCCTCGGTCGTAAGGAACGCGGTTTTCCATTCATCCCCCTCCCGGACCCTTATCAAATTATATGCCCCTCGAAGATCCAGTTTGGAGAACCATTTTGCCCCTGAAAGTTGGTTACATAAGTCGGGAATCAACGGAAGGGGGTACGTATTTCGTACAGTAATCTTGTTGAGCTCACGAAAATCGAGGCAGGGACGTAAACCACCATCTTTTTTCTTTACAAAAAAATACCCTGCCGCCACAGGTGAGACTGAGGGACGTATGTGTCCTTTGCGAAGACTCTCAGCAATGTAATCTTTCATGACCAAGCACTCAGGGCCAGATAAATTAAACAGACGGGCTTTAGGCAATTTAGCCCCCGGGACTAACTCGATAGCGCAGTCAAATGGTCTATGTGGCGGCAACGTCTCGGCCTCGCTTTCAGAGAACACATCTTCGAATTCTTTCAGGTACTCCAGAATACCTTCCAGCTCGAAAGATGACACAGATACAGATTTAAACAGGTTCAACCAATAGTGCAGACTTATCACATAACATCGAATCATTAAACCCCCACGGAACAATCTCCCCCGTTTTCCAGTTAATGACTGGGTTATGGTGTTGTAACCAGGGCATGCCCAACACCAATCCTGCTGGTAGATTGTCCAGAACCAAACAACTTAATTTTTCCACTTGGGTAGCACCCACTTTGAGTGAAAACAAGTCAGACATAAAGAGAATTCCCTCTTTAGTGAGGGGGGAGGAGTCAATGGCCACCACTTTGATCGGAACCTTAAGTCTAACTGTCCCTATCTTACAGCGTGTGACCAATTGGGAGTCAATGAGATTGATGGATGATCCGCAGTCCACGAAAGCTGTAGAGGGAAAACAACAATCGTCCACTAACAGTTCCACATGAAGCAACACCTTAGAAAACGAGGAAAAGGGTACCTGAGGGTCTGAGTAGTCTCCCCGCTGACTACCCAGACCTAGTCGTTTCCCGTCGACCGGGTTGAGGAGGGACAATCAGGACACTCCCTTTTTCAATGTCCCATTTTACCACAGTAGAAGCATAACTGCTTTTCTCTCCGGCATTGTCTCTCCTTTTCCTTCAGGGAGAGAGCCCCTATGTCCATGGGCACAGAAAGTCTCTTTTCTACTAGGGAACAATGGAGTCTCCGCCTGCATCTCCCCCCTGGCCCGCAGCCTGCGGTCCATCCGGACGGCCTGGGTCATGGCGTCCTCGAGTGAGTTAGGTGGGGAATGTAATGCCAAGGCATCCTGTAACCGCTCGGACAAGCCTCTGCGAAAGAGTCCTCGCAGTGTGGCGTCGTCCCAAGAGACCTTTGCGGCCCAGCGGCGGAATTCTGTACAAAACCACTCAGCCGAGTGTTTCCCCTGACAGACACTCATCACCATGTCCTCTGCCAATCGCACTCCGTCCGGCTCATCATATATGTGCCCGAGGGCCTCAAAAAACGCATTCACAGACACTCTCTGAGGGGCAGTGGGAGGAAGGGAGAAAGCCCAAGCTTGTGGGGACCCTCTTAACAGAGACATAATGACCCCAACCTTCTGACTTTCGTTCCCAGAGGAACGTGGCCTCAAACTAAAGAAGAGTTTGCACCCCTCCATGAAGACCCTGAACTCCTTTTTGTTCCCAGAAAAGAAATCAGGCAGTTTAACAGGTGGTTCTGGGGACACAAAAACAACATCACTCGCCCCAGCCCCCAGAGACCCAGCAGCTAAAGCCCCCCGCACTGTCTCAGAAACCTGCTGCTGAGAACGAGCCAGAGCTTGCGGCTCCAGAGATAAACCCTGAAACATCTGACTCAGATTTTTAATTTGCTCAGCAAGAGATTGTATGGGATCCATATTTCTCAGCAAAGAAAGAAAAAAAAAAAAAAAAAAAAAACTTAACGGTCAGTTATAATGTCAGGATCCTGTCAGCGCCGGCGTGCAGCCTCCACTGAGCAGGGACTCACCTGCACTGTAGAGGGGCCCGGGGTCAGGTACAGCCGGAAAGTACAGATACACAGTGTTAGGAACGGCGGAACGCACTAAATAAAAATAATAAAGTGCGTTCGCCGCTCGGGGTCCACCGTGCAGTAGGTGATATAACCGCTGCTAGATGGTGGCAGAGACAATATGGCAATTATGCACTCGGGTTAAACTTCACCCGAAGTGTGCAGGACGGGCTCTGTTCACACACAGAGGAGCCGCAACAAAAGATACAAAACACTGAACCTGTTTGTGTCACAGGCTTCAGGTAGAATACACAAAAAACGGTAAACGGTCACAGGAGTAGCCCAAGATGGCGGTACTAAGTCCTTCTAGACCTACCGCTAGTGACAGAGTAAAGCGTCGCAGCCGCAAACACTCAAGTGGGCTGCTACTGCAGCGCGGCGTGGATACTGCTGCTCAACGACACCGCTATGGCGCAAGCGCAATGCCGGACGCTAGCAGCTGTGCCTATGGAGCAATAGCGCGCTGGTACTGGTACTGGTACTAACTCAATCCCTCACACACACGTAATATCCAAGGGTAGGGGTTTCAAATGAGTCATTCACCAGATCATGCAACATTCACACAGCAGCAAGTATGACTATATTAGCGCATGGCGGAACAGCCATGTGTGCTTTTTATAGCAGACGGGACCTTCCGGAAGCCTCCAGATCTCCGAGATGGACCAATGAGATCTGGAGCAGGACCTGAGCACATGATTCCCGAACTCCAATGGGAGATCGTCCCATGAGCATGCTCAGAGGATGGAATGAAGGACTTGGCCTCAGGAGAGATTTGCTGCAAGGCAATCTCTTCTGCAATGTCCTCTGCAGTAGAAAATGAGCAGGAGACTGCAGAATGTGAGGGTCTGGATTCCTGCATAGTAACCGCAGAAATCTGACTCCTAACACACAGGACCTGTGGACGCTGAAGTTTAGCAAGCAGTCACAGGACCTACAGTCATGTGACTGCAAGGGGGCGGGGCTTAGCGTCTTGCTTTCAGAGATGGCAGGACACTATACAGAAATACTCAGAGTCAGGCAAAACAGAGGTCATACATGGAGATATCAGTAAAGTACCAGGGATGAGACAGGATGGATAGTCAGGGCCAAGCAGAAGTCAAAACCAAACAGACATAGAAGGTACCAAGCAGAATCCAAAGCAATATCCAGGGAACAGACCGAGTCATACACAGAGAATCAAGCAACCAGAACACAGCACAAACGCACTCAGGGGTCACCACACAATGCCAAGGGCGAAAGTATAACTGACGGGGATGGGAGCGTCCTGAGGCTATAAGAAGCCTCTCCCAGAACCAGGGAGAGGCCACAATCATAGCCCCAGGTGTGCAGGTAAGCCTGCACTGGGGTCACAACCTTTAACCCCAGAAATGCCAGTCATCAGCACTAGTTCCAGACATTAACCCCACGTGTGCGAGTCAAACCCGCACTGAGATCATGACATGGGGTACTCGGTACCGGGCCGGTGTCAGCGGGATGTGTCACAGCAGCGGTGACCCGGTCCGTGGCCCTGGGCGCCCAATTAATAGGGGAAGTTTGAATGGTGGAATGTAGTTAATGGAATAGTTCGTGACGCCACCTGTGGTGTTCGGCAAGTGAGATGTTAAGCCGACGCTGCATGCAGATCCTCTGGGACTGGTGGTGTGGTACAGCCAAGATGTTGTAGCTCTCAACAGGTAGAGCTGTAGTCCCAGGGCAGTGTAGATGTAGGGTTAGAGGAAAGGCACAGGCGGTGTAGAAGCTGGTATCCCGATGTAGTGGTACAGGGTGTGTTAGCGCAGGAATAATTGGAGGACACCAGGGCATGTAGTTCCAAAGCTTTACTCACAGTCTGTAGTACACACAGGTGCCTGCCTCCGTGCCATGTCCTCCGGGTCAGGGACTCAGTCAACCTCCAGGTCAGATGGAATTCTCCCTTCCAACACTCCGCCAACATGTGCCTTTCTGAACGTCTCCTCTTATAGTGCTTTTGGTGTGAAGTACTCCTAGTACTGAGTTACACTGGATTTCCTCCTGACAGATGTTCCCAAGAACATACTTGTACGGCAGACAGCTGTAGCCTGCTTCGAGGACTCCTTACTCCTGAGTCCCGGCTCACTATCCAAGTTGCTGTTGTGCCCCCAAGTCTTAGATGGGAGTAGTGCATTTACAGCTCACTACTCCACCGGTGTCTGCTGTAGGACCATTAGTATCCATACAACCTCGGGGACCGGGCCCCGGCCATGCGCTTAGAACTTCTAGGCAGGGTTCTCTCCTAACCCACGTCCTCTGTTCCCTTTTACTCCTTCGTTCCGTACTAGTCTCTCCTTCTTATGGAAGATCAGGTTTCTGTTCAATGTCTTTCTCCTTTCCTTTCCCGTGCCAGCAGACCCAGGTCATTGAGGTCTGCTGCAGCACCTCCTTCCTCCATCACTCTCCCAGGGATCTTCTCTCCTCACTCTCTCCCACTGACTGACCAACTGACCTGAAATCCTAAACTGTCCCACTCTTATGTATTCTAACTCCACCCGCCTCCCAGCACGTTTTGTGTTCCAAGCAGGGAGCCACCAAAGGTGCTCTGCTACACTCCAAGCAGGGAGCCACAATGTGGCTTTGCTGAATTACTGTGTTGTGTGGGATGCAGGTGTTGGAGCGTGGTCAGGAGCCTCCAACCTACCTGGATGGTGGGGTACCACACCTCAGGAGGAGGTGCAGTACCTCTGTGGCAACTGAATCCTCAGGGGCGCCACACCATCAACAGTTCATCAAGGACTATGTAAAATTACTGGGCCCTCTGAACGAGCTGCTAAGGGGGACAGCTGGGGTACCCAAGAATCAAAGCATACCCTGGGAATAGAAGCAGGAGGAGGCCTTTCAGACCCTGAAAGAAGCCCTGACATCAGCCCCGAACCTGGCTTATGCAGATCTTGATAGCAGTCTCTATGGATTCGGGACAGACCTTTCACAGATAAAAGAAGGGCAAGAAAGGGTTATCGCCCATGTTCGTAAGTCCCTACAGGATGCGGAGTGAAACCCTCACAGCTACATCTCCTTCCGGCTGGAACTCCTTGCCCTGGTTTGGGCAAAGACATAAGTTTGCAGAATACCCGATATTCTGAACAAGGATCTTGGCCCCTATCTGCTTGCCCATCTGGACACTGCCAAGCTGGGTGACCTGAAGCAGCATTGGGTAGCTCGCTTTGCAAAATAGGATTTCTTGAACCTATACTTCTGCCATGGAGAACACCATCCCTGAAGGCCTGTCAAGAGTAACTTTCGTAAGTCCGGAAAAGGACCTCGGCGTACACCTGGAAGAATAATAAAAAGCATAGTGAAGTGGGGAGGCCCGCTCTCTACCCAAGTCACTAGGGAGAACTAACGAAGAATTGGGTTGATTACAAGATGAAGATTCAGGGTTGCAACAAGTGAATTGCTAGGCTACCCAGCCTAAGATACCAGACAAGGAAGAAAGTGCTGTCTTGGCTGCAGAAATGAAGTACGTGCTGCGCCAGTGGAAAAGGTTTTAAGTTCAAGGAACGATTCTATACCGCAAGTGCACAACAATCTTCTGATTTAGAGGCAAGGTGGCAAGGGGTTATCACCAGAAGAGAGGCACAGGAAATTGCCAAAGAAGCTCATGAGTTGGGAGCCCACTTTGGACTGGGAAAAACCTTCAAGTGGCTGGAGCATTACGTATATTGACCATGGCTTGAGACCACGGTTGAGGAAGTTTGCAGACAGTGCCAAGTGCATGACCTCACGAAGCACAAAACAGAGGGCACTTGTACAGACTAAGGAACTGCTTGAAGTGTTAATGATAGACTACCTCCTCATGGGACAAACAACTAGAGGTCCACAGTACTGCCTGGTCATGACAGACCACTTCTCCAAGTTTGCACTGGTCACCCCAACTCAGGACCAGTCAGCAGAGTCCAGTGGGCGAGCTGTCTGTTAAGATTTCTTCCGAGTCTGTGGGTATTCAAAGCGGATCCACTCAGGCCAGGGAATGTGCTTTCAGAGTAAAGTGATGGTGGGACTACAGCATTGAAAGGTCCAAAACAACCTCATACCACCCCCAAGGGAATGGGGTCTTTAAGCACTTTAACCAGACTCTGCTTCAAACATTGAAAACATTAGAAGGTGACAAGAAAGATCATTGGCCCGACTCCGTGCCGGAATTGGTCTTAACCTATAACAATGGGGTTCACACCACCCTGCGTTATTCTCGTACATGCTGCTTGGTAGATCCGGTCGAGAAATTGTCAAACTAAATCTAGAATTGCCGGAGCATCTATTCAAACGATCTACCACTTCATGGGTGAAAACAGTGAGCAGGCCAGTGGTTACAAGAGAAGACCAATAACAGCTGGCCTCCAATTCAGGAAGTTTTTCTCCAGCCTGGGGGCCGGGCGCTGGTGTGGTAAAGACTCCCCAAAGGCAAGTTGAGTGAATATTGGGAATTTGCAGCCATACAAAGTTATCAAGAGAGTGTACTCCAATGGCCTGGTGTACGAAGTACAGGTTGAAAATTAGGAATATGATCCAAGAACTCTACACAGGAATATGCTACAGCCATGCCGGTCGGAAGATCCCACATCTATCCCTTCATCAGGACCAACTTTTTCTGAGGGCGACTTTAATGAAGACTGGTGGACCGTTCCTGAGACTACGGAAGGTCCCCAGTCCATGGATGCCGACATTCCAGACAGAACCATTGCCAGTTCGCAGAGGAGAGGAACCTCAGGCTCTGCCCGATCTTTCTGCTGTAGAGGCCAGTCCTACCGGTATTGCTCCCATTGAAGATAGTCAAGACCTCTGGAAATCCAGTAGACCTAATGCAGGGGTTCTACCAAATAGGTACGATGCTGATCAGTTCATTTGGTCAGCCTGTATGTGTTGTGGGCAACGGGCCCACTGCTGGGTAAATCGTTGCATAGAATCTTTTATCCTACTCCCTGTAGTATATAGCAAGGCCAAGAATGGCCGCCATTAAGTGGGGAGGCATGTAGGGGGTCAGCCCGTGCCAAGAACTTGGACTAGTGCTTTCCCTTCCTGCTGCTTGTGGTGTGTTGTTTTGAACGAGAAGCAGGAGTTGTCTGGTCAGAAGGTGAAGAGAGACAGGACAGTACGTGTGTCCCAACACCGAGAGACCGGAAAATTAATTATCTGCTTCAAGGGAGAAAATAGTGCCCAGTTACAGCAGGATCTATCAACAGGACCTTTCCAGAAAGAATGGGTCACATCACCCAGCCAAGGTAGCTCTCCCCGAGCACCTGTAATCTGAGATAGAAAATAACGCTTTGGTACCAGTAATCCCTCAATATTGACAGTGGGAACTAGACTTGTCCGGAGCCTGAAGAAGATGGATCCATTAACCTGAAGGAACAGCTCAACATAACAAACTCGGCCCCACTGCATCCGGAACCAAGCAAAAACTACCTTACTTTCTCAAGAACTGTGAGTGACACACCGATGTTCAGCTGTGTTAAGGTGTAGAGCAGGTTTCTTTCGCTATGATGGTGTAGCAACATGACTAGATTATCAGAAGTCAGGTAGGAAGTTAGAAGACAGTCGTTTGTAGAAATTGTTTATTGGTTTTTATTGAACTTTGCATTGCCATAGCTGGAGCCCAGCTTGTGTGACACACTCCAGCTACGTCTCCTTGTATCCATTATTGCGGCTATCATTACAAAGAACCGTTAGTCTTATTTTTCAGAAATATAATCCTCGGTTTTTCAATAAAAGCCAGTGTTTCTGCCACTTTGTCTACGGTACCATATATGGAGTCCTGCCCGACTGTGTCGTTGCGGTACCACTTAATATGGTCTCCCCAAATCTCAGGCTAAGCCAGCTAATTAGCAAACTGGAGTCGATGACGCCATTAGATAAGAAGAGGTTCGCATGTCTCCTGTCGAGCAGATTCAGAACACGAACATGGCTGCTAGACCCATAGGGTATGGAATACGAATGAAAGAGGTCTTCTTTCTTAGATGAAAAACAGTAGATTTCTCATATCCTCTTCTGAACAAAGCCTAAGGCCTCATTCAAACGTTCTATCCGTGAAAAATACGGGCAAATACCCATTATATTGGTCAGTTTTTATTTCCAGCAAAATGGATGAGAAAAGGAGAATACAAGTCAACAGATCCGAGAAAATTACGGATTGCACACAGATGGCATCAGTGTTTAACACTGTAAATTAACGGAGAAGCTTTGTCATTCATAGTTTTTTTTATTTTTACTTGAAAAACCCTGAGTTTCATCATTGTTTATGAACATCTCCAGGCAATGGTCGGAGAACCTATGCAGGCAAATATCGCATGCGGTTATCGTGGTCTCACAATTAGCAATCATAGGCTAGTTTCACATTAGCGTTTTTTGCGCAGCGCATCGGGCACATAAAAAACGCAAAGAAAAACGCAAAACAAACGCGCATTGTTTAGCGTCATGCGCACGCTAATGCGTAAAAAAAAGCAGCGTTGCTTGCGTTTTACATGCGTTTGCGTTTTTTATGCGCATGCGTTTTTAGGTGTGAAATTTTTTCCATTGTCTAAAGAACATTCCAGACTTGTTTACCTCAAAAACCCATGCGCAAAAAACGCAAGCGTGCGCAAGACCATGCACACGCATTCGTTCACATAGACTTCAATGTGTTTTTGCGCATTCCGTGCGCAAGCATGCGCATGCGTTTTTTTTACGAGACAGGGCAGACCAAAAAATGCAACATGTTGCGTCTGGCGTGCAAGACAAAAAAACGCATGCGCACGAAAACGCAAGTGTGCGCAAGACCATGCGCACATCATGTTAAACATAGGTGCACGATGCGCTGCGCACAAAAGCGCTAATGTGAAACCAGCCATATTGTGGCATTTGCACAAACCTCAGCCAAGTAAGAGCGGCCTTAGGCCTCATCCACATGGGTATATTTGGGAAATACGTCTGTCTGCAGTTCAATGGTGCCACAAATACCACAGTGCAAGTAGAGTCTAACTTAAAAAAAAAAAAAAAAAAAAATATCCTGCAGTGTATCAGGAGTTCTCACTGGAATTCTGGACTTTAGAGAAAAACTCGATCCATTAAGCGGAACATCAACCAGAACCGAGCAGACATGAAACAGTCCTAGCACATTGGAAGTCACAAGGCTCAGGCAGGTACGTCTGCACCTGCTATTACCAGTGCATGGATTACACAGCATTAGCTAAATACAGGGTGTAGCTTGCGATTATTCTGTTTATGTGCAATGACTCATTATCGCCTAGGGAGCAAACACCTTGCCCCACCACCTTACCCACTTGTACAGTGTCACGCTGATGCCAAAATACATGTCTGAACTTACCTGGACCCCGTATCGAGCGAGCATGTAATAACCGCACTTATTTTAGAATTCACCATTATCCTCCATACAGTCTCAGATGTATAAATCACTGCTCAATGCCAGTTCTGCAGAAGTGCAAGAATAGGCCATGCCTCCATGTATTGAGGAACATTTGCTGTTGGATATTCTGGGAAAGCCAGGTGATCATCGGTATAGGAACAGTAATAGCGGCGAAGTAGGATCCCTCTACTACTGCACCCCAACCCCTCCGACTGGCATCTGAACAGAGTATCTTCAGGGGAAACTGGTCCCAGCTGACCCCCTTCTGAAGGTTTTGAGGTCCAGCCTCCATCGCAGGGCCGATTTCACATGGCCGGGAAGTGGGTTCAGTGGATTTTGACATCTTCTGGAGTATAGAAGCACGTGCGTTTGTAGGACTCATGTATGGGCTTGAGCCCAGGAGACTGCCTGGATACATGCAGTCAGGGATCCCAGGACGGACATTGACTCTGTTAAGGTTGGTGACCTCTGGTCCCTGAATCTGGTGATCTTGTGGACAAGGTCAACCTGACTGTCGTTGGGTAGAAAGGATGTCCTCTTCCCCAAATCCAAGAGAACCCCCAGGAATTTCTTCCTTGTGGAAGGATGAATATCCGATTTTTCTAGGTTCGGGATCCAACCCAGGTACTTCAGTATTTCCAGGGTCTTTGCCACGTTCATGTTTAGACGAAGGGTAGATGGTGCGATGATAAGAAAGTCATCCAGATATGGGAAAATGCACACTCCCTGGCGTCGGATGAAGATCACTGCTTCCGCCATGATTTTGGTAAACACCCACGGTGCCGATGAAATGCCGAAGGGCAGGACGTTGAATTGAAAATGGCTGACCTGATGGTTGTGGGAAACTGCGAATCTGAGGAATTTCCTGTGCTCTGGATGAATTGGCACATGATAATATGCATCCCTCACTGTAGCCATTACCCAATTCCGTGCGATTAGCGGGATTGCTAACCTGATTGATTCCATTTTGAATCGTCTGTATCGGACCGTTTCGTTTAAGGGTTTCAGATTTATGATGATCCTGTGTTTCCCCAAGGGTTTCGATACCAGAAACAGACGAGAATAATGATCTCTTCCTATCTCCTGTTTTGGTACTTGGGAGATCACCTTTGTATGAAGCAAGTCTTGAAGGTCTTTTAGCAGGGAGTTTCGGAGATGTGGTGATTGTAGGGAGGTGACCCTCAGGCATTGCGGGGGATGACTCACAAATTCTATCCTCAGTCCATCTTATATGGTACGGAGGACCCATTGGTTTGTGGAGATGAATTGCCACTGGGTGAGGAAGAGAGGGAGTCGACCCCGACCGGAACACAGCCATTGTTTGTCTGGGGCTTGTTGTTGGCATTGGACAAGGATATTCTTGCCCTTGCCTCCCTTGGGATAACTCCATCTGTTTTCCCTTTTCCCCCAAATTCTCTCTGAGGGGGTTGGTCAAGGGGGGGGGGTTGAAAAAAAACATTTTTTTAGGATTCTTTTGCTCGAGAAGAGATTTCTTTTTATCTGTAACCTTGTCCAGGATATCATCCAGGACCGGACCAAACACATAGTGGCCCTGGAAGGGAATAGTGCATAGCTTGGACTTGGAGGTAAAGTCACCCCCCCCCCCCCCATGATTTAAGCCATAATGCTCACCTAGAGGAGTTGGAGAGGACGGCGGATCTTGCTGCTACCCGGACAGACTCAGCCGAGGCGTCAGCTAGGAACCCAGTTGCCTTTTGGAGGAGGGGAAGACAGTCTAGTATTCCCTCTCTAGAGGTGCCCTGGGTCAGGTGATCCTCCAATGTGCGCAGCCATAGGAATAGAGATCTGGTGATGCACGTTGAGGTTATATTCGTTTTAAGCAGATTTCTTGAGGTGTCCCAGGACTTCCTTAACAAGCTCTCAATTTTTCAATCCATAGGATCTTTGAGCTGGGATGAGTCCTGAAAGGGAAGAGCTGTTTTTTTGGCTGCCCTGGACATCTGAAAGACTACTTTCAGGATTTCCCATAAGGCACTATCACCGTCCAGAGGGAAACGTTATTTTTTTTAGTTCTGAAGGTACGCTAAGACCTTTTTCAGGGAGGCCCCACTCGTGAAGAATAAGATTCTGTATATTCTCATGTATAGGAAACCCCTTTTGATCTTTGGGTTTCAGCCCCCCAAATATCTTGTCCTGCACAGAGTATTTTACTTCCTCTTCCTCAACCCCCATGGTAATTCTCACCATGCTGATTAGTTCTCACATGTCCTCGGAAGCAAAGTAATATTTTTTGTTTCCTGATCTGGAGGCAGAAGTGGAGCCCTCATTCTGCCAAAAATGTCCTCCGAACCCGAGGAACGGATTTCACCCGAGTCAGATTCTGCTGGAGCCATCTTCCTCTTTTTAGAAGGAGATGTAGTTGTGGCACTGGGGTTTGAGAGAAGGTAGCCATAGAGGATTGAACCTCATGTTTTATGAGGGTCCTGATGCTATCCAGGAGAGAGGGTTGCTCGGCTCATAACACCTCATCTGCGCAGGGCTGGCAGAGTCTTTTCCTATATGTAGAGTGGAGCCTGGAAGCGCACATCTTACTGTACATTTGCGGCTGGGCTTCTTAGGGTCAGAAACCTTTTCTCCCTAGTAAGAGAGAAGGTATACTAAGCTACTGTAGGTATAGCCTGGAGAGCAAGGGCCGACACCTGCTACTTACAGTAGGATGGGGAACGCTGGGCTCTGCAGACGCAGAGAAGGAGGGTTTGTCGGTGTCCATGTCGGGGTGTCCATAGTCCGCGTCAGACAGTGTCTTACCTGATGGCTCCCTCTCCAGGATTTAAAGCAATCGAGGTTCCAGTGTATTCTGTGCTCCTGCCCCCCCCACCTGTCCCAGTGGGGGGGAAGCGCCGAAGGTACGCCCCATAGAATGGCTGCTAATCCCAGGTATGCAGGCGCCAGCTGACACGCACATGCGTTCCAGCGTGGAACGCATAGGGGATGAACTGGAGGTTCAGTCGCGTCACTTCCGGTACGTGTGAACTCCCAGGGGTCAGCAGCACAGGGAGGAGGATGCCGGGGAGGTACGGGGGGACCCCAGCCACACATCACTGCTCCGTTTTACCCCGGGGGGGCAGGAGAGGAGGAAGGTCCCGAGTCCCGCAGGCGCACAGAGACAGGAACAGCCACCGGTGGAGAGCGGAGCCCCCGACCTCGGCTGCCCGGTGTTTTGAGACGGTCACGTGGGGTGCCCCGATCACAGGTCACGGCCGCACCATCAGAGACCTCTTCGTGCCCCATAGGGGACAGGAAAAACATGTGGTTATAGGAAGGGGAGGGGTATTTAACCTCTGTGTTCCTGTCCCCTATTAGGGCAGGGAGACATCCTCAGATGTTGCTGTCGTGGAAGGTGACTGGAGAAATGGGACGTGTTGTGCAGTAATGGTGTCTTAACACATTTTCTTCCTTGATCCCAATTACATGCTTTACAATATGGCCAGTTTTTTTTTTTAAACACAGAGTACATAGTAAATTGTTAGTGCCCCTCTCTTGTCCCTAGTTTGGAAGGCCTCATTCCTATTTTTGTGGGCTGCTACCGTATGGAGAATTTGGATATATGAGTAACATCGCCCCATGTAACACTGGAGCAGCCGGCAGGTCATAAACTGCAGGAGACGGGCCGCAGACTTGGATTTTAAGCACCACTCCAGCGGGGAAATAAAACGCCACAGTGGTGCTTTGAAGTGGAAAGTGTTTGGCTGAATGCAGCCATTCACACCTAGTTTCAGCACACCATGGAAGAGATTCTTCCAAATCTCTGCTCGGTTGCCGATTTCAGCAGAAAGAACTGATTTACTTGGGATATACAGGGACCATTATCTGCATCAATACAATATCGAGAGGAAACAAAAGTAATTTCAACCCTAAAAAAAGAACTATTTGCACATATAGAAACTATACGGCCAGTGTCGGACTGGGGCGCCAAGGGCCCACCAGTAACAATGACTTTGGGGGCCCACTTTTCACCTGCATACAAATATTACATAACCATCATTCACCAATTTGCCTATCTCTCTATATAATAAACTGGGTAGTTTGGTTAATGAATGAGATGCTGCTTTTTTTCCGTACAGAGTGAATCAAGTGAATTATACCAAGTACTAACCATATTGTGGGTTTGGGGACCCTGATCTGCACAGAGGCCCACCAGGGGATTCCCCTGTTACCCTGTGGGCCAGTCCGAACCTTTATACGGCTATGTACCCACAACATCTTCCAGGAGGATTTTATCTGAAAATGTGGAAAAAAAAAAAAAAAAAAACATTAAAAAAAAATGATAATACCATAATGTTAACCCCTTTACCCCCCAAGGGTGGTTTGCATGTTAATGACCGGGCCAATTTTTTACAATTCTGACCACTGTCCCTTTATGAGGTAATAACTCTGGAATGCTTCCACAGATCCCGATGATGCTGGCATTGTTTTCTCGTGACATTGTACTTCATGATAGTGGTAAAATTTCTTTGATATGACTTGCATTTATTTGTGAAAAAAATGAAAATTTGGCAAAAGTTTTGAAAATTTTGCAATTTTCCAACTTTGAATTTTCATGCCCTTAAAACCGAGAAATAGATCACACAAAATAGTTAATAAATAACATTTTCCACATGTCTACTTTACATCAGCACAATTTTGGAACCCAAATTTTTTTGTTAGGAAGTTATAAGGGTTAAAAGTTGACCAGCGATTTCTCATTTTTACAACTTTTTTTTTTTTTTTAAGGGACCACATCACATTTGAAGTCACTTTGAGGGGTCTACAGTGCCTTGCGAAAGTATTCGGCCCCATGGAACTTTTCAACCTTTTCCCACATATGCTTCAAACATAAAAGATACCAAATGTTAATTTTTGGTGAAGAATCAACAACACGTGGGACACAATTGTGAAGTTGAATGAAATTTATTGGTTATTTTTAATTTTTGTGGAAATACAAAAACTGAAAAGTGGGGCGTGCAATATTATTCGGCCCCTTTAACTTAATACTTTGTTGCGCCACCTTTTGCTGCGATTACAGCTGCAAGTCGCTTGGGGTATGTCTCTATCAGTTTTGTACATCGAGAGACTGAAGTTCTTGCCCATTCTTCCTTAGTAAACAGCTCGAGCTCAGTGAGGTTTGATGGAGATCGTTTGTGAACAGCAGTTTTCAGCTCTTTCCACAGATTCTCGATTGGATTCAGCTCTGGACTTTGACTTGGCCGTTCTAACACCTGGATACGTTTATTTGTGAACCATTCCACTGTAGATTTTGCTTTATGTTTGGGATCAGTGTCTTGTTGGAAGACAAGTCTCCGTCCCAGTCTCAGGTCTTTTGCAGACTCCAACAGGTTTTCTTCAAGAATGGTCCTGTATTTGGCTCCATCCATCTTCCCATCAATTTTAACCAGCTTCCCTGTCCCTGCTGAAAAAAAGCAGGCCCAAACCATGATGCTGCCACCACCATGTTTGACAGTGGGGATGGTGTGTTCAGGGTGATGAGCTGTGTTGCCTTTACGCCAATCATATGGTTTGGCATGGTTGCCAAAAAGTTCGATTTTGGTTTCATCTGACCAGAGCACCTTCTTCCACATGTTTGGTGTGTCTCCCAGGTGGTTTGATGCAATCTTTAAACGACACTTTTTATAGATATCTTTGAGAAATGACTTTCTTCTTGCCACTCTTCCATAAAGGCCAGATTTGTGCAGTGTATGACTGATTGTTGTCCTATGGGCAGACTGTCCCACCTCAGCTGTAGATCTCTACAGTTCATCCAGAGTGATCATGAGCCTCTTGGCTGCATCTCTGATCAGTCTTCTCCTAGTTTGAGATGAAAGTTCAGAGGGACGGCCGGGTCTTGGTAGATTTGCAGTAGTATGATACTCCTTTCATTACAATATGATCGCTTGCACAGTGCTCCTTGGGATGTTTAAAGTTTTGGAAATCATTTTGTATCCAAATCCGGCTTTAAACTTCTCCACAACAGTATCTCGGACCTGCCTGTTGTGCTCCTTGGTCTTCAAGATGCTCTCTGTGCTTCAAACAGAACCCTGAGTCTATCACAGAGCAGGTGCATTTATACGGAGACTTGATTACACACAGGTGGATTATATTTATCGTCATTAGTCATTTCGGACAACATTGGATCATTCAGAGATCCACAATGAACTTCTGGAGTGAGTTTGCTGCACTGAAAGTAAAGGGACCGAATAATATTGCACACCCCACTTTTCAGTTTTTGTATTTCCACAAAAATGTAAAATAACCAATAAATTTCTTTCAACTTCACAATTGTGTCCCACTTGTTGTTGATTCTTCACCAAAAATTTACATTTGGTAGCTTTATGTTTGAAGCATGATATGTGGGAAAAAGTTGAAAAGTTCCTGGGAGCCGAATACTTTTGCAAGGCGCTGTATATGATAGAAAATACCCAAAATTGACACCATTCTCAAGGTGCTCAAAACTACATTCAAAAAGTTTATTAACCCTTCATGTGCTTCACAGGAATTTTTGGAATAAAAATGAACATTTAACTTTTTCACAAAAAAATTAGTTCAGATGCAATTTGTTTTATTTTACCAAGGCAAACAGGAAAAATTGGACCCCAAAAGTTGTTGTACAATTTGTCCCGAGGACACTGATAGCCCATATATGCATGTAAACCACTGTTTGGGCGCATGACAGCACTTGGAAGGGAAAGAGCACCGTTTGACTTCAATGTAAAATTGGCTGGAATTCAGATCGGACGCCATGTCACGTTTGGAAAGCCCCTGATGTGCCTAAACGGTGGAAACCCCCCACAAGTGACACAATTTTGGAAACTAGACCCCCCTAAAGAACTTATCTAGATGTGTGGTGAGCACTTTGAACCCCCAGGTGCTTCACAGAAGTTTATAATGTAGAGCCATAAAAATAAATATTTATTTCCACAAAAATTATCTTTTCGCCCCCAATTTGTTATTTTCCCAAGGCTAACAGGAAAAATTGGACCCCAAAAGTTGTTTTCCAATTTGTCCTGAGTATGCCGATACCCCATATGTAGGGTTAAACCACTGTTTGGGCACATGGCAGAGCTTGGAAGGGAAGGAGCGCCGTTTGACTTTTTCAACGCAGAATTGGCTGGAATCGAGATCAGACGCCATGTTGCGTTTGGAGATCCCCTGATGTGCCAAAACACTGGAAACCCCCCAATTCTAGCTCCAACACACCCCTAACTTCAACCCTAACTGTAATCCCAACCCTAAATTTAGCCCTAATGGGAAAATAGGAATACATTTTTTTAATTTGATTATTTTTCCCTAACTAAGGGGGTTTTAACGGGGGGTTTGATTTACTATTTATGGCGGTTTTTATATTTGGCAGCAGTCACACGCTAAGACGCTTATTATTGTAAAAATAGTTTTGCATCACCACTTTGAGAGCTATAATTTTTCCATATTTTGACCCACCGAGTCATGTGAGGTCTTATTTTTTGCAGGACGAGTTGACGGTTTTATTGGTATCATTTTCGAGCACGTGACATTTTTTGATCGCTTTTTATTCCGATTTTTGGGAGGTAGAACAAACACCAACATTTCAAGAATTTCTTTGGGGGGGTGCGTTTACACCGTTCCGCTTGCGGTAAAATTGATAACGTGGTTTTCTTCTTCCGGTCAGTACGATTACAGTGATACCTCATTTATATCATTTTTTATGTTTTGGCACTTTTACACAATAAAAACTATTTTATAGAGAAAATTATTTTTCCATTGCTTTATTCTGAGAGCTATAACTTTTTTTCGCTGATGACGCTGTGTGGTGGCTCGTTTTTTTGCGGGACAAGATGACGTTTTCAGCGGTACCATGGTTATTTATATACGTCTTTTTGATTGCGTGTTATGGTACTTGAACCTCTAGGTTCAAGCAACATATTGTAATCCGAACGCTGCTAACTTCTTTTTCTGCTTCTTATTATTCAGTTGATTTCCGCAATTAATGCAGCCCGAACCGCTACAGGCACAGACTCCATTGAGGTGTTGTTTCGAAGCCAGCGTCCATGAGTGGTGTGCTAAGTATTTTTCGTGTCAATCGGATTTGTAGTTTTTGCGCAATTTGCGTTTGAAATTTTTTTTTCCTCAATGCATTTCAATGGGAAAATGTTGCCACAGACAAAACATGCCCTGAGGCGATTGAAATGGCAGTTAAGCTCATTGATATGCGCAGGCACACCCAGTTACTATGCCACCGCCTACGAATGTCACATGACCTCTCCAGGACACAGTTTTGTAGCAGATAATATCAGCTCTTAAAGCGAAACCCACAGCACAAATGCAAATCTAGCTTCATCACATGACGCATGCCCCTGAGAGAGAATGTGCGCCAAAGTGGATTTAGAAGCCCAGTGGGCAAAACTAGCTCTTAAAGGGCCGGCGCGCCAAGTCGAAAGCTGAGTGACCCCAGGCTCCAAATCGGAGTCTGAGCCACCCTGGCCTCCAAATCGGCCCCGCCCACCAAATCGGACCCAGAGTGGCCCCGCCCACCAAATCGGACCGAGTGGCCCCGCCCACCAAATTAGACCCTGAGGGGCCCTGCCCACCAAATTAGACCCTGAGGGGCCCCGCCCACCAAATCGGCCCCAGAGTGGCCCTGCCCACCAAATCGGCCTCCAGAGGCCCTGCCCACCAAATCGGACCCTGAGGGGCCCTGTCCACAAAATTGGACCCTGAGAGGCCGCGGCCACAAAATCGGACCCTGAGGGATCCCGTCCACCAATTCAAGCCCTGAGAAGCCCAGGCCACCGAATCAGATCCTGAGGGTCCCCACCCACCAAATGAGACCCTGAGAAGCACCCACAGTTAAAACGGATCCTGAGTTGTAAATCTTGCAGGGGGAGCAGGCAAGTCTCTCTTAAAGGGGCAGCCCAGGCTCCA
The DNA here is from genome assembly GCF_039654945.1 of Dendrobates tinctorius. Classification (NCBI taxonomy): domain Eukaryota; kingdom Metazoa; phylum Chordata; class Amphibia; order Anura; family Dendrobatidae; genus Dendrobates; species Dendrobates tinctorius. Next base: position 1,335,628 of record NW_027361832.1, on the reverse strand, counting down.
TTTCAAAGCACTATCTGTACTTCCTTCAGGAAATACACATCTAGTTATAGTGGTTTGAAAAAAACAGTATATTGTAATCCAAATGCTGCTAACATTCTTATTATTCAGTTGATTTCCGCAATTAATGCGGCCCGAACCGCTACACGCACAGACTCCGTTGAGGTGTCGTTTCGAAGCCAGCGTCCACGAGAGGTGTGCTAAGTACTTTTTGTGTCAATCGGATTTGTAGTTTTTGCGCAATTTGCGGTTGAAAGAAATTTTTCCCATCATTGGAATGCACTGTCTCAATGCTTTTCAATGGGAAGGTAAAACATGCCCTGAGGCGATTCAAATGGCAGTTAAGCTCATTGATATGCGCAGACAGACCCAGTTACTATGCCAACGCCTACGAATTCCACATGACACCCCCAGGACAGAGCTTCTGGCAGAGAATATCAGCTCTTAAAGCGAAACCCACAGCACAAATGCAAATCTAGCTTCATCACATGACACTTGCCCCTGAGAGAGAATGTGCACCAAAGTGGATTTAGAAGCCCAGTGAGCCAAACTAGCTCTTAAAGGGCCGACGCGCCTAAGTGATTCTTAAAGGGCCGGTGCACCAAAATGAGTCTTAAAGGGCCTGCGTGACAAATCGAAAGCTGAGTGACCCCAGGCTCCAAATCGGAGGCTGATCGACCCTGGCCTACAAAAAGGAGGCTGAGCCACCCTGGCCTCCAAATCGGACCCAGAGTGGCCCCGCCCACCAAATCGGACCCAGAGTGGCCCCGTCCACCAAATCGGACCCAGAGTGGCCCCGTCCACCAAATCGGACCCTGAGGGGCCCCGTCCACCAAATCGGACCCTGAGGGGCCCCGCCCACCAAATCGGACCCTGAGGGGCGCCGCCCACCAAATCGGACCCTGAGGGGCCCCAGCCACAAAATCGGACCCTGAGGGGCCCCAGCCACAAAATCGGACCCTGAGGGGCCCCGCCCACCAAATCGGACCCAGAGTGGCCCCGCCCACCAAATCGGACCCAGAGTGGCCCCGTCCACCAAATCGGACCCTGAGGGGCCCCACCCACAAAATCAGACCCTGAGGGGCCCCAGCCACAAAATCGGACCCTGAGGGGCCCCAGCCAAAAATCGGACCCAGAGTAGCCCTGCCCACCAAATCAGACCCTGAGGGCCCAGGCCACCCAATCGGATCCTGAGGGGTCCCACCCACCAAATCAGACCCTGAGGGGCCCCAGAGGCCAAAGTGGCCCCTGAGATGCACCCACAGTTAAAACGGATCCTGAGTTGAAAGTCTTGCAGGGGCAGAAGGCAAGTCTCTCTTAAAGGGGCAGCGCGGGCTCCATTTCAAAGCACTATCTGTACTTCCTTCAGGAAATACACATCTAGTTATTATTATTCAGATGATTTTTCGCAATTAATGCGGCCCAAACCGCTACACGCACAGACTCCGTTGAGTTGTCGTTTCGAAGCCAGCGTCCACGAATGGTGTGCCAAGTAATTTTCGTGTCGATCGGATTTGTAGTTTTTGCGCAATTTGTGTTTGAACAAACATTTTCCTCAATGCATTTCAGTGGGAAAATGTTGCCACAGGGAAAACAAGCCCTGAGGCGATTCAAATGGCAGTTAAGCTCATTGATATGCGCAGGCACACCCAGTTACTATGCCAATGCCTACGAACTTCACATGACCCCCCAGGACAGAGTTTCTGCCAGATAATTTCTGCTCTTAAAGCGAAACCCGTAGCACAAATGCAAATCTAGCTTCATCACATGACGCATGCCCCTGAGAGAGAATATGCGCCAAAGTGGATTTAGAAGCCCAGTGAGCCAAACTGGCTCTTAAAGGGCTGACGCGCCAAAGTGATTCTTAACCCCTTAAGCCCCAAGGGTGGTTTGCACGTTAATGACCAGGCCAATTTTTACAATTCTGACCACTGTCCCTTTATGAGGTAATAACTCAAACTCTTCCAAGGATCCCGGTGATTCTGACATTGTTGTCTTGTGACATATTGTACTTCATGTTAGTGGTAAAATTTCATTCAAATAACTTGCGTTTATTTGTGAAAAAACGGAAATTTGGCGAAAATTTTGAAAATTTCGCAATTTTCCAACTTTGAATTTTTATGCCCTGAAATTACAGAGATATAGCACACAAAAAATGAATAAGTAACATTTCCCACATGTTTACTTTACATCAGCACAATTTAGAAACCAAAATTTTTTTTTGTTAGGAAGTTATAAGGGTTAAAAGTTGACCAGCGATTTCTCATTTTTGCAACACCATTTTATTTTTACGGACCACATCACATTTGAAGCCACTTTGAGGGGTCTATATGATAGAAAATACCCAAAAGTGACACCATTCTAAAAACTGCACCCCTTAAAGGTGCTCAAAACCACATTCAAGAAGTTTATTAACCCTTTAGGTGCGTCACAGGAATTTTTTGAATATTTAAAAAAAAAAAAAAATGAACATTTAACTTTTTTTTCACTAAAAAAATACTTCAGGTTCAATTTTTTTAATTTACCAAGGGTAACAGGAGAAATTGGACTGCAAAAGTTATTGTGCAATTTGTCCTGAGTACACCGATACCTGATATGTGGGGGGGAACCACTGTTTCGGCGCATGGCAAACCTCAGCAGGGAAAGAGCGCCATTTGACTTTTTCAATGCAAAATTGGCTGGAATTCAGATCGGACGTCATGTCGTGTTTGGAGAGCCCCTGATGTACCTAAACAGTGGAAACCCCCCCCCCCCAAGTGACCCCATTTTGGAAACTAGACCCCCCAAGGAACTTATCTAGATATGTGGTGAGAACAGAAGTTTATAACGTACAGCGGTACAATTAAAAAATAATGTTTTTTCCACAAAAATGATCTTTTCACCCCCAATTTTTAATTTTCCAAGGGTAATAGGGCCCTAAAAGTTATTGTGCAATTTGTCCTGAGTACACTGATACCCCATATGTGTGTGTAAATGACTATTTGGGCGCATGGCAGAGCTCGGAAGGGAAGCAGTTCCATTTGACGTTTTGGGCTGGAATTGAGATCGGACACCATGTCGCGTTTGGAAATCCCCTGATGTACCAAAACAGTAGAAACCCCCCACAAATGACACCATTTTGGAAACTAGACCCCCCAAGGAACTTATCTAGATGTGTGGTGAGCACTTTGAACCCCCCAGTGCTTCACAGAAGTTTATAACGCCCGTTCGTGAAAATACAAAAATCGTATTTTTTCCACAAACATGATCTTTTAGTCACCAATTTTTTCATTTTCCCAAGGGTACAAGGAGAAATTGGACCCCAAAAGTTGTTGTCCAATTTGTCCTGAGTACGCTGATACCTCATATGTGGGAGAAAACTACTGTATGGGCACACGTTGGGGCTCGGAAGGGAAGTAGTGACGTTTTGGAATGCAGACTTTGATGGAATGGTCTGCGGGTGTCATGTTGCTTTTGGAGAGCCCCTAATGTACCTAAACAGTGGAAACCCCCCACAAATGACCCCCTTTTGGAAACTAGACCCCCTAAGGAACTTATCTAGATGTGTGGTGAGAACTTTGAACCCCCAAGGGCTTCACAGAAGTATATAATGCCCAGGCATGAAAATAAAAAAATCGTATTTTTTTCACAAACATGATCAATTAGTCTCCAATTTTTTTATTTTCCCAAGGGTAACAGGAGAAATTGGACCCCAAAAGTTGTTGTCCAATTTGTCCTGAGTATGCTGATACCTCATATGTGGGAGAAAACTACTGTATGGGCACATGTCGGGGCTCGGAAGGGAAGTAGTGACGTTTTGGAATGCAGACTTTGATGGATTGGTCTGCGGGTGTCATGTGCGTTTGGAGAGCCCCTGATGTACCTAAACTATTGAAACTCCCCACAAGTGACCCCATTTTGGAAACTAGACCCCCCACGGAACTTATCTAGATGTGTGGTGAGCACTTTGAACCCCCAAATGCTTCACAGAAGTTTATAACGCCAGGGCATGAAAATAAAAAAATAATTTTTTTCCACAAAAATGATATTTTTGCCCCCAATTTTTTATTTTCCTAAGGGTAACAGGAGAAATTGGACCCCAAAAGATGTTTTGCAATTTGTCCTTAGTATGCTGGAAAGCCCCTGATGTAACAAAACAGTGGAAACCCCACACAAATGACACCATTTTGGAAACTAGACCCCCCCGCCCCCCCAAGAAACTTATCTAGATGTGTGGTGAGCACTTTGAACCCCCCCCCCCCCCAGTGCTTCACAGAAGTTTATAACGCCCGGGCGTGAAAATTGAGAAATCGTGTTTTTTCCACAAACATGATCTTTTAGTCACCAATTTTTTTTATTTTCCCAAGGGTACAAGGAGAAAGTGGACCCCAAAAGTTGTTGTCCAATTTGTCCTGAGTACGCTGATACCTCATATGTGGGAGAAAACTACTGTATGGGCACACGTCGGGGCTCGGAAGGGAAGTAGTGACTTTTTGGAATGCATACTTTGATGGAATGGTCTGCAGGTGTCATGTTGCCTTTGGAGAGCCCCTAATGTACCTAAACAGTGGAAACCCCCCACAAGTGACCCCATTTTGGAAACTAGACCCCCACGGAACTTATCTAGATGTGTGGTGAGCACTTTGAACCCCCAAGGGCTTCACGGAAGTTTATAACGCCTGGGCGTGAAAATAAAAAATCATTTTTTTTCCACAAAAATGATATTTTTGCCCCCAATTTTTTATTTTCCTAAGGCTAACAGGAGAAATTGGACCCCAAACGTTGTTTTGCAATTTGTCCTGAGTATGCTGATACCCTATATGTGGGGGTAAAACACTGTTTGGGCGCATGGCAGAGCTTGGAAGGGAAGGAGCACCATTTGACTTTTTCAACGCAGAATTGGCTGGAATTGAGATCAGACACCATGTTGCATTTGGAGAGCCCCTGATGTGCCCAAACAGTGGAAACCCCCAATTATAACTCCAACCCTAACCCCAACACACCCCTAACCCTAATCTGAGCCCTAACCCTAGCCCTAATGGGAAAATGGAAATAAATACTTTTTTAAATTTTATTATTTTTCCCTAACTAAGGGGGTGATAATGGGGGGTTTGATTTACTATTTATGGCGGTTTTTATTTTTGGCAGCTGTCGCACGCTAAAAGACGCTTTTTATTGTAAAAATAGTTCTTGCATCACCACATATTGAGAGCTATAATTTTTCCGTATTTTGACCCACCGAGTCATGTGAGGTCTTATTCTTTGCGGGACGAGTTGACGTTTTTATCGGTACCATTTTTGGGCACGTGACATTTTTTGATCACTTTTTATTCCGAATTTTGGGACGCAGAATGAACAAAAACCAGCGTTTCATGAATTTCTTTTGGGGGGGGTGCGTTTACACCGTTCCTCGTGCGGTAAAATTGATAAAGCGTTTTTATTCTTCGCGTCGGTACGGTTACAGCGATTCCTCATTTAGGTTTTTTTTATGTTTTGTCGTTTTTTTGCAATGAAAACAATTTTATATAAAAGATAATTATTTTTGCATCGCTTTATTCTGCGAGCTATAACTTTTTTATTTTTTCTCTGATGATGCTGTGTGGTGGCTTGTTTTTTGTGGGACAAGATGACGTTTTCAGCGGTACCATGGATATTTATATGCGTCTTTTTGATCGCGTGTTATTGCACTTTTTGTTCGGTGGTATGATAATAAATCATTTTTTGCTTCGTTTTTTATTTTTATTTTTTAAGGGGTTCGCTAAAGGGGTTAACTAATGGGACAGTTTTATAGGGCGGGTCGCTACGGACGCGGCGATACCAAATGTGTACTTTTATTGTTTTGGATTTTTTTATTTTCAAAAAATGAATTTATTGGGGAATATTTTTTTTTTTACTAATTTATTTAGCGATTTTTTTAAAATTATTTTTACACTTTTTTTTTTTTTTTTTTTTTTACTTTATTACATAGGCCCAGGTGGGACATCACTGTCCTGTGACAGATCGCTGATCTGTCACATCACAGATCACTGTGACAGATCAGCAATCTGTCACAGGCAGTTCTGCAGACTTCCTCATGCCTGCGCTTTGCAGGCAGTGAGGAAGTCAGCTCCCTACAGGCCCCCGTCGCCATCTTGGATCCGGGGGCCTGTAGGGAAAGAGCCCCCGGCAGCAGCGCTGCACATTGCCCTGCCGTGGGGGGCTCAGGGAAGCACGGAGGGAGCCCCCTCCCTGCCGATGCTTCCCTTTAACTCCCGGTACACCGCGATCGTGTTTGATCGCGGTGTACAAGGGGTTAACATGTCGGGGGCGGTCCGTGACCGCCCCTGACACATTGTGCCGGGTGTCAGCTGTGATAATCAGCTGACACCCAGCCGCGGTCAGCGGCGCTCACCACGTGGGCGCCGCTGATCGCATTAGACGTACTATCCCGTCCTTGGGAATTAAGTCCCAGGGCACATGGACGGGATAGTACGTCTAATGGCAGAAAGGGGTTAAAGGGCCGGTGCGCCAGATCGAAAGCTGATCGACCCCGGCCTCCAAATCGGAGGCTGATCGACCCCGGCCTCCAAATCGGAGGCTGAGGGGCCCTTCCCACAAAATCGGACCCTGAGGGGCCCCGGCCACCAATTCAAGCCCTGAGGAGCCCAGGCCACCGAATCGGATCCTGAGGGTCCCCACCCACCAAATCAGACCCTGAGGGGCCCCACAGGCCAAAGTGGCAAATGGCAGTTAAGCTCATTGATATGCGCAGGCACACCCAGTTACTATGTCAATGCCTACGAACTTTACATGACCCCCCAGGACAGAGTTTGTCAGATAATTTCTGCTCTTAAAGCGAAACCCACAGCACAAATGCAAATCTAGCTTCATCACATGACGCACGCCCCTGAGAGAGAGAATGTGCGCCAAAGTGGATTTAGAAGCCCAGTGAGCCAAACTGGGTCTTAAAGGGCCGACGCGCCAAAGTAATTCTTAAAGGGCCGGCGCGCCAATTCGAAAGCTGAGTGACCCCAGGCTCCAAATTAGAGGCTGAGCCACCCCGGCCTCCGAATCGAAGGCTGATCGACCCTGGCCTACAAATCGGAGGCTGAGCCACCCTGGCCTCCAAATCGGACCCAGAGTGGCCCCGCCCACCAAATCGGACCCTGAAGGGCCCCGCCCACCAAATCGGTCCCAGAGTGGCCCCACCCACCAAATCAGACCCTATGGAGCCCCCAACCAAACCAGACCCAGAGTGGCCCCGCCCACCAATTCAGACCCTATGGGGCCCAGTCCACCAATCGGCCCCAGAGTGGCCCCACCCACCAAATCAGACTGTGGGGCCCCGCCCACCAAATCGAACCCTGAGGGGCCCTGCCCACCAAATCGTACCCTGAGGGATCTCAGCCACCAATTCAAGCCCTGAGGAGCCAAGGCCACCGAATCGGATCCTGAGGGGCCCCACCCACTAAGTCAGACCCTGAGGCCAAAGTGGCCCCTGAGAGGCACCCACAGTTAAAATGGAACCTTGACTTGAAAGTCTTGCAGTGGCAGCAGGCAAGTCTCTCTTAAAGGGGCAGCCCGGGCGCCATTCCAAAGCACTATCTGTACTTCCTTCAGGAAATACACATCTAGTTATTATTCTACATCTTCTCCGCATTTTCTGCAATTAATGCGGCCCGAACCGCTCGGCGCAGAGACCCCGTTCAGGCGGCGTTTTGAAGCCCTCGTTGGGGACAGGTGTGCTATTTTTGGAGTTGATCCGATTTGTAGGAAAAAAAAACCCAAACAATCGCATTTTAAGCAAAAATTTTCCCATAGGAATTAATGGCGACCTTTCCATGACCCCCAACTGACATGGATTGAAGCCACAGCGCAGGTGAAGTGACCTTACAAAGATGGCAGCTATGCAAATGCAGCTTCCACACATGACCCATATTAGCCAATAGAAGCTGACAGATCGCTGATCCAAGGTCTTAAAAGGCGCAGTGCGCCAATGGCTTCTGAAAGGCCACACCCAGTGATGGCTAACCTTGGCACTCCAGCTGTTGTAAAACTACATCTTCCAGCATGCCCTTGCAACCGGCAGTTGAAGCATGCTGGGAGTTGTAGTTCTCCAACAGCTGAAGTGCCAAGGTTCGCCATCACTGCAGTCGGACTCCAAAATAGCCCCCGAGGGGCCCGAAGCACCAAAGTGGCCCTCAAGGCAAAGTGGCAGCATGTGTCAACATGGCTAAAGTGGCTACCAAGTGACCACCAAGTGACCAAAGTGGCTACCGAGGTGCCGAATGTGCCAAAGTGGCTACCAAGTGGCCAAAGTGGCTACCCAGGTGCCAAATGTGCTAAAGTGGCTACCAAGTGGCTACCGAGGTGCCGAATGTGCCAAAGTGGCTACCAAGTGGCCAAAGTGGCTACCAAGTGACCAAAGTGGCTACCGAGGTGCCGAATGTGCCAAAGTGGCTACCAAGTGGCCAAAGTGGCTACCAAGTGGCCGAAGTGGCTACAGCGGTGCCGAATGTGCCAAAGTGGCTATACACAACATTCATATTCTAACTTTACTTTCTTACAGTCGACACCTGATACACTGCTGTAAAGCTGGCAGCGCTGTTCAAGCACCATATATTTCCTTCAGGAAATGTTCATCTAGTTCCACTTTTTGTTCAGCGGTATGATAAAGCATTGGTTTTTTGCCTTAGTTTTTTTTTTTTTTATGGGGTTCACTAAAGGGGTTAACTAATGGGGCAGTTTTATAGGTTGGCTTGTTACGGACGCGGCAATACTAAATGCGTGTACTTTTATTGTTTAGATTTTTTTATTTAAATATTTATTTGATTGAATAATGGATTTTTTTAAAATTATTGTTAAAAAATATTTTCACAATTTTTAAAAAACTTTATTTTATTCTTTTTCCCTTTGTCCCACTATGGGACACTCATTTTGTGCAGGCTGATCGCTTCTATAGCATGCAGATCTGCATGCTATACATAGTAACATAGTAAGGCCGAAAAAAGACAGTCCATCCTATAAAATTCTGTCAGAATAAATCCCCAGATCTACGTCCTTCTAAAGAACCTAATAACTGTAAGATACAATATTGTTCCGCTCCAGGAAGACATCCAGGCCTCTCTTGAACCCTTCAACTGAGTTCGCCATCACCACCTCCTCAGGCAGGGAATTCCAGATTCTCACTGCCCTAACAGTAAAGAATCCTCTTCAATGTTGGTGGAAAAACCTTCTCTCCTCCAGACGCAGAGAATGTCCCTTGTGACCATCACCTTCCTTGGTATAAACAGATCCTCGGAGAGATATTTGTATTGTCCCCCTATATACCTATACATGGTTATTAGATCGCCCCTCAGTCTTTTTTCTAGACTAAATAATCCTAATTTTGCTAATCTCTCTGGGTATTGTAGTTCCCCCATCCCCTTTATTAATTTTGTTGCCCTCCTTTGTACTCGCTCTAGTTCCACTATATCCTTCCTGCGCACTGGTGCTCAAAACTGTACACAGTACTCCATGTGTGGTCTAACCAGAGATTTGTACAGAGGCAGTATAATGCTCTCATCGTGTGTGTCCGGATTTCTTTTAATGCACCCCATGATCCTGTTTGCCTTGGCAGCCGCTGCCTGGCACTGGCTGCTCCAGGTAAGTTTATCATTAACTGGGATCCCCAAGTCCTTCTCCATGTCAGATTTACCCAGTGGTTTCCCGTTCAGTGTGTAATGGTGATATTGATTCCTTCTTCCCATGTGTATAACCTTACATTTATCATTGTTAAACCGCATCGGACACCTTTCGGCCCAAGTTCCCGACTTATCCAGATCCACCTGTAGCAGAATACTATCTTCTCTTGTATTCACTGCTTTACATAGTTTTGTATTATCTGCAAATATCGATATTTTACTGTGTAAACCTTCTACCAGATCGTTAATAAATATGTTGAAGAGAATAGGTCCCAACACCGACCCCTGCGGTACCCCACTGGTCACAGCGACCCAGTTAGACAATATACCATTTATAACCACCTCTGCTTTCTATCACTAAGCCAGTTACTTACCCATTTACACACATTTTCCCCCAGACCCAGCATTCTCATTTTGTGTACCAACCTCTTGTGTGGCACGGTATCAAACGCTTTGGAAAAATCAAGATATACCACATCCAATGACTCACCTTGGTCCAGTCTATAGCTTACCTCTTCAGAAAAACTGATTAGACTGGTTTGACAGGAGCGATTCCTTATAACCCATGCTGATATGGCATTAAACAGTTATTCTCAGTGGGATAATCCAGAACAACACCCCTCAGAAACCCTTCAAATATTTTACCTACAATAAAGGTTAGACTTACTGGCCTATAATTTCCAGGTTCACTTTTAGAGCCCGTTTTGAATATTGGTACCACATTTTCTATGCACCAGTCCTGTGGAACAGACCCCGTCGCTATAGAGTCTCTAAATATAAGAAATAATGGTTTGTCTATTACTTAGTTCTCTTAGTACTTCGTATAGAAGCTGTCAGCTCTGCAGTTTCTATTACACTGACCTGAGAGACTTCCTGATCATCACTGCGCATGACAGGAAGCCTCTCAGGTCTGGACATGACAACTTCGGGTCTTCATAGCAGCGATCAGGACTTCGCATCATGCCGCGGGGTCGCCGATCCAAAGGCGGAGAGGCTATCAGCCCCTTTGCCGGCACCAGAACACTGCAATCATATTTGATCATAGTGTGCTGGGGGTTAAAGTGCCGGGAGCGGTCCGTGACTGCTCCTGGAACTTAGTGCCGGGTGTCAGCTAGCCGCACTCACCCCCCTGTGTGTGCAGCCAATCGCTAAAGACGTACTATTCCGTCCATGGGAATTAAGTCCCAGGTCACATAGATGGAATAGTACATCTAATGGCAGAGAGGGGTTAAAATGACTTACTGTGCATTCGTTGCCTCTATTGGAGCCTTTTTTTTTATGTTTCAGGCTTTCGAAAGCCACAAAAAAAAAAAAAAAAAAAGTGACCCGTGGCTTCTGCTTGGAAAGTTCCTTTCTTTGCACACAGTGGTTTGTAAAAGTTTGGGCACCCCTGGTCAAATTTGCAAAAAGGGAAACAGGTCGATGCAAAAGTTTGTGCACCCTTGAAGATATGTGTGCTCAGATAACTTTTACCAAGGTTTCAGACCTTAGCCTGTTAGGGTTATTAAAGGTCAGGTGATGCAAGTTTCCCAGTTTAAACAAAAAAAACACACTAGCGTCCTCTAAACTTGTGCCAAAAAAACAGCAGCCATGGATTCTTCTAAGCAGCTGCCTGGCAGTCTGAAAATGAGGATGGTAGAGGCCCACAAAGCAGGAGAAGACTATAAGAGGGCAAAGAGTTTTCAGGTTGCCTTTTCCTTGAAAAGTAATTAAGAAATAGTAGTTAACATGATCCAGGAATCTCACAGAACTGGAAGACTTTTTCAAAGAAAGAAAGGAAAAAGTCCCTCAAACAAGAATTGCAAGACTCTTGGCTGGCTACAAAAATAGTTTACAAGCTGTGATACTTAAAAAAATAAATAAATAAAAAAAAAAAAAAGTGCTACTAACCAATGCAGGATGCCCAAACTTTTGCATTGGCCCATTTTCCTTTCAGAGATCATTTCATCTTCAACTTGCTTAATTGTTCACAATAAGTCATTTTGTCCAGGGGTGCTCAAACTTCTACGTGCCACTATACTTTTCCCTTAGATATTTGTTTGTAAGGTTGTGGTATACTATTGGTTGAACCCCTATTTATGGTGGCGCTCTCTTCCCTGTTAGAAACTGCCTACCATTTAGGCTAATGTGCACACGTATGCAGAAATTTTCTGCATAAAACATGACTCCTTCCCAGAAAACGTGAGTTTTTCCACACGTTTTCTGCGCTTTTTGTGCAAAAACACGCATTTCCACACGTCCCTAGACACATAGAAAATAGCCAGAAATGAGGAATTTTCTGCAAAATTAAAGAGCATGCTGCGTTTTAACGCAAAGCGTTTTTTTTGTGGTAAAAAACGCATCAATATGCACAAAAAGTGAAAAATGCATTAAAATGAATGTGAAGCTTCCGTTTTTTTTGAGCGGATTTTTTGGTAAATCCACGAAAAAAAAACACTGTGTGAACACAGCCTTATAGTTTACATTATAAAAGACACCACAAAAACTGAAAAGATGCTCTCAAATCTCAGTCTTTCAAGTCCCTCGGTAGTATAAGCACCTGCAGCTGTTGTATAATGCACTTTAATGGTTCAAGTAAAGTTTATAAATAAAAGCCAAATGTCCATCATCAAGCCAACTCTTAACCTAGGTGAGCATGTTTGACCAACTTCCATGCTTCCCCCCCCCCCCATACCCATGTAAGGAGATTGACATATTGCCCACATTCCCCCTTGAAGAACATGTGTATTGTTGCAAAAGTACTTTGATGCGTAATGTGAACTGTGACATGCGTTATGGTTTTGGTGCAGTGTTCTGCCCGACAGTAGGGAGAGTTAGAGTTAAGTTTGGGACTAGCCCAGAGTGGGAATGGCTATGGTGAAGGGACAGATAGTTTCCTGTCTGATAGGGCCCAGTGTGTGTAGAAAGACAACCCAAGGTCTGATCAGTGCCACGTGACAGGAGACCGTGACAGAAGATAGCGATGAAGAAGGAAGGGGAGAAGTGACAGAGTAACAGATCGGAAACGAGTCCAGGGGAAGGATCCCTTTCAGTATGGCCCAGAGTTTATAAACTGCAAGAGATAATGGGTCAAGATGGGACAGAATGCGTGACATGAAGGAAATGCACCACACGGAAGTTCCAGATCGTCAGTGTAAGATGAGGAAAGTACCGGCCATACTGGTAACAGAGGTGGAAAGATGCAGAACTGCTGGTTGAAAATAGGACTCTTGCTAATTGGACTGTAGTACTGAGCTGGGTTGTGGTGAATTAGTGAGGAATGGTGAAGTTACAGGACAGACGAGTAAAAAGGAAGGAACTGAAACAGTGTGTAAAATGCTCTGTTTTGTGAAGGAAGTGTTCAATTTGTATATCATCCCCAGCAAGTTATCGTTTGGTAAAAAGATTATTTCATAGAATGGTAGAGTTGGAAGGGACCTCCTGGGCCAGCTGGCCCAACCCTCTGCTCACAGCAAGATTCGATAAATTATCCCAGACAGAAGTCTGTCCAGCCTCTGTTTGAAGACTTCTATTGAAGGAGAACTCACCACCTCTCTTGGCAGCCTGTTCCACTCATTGATCACTCTGTCAAAAAGTTTCTTCTAATATCTAATCTGTCTCCTCCCTTTCAGTTTCATCCCATTGCTTCTAGTCTTTCCTTGTGCAAATGAGAATAAAGATGATCCTTCTACAATGTGACAGCCCTTTAGATATTTGCAGACAGCTATTAAGTCTCCTCTCAGTCTTCTCTTTTGCAAACTAAACATTCCCAAATCCTGCAACCTTTCCTCATAAGACAGGGTTTGCAGACCGGTCACCATTCTGGTTGCTCTTTTCTGAACTTGCTCCAGTTTGTTGATGTGTTTAAAATGTGGCACCCAAAACTGGACACAGTATTCCAGATGAGGTCTGACCAAAGAGGAGTAGAGGGAAATAATGACTTCACGTGATCTAGACTGTATGCTTCTGTTAATACATCCTAGAATTGCATTTGCCATTTTTGCTGCTGCATCACACTGTTGACTCATTCAGTCTGTGATCTATTCGTATACCCAAGTCTTTCACATGTGCTGTTGCTTAGCCCTATTCCTCCCATTCTGTATATGCTTTTTTTTTCCTGACTGGTGGTCTCCCTAAATTACCTGTCAAATATCTGGTCCTGGCCAACCAAAGTCATCAGTTATATGCGGCCTGCAAGGGTGAAGCGCCCTCACAGCGCAAGTCCACATACCCAGCTTGGGTCCCCATCTTTATGTAATGTGTCTCCAAGCAAGTGGATCAATCACCTTCCCAACTATGAGGTGGCCAACAAAATTGGAGGAACCATCTAAGTTTCCTTTTTTCTCTTGCGAGTATTTCCGTACCGGTAGTAAAAATAAAGACGCCCACAACACAAATTAGTCATACAATATTTTATTCTTATAAAGGACGTTGACAGAAAAATAACACTCGGCAAGTTTAACACAGACAACAAATTCACAATACACTTGTGTTACTTTACACCATGCTACACACTTTATTTGGCAAAGTGCTGTATTTTTCATATTTTTTTTATATACTCACAGAACCATACATAATCACTCTACCAAAAAAAAAAAAAACACTCCGGAAAACACTCCATAATCAACCGTTTAAGAGGATGTGGCTCAAAAACAAAAGCTGCCGTCTATGCATAGTTGCATTTATAGGTATACAAACACACACAGTTATCCTTGGAAATATCCCTTTTAGGTCTTCAAGTTCTTACAGGTAGTAATGAGATTGTAAAAATCCAAAAATATCATACTAATAACAGTCAAGTTAGTCAAACCAAAATACAAAAACGCCACACAACGACATTTGCATTTTTTTGGACCATCATCTGTACCAACTGGCCACATCCCACTATTCTCCACCAAGAGTTCACCACATGTGGTTACCTATAGCGCCCACTCTCCGTTCAAGTGGTCAAATCACATATTTGGGCTTTTGTCACACTAAAATCATGGTTTTCTTCTATAGAGTAATGGCATCTAGGCCGGATCCATTTTCAGTCAGATGTTGATGAATCTTGATGGACCACAGATGAACATTGCTTCAGCCCAAGCTACTCTTGCCATGAAAAATACCCAAAAATCTCAACAAAAAGATTAATACAATTGTGAGCAAAGATTTAGTGCAAGTGGAAGAGCATAGCATGCGCAAGTAGACCGTAGTTACGGTAATTTCCAACAGGCATGAAAATCCTAGCTGGGTCATGATTAGGCAACAGTGAATTCTGCAGGTCTTTCACAAAGAATCTGATCGCCAAAAAAAAAAAAAAATAATAATATAGAAAAATGCACAGTTGCGTTCACAGACCCTGAACCGCAGAATGGAGTTCCATTTTAACGCAATGGACACAATGCATGCCATCAAATTGTGCCCTGCTATGGCACATTAGACCTCAAACTTCCTCTCAGAGCAATGCTTCCTTGGCACAATACCTGATGAAATATGCCACCATTTTTATCCAGATTTATAGAATTTTACATTGTGTGTGCAAAACTTAAGGCATTTGGGAGGTAGAGTAGAGACTATAGATGATTTCTACTGGTCCCATATTAAGGCTGGACTGACTATAGAGCTTGTAGGGTGGTATAATGTGGCTGATTATATGAGAATTCAAACTTTCCATGTCTCGGCTACTTCAATTCCCAGTTTATGTGCCTTTATAAGCTTCTATTAACTGCTTTTCAATAAAGTTCCATTCCCTGCTTTCTACCAGTCTGGTTACAGAATATTACTCGGATGGTCAGCAGAGAAATCTCATGTCCTAGGCTTTGGTTGTTATCGACAACTTAAGATGGGCGGTTTCCTAAAAAAGAACTGAGGACATCAAAGCCTGACCTGATATACCCTGCCTAAATTTTAAGGGGAAAAAACAAGGGAGGGGGTGCAGACATAGGGCTTCACCTGGTATAAATCAATGAAAAAAGTACTCTGAAGTACTCACCCTTTATGGGTTGTGTTCAGACACAACCACTGTGTAAGTTTTAAGGGGGAATCCATCACCAGGTTATCGCTACCCTGAGAGCAGCAAAACGTATGCAGAGACAATGATTCAAATAATGTGTCACTTAGGGTATGTTTCTGCGGTCAGGATTTGCTGCGGATTGGATGCTGCGTACAGGGGATTTCACGAAATCCCATCTCCACTATGCGTGCAAATACGCAGATGGCACACCCGTGTAAATGCACATGTGGCGCGTCTTTACAGACCGCAGCGTGTCCATTTATCTTGTGGAGACGCTCAGTCGCCACAATATAAACAGCACTGTTCTATGTATAGGATGCCATGATTCCGCGAGTGTTCAATGAACACATGCGGAATCACCACCCATACAGGGGGCGGCGCAGGGAATCCGCTGCGTCCAAAGCGCAGCAAATCCGTAACGTGGACACATACCCTTACTGGGCTGCTTGCTGCAGTTTTGATTGAAATGTTTTTCTGCTGCAAATCTAGGAGTTCACTGAATGTTGAGCTCTCTGTAACCCCACCCACTCCACTGATTGAAAGTTTTTTTTTGTACACTGTGCATAGGCAGAAAGAGGTCAGTGATGGGGCAGGGTTGGACTACATGGCAGCAGGTTTACTAGTTTTCTAGTGATTATCTCCTGCTGAATACGTCGCTGGAGTCACGCCCCCACATTATGTTGTTCTCAGAATAGGTAGTAAAACTTGGTGACCGATTCTCTCTAAATCTCCACTCACAACCCCACCAAACTGGCAGGATCAGACATTAGATTGACACCATCTATGGGGACCACAGATCAACACAAGACCGTAAGGGTATGTGCACACATAGTTTTTTGTCTCTGCGGATTTCGTAGAGAAGACCGCAGGAAATCCGCAGGACAAAGTGCTGCGGATTATCTGCGGATTATCTGCGGTTTTACACCTCATAATGGATGAGGTGTAAAACCGCAGCGTTTCTGCACCAAACAATTGACATGCTGCGGATTGTAAACCGCAGCAAAACCGCGCGGAAAAAAACGCAGCATGTGCACAGCTTTTTTGATTTCCATAGGAAATAAGGTACTGTACAACGCAGCAAAATCTGCTGTGTTTCTGCAGAGCCAAAAACGCTGTGGAAACGCAGCAGAAACCGCAAAGTGTGCACATACCCTAAGGCCGAATTCAGAAGGCTCCGATACACAAATCGTATTTGTAGACAGTCCGCGGGTGTCCGGAACAAACGCCACAGCCTCATAGGTATATATGGGCCTGGTGCGCGAGTTAGAAGACCCAAGGCAAGTCCCGAAGTGTTGTCTGTATTGGGACCGTCCTATACGGATGTCTGAATTTGGCCTACAACTTCTACTTGGGCAGAGAATTGACCATTGCCCCAAGTAAAGCCCCAGCACTACGTCGACACTAATATGTTATATATTGCATTGGTTGTCAGCATATCCCTCCAGCATAAGCAGAGATGTACTGATAATGATTGTGTGGGGGGGGGACAAATGATCGTTCGTATAAACGTCCTTCAAAGACCGCTAGGTGAAAATGGTCCTTAATGAGCACATATATAGTCGTCAAAGAGTTAAAGGCCAGTTATCTGCCAGTGTGATATAACAGAGCCTGAATAAATATCCCGACAATGTCACTAAACTCCTGGTTCTGGGTGAGAGGCTAATATCATACGATCTGAAATCATAGGAAATCCAGAAAACAATGGCTTAAATTAGAAAAAAAAAATTCAAGATATAATAATGTTAACTTTCCATGCTATTCTAGGTTAGGAAAATGCTACATATAGGCATAGTAGAAATATAAATAGTAGAACACACCATGCTGTGTTCAACTCTCCACCACAATTATAAGCCCAGGAAACATGATTAGTGATGAGCGATCGTGCTGGGATAAGGCGTTATCCGCCATGCTCGGGTGCTAACCGAGTGTCTTTGGCATCCCCGCGCCTGCATGTCTCCCGGCTGTTCGTCAGCTGCAACACATGCAATCCCTGGTGTTCCTATAAGGATGCGGCCAACATTTAAGCAGTTTTATCACACTCGATTTGCACCACAATTGTAATTTAGGAGGCGTAGGACTTCAGTTTCTAACCTTTTAGGACAGTTCAAATTTATTAAGCCAATATAAAATTTTTACGGCAATTTTTTTTTTTCCCTTGCAACTTACCTATACGATCTCTCCCTGGCTAAACCGTTTAATACAGTGGACCACAATCGGGTTCACAACAAGCAACATAATCCACACATCACATTAATCAGGCACAATTTTTTTTTTTTTTTTTTTTAAGAGGATATAAATCTGACTAGCAACGGAGGGGTTAACGAACATGACAAAGCATAATGGACGTCTGCGTGGTAATGGCATGTATAGAGGCAGTGTGCAGCTCCGACAGCTGTCAGCGCGCACTTCCCGCCACCTATGATGCTCAGCTCATTAGCCATGCAGGGGACATTACAACTTTACGGACAGTCGGCAGGTGTCATACACAACTGTGTAAGCAGAGGAGAAAAGCGTGAAATGTAACGTCCCGTGATGGGGGAGACCATAGGCGACTCCCATATCAGTACGTCTAGTCCAAATATCTATTATAGAGAGGGTGGGGGGATGGGGTCAACATTCTAAAAAGCAAAACGTGCAAGAAAAAGCGGAGAAGCACCAAGAACTGGCGTAAGTAGTGGATGTAATAGAATTATATAGTAGACTTTTTTTCTTTTTGGGTTTAGCCATGAAGTTCTGCAGAGACGTGAAAAGCTGCTAATATTACTAGAGACAGCATTGGTAGGCAGAAATAGTGCAAGATTTACCAGGATCCAGTCTAGTGTTATCCTACCCCGACATTAAGAAATGGCCATCTTAGCTTTTCTGCAACTCACATATTCCCATCAAAAAAAAAAAAAAAAAAAAATAGTATATGTATTTTCATGTTCTAAGAAAAAAAACAAAAACATTAAACCCCCAAGTAAAAGGTGTCTAATTTTGGGAATGAAGCCTGCGCAGCACAGTCATTTGGAAGCCTCAATTTCGGTGCAGATGTTTTTTGTTCCTCCACTCGCCGCCATCTGCTTGGAGATCTACGCTGAACAGTCTGCTCTATAGAATCGCCCTCCATTCAAAGGGGCCGGCGGCTCGGCTACATTCAGATGAAGATCTCGACACCCTACTGTGACTCAATGAGAACCTTCAGATCGGCAGTAATTAGGATCAGAAAGACGATGATGCAACATGTCAACTCTGCAGCCTGGGCTGGAAGATGGTCACTATGAACTCTATGTATCCCCATGTCCTAGACACCTCATTACAACATACAGCTCAGAATATGAACAGTTAAAAGAGGTCCTCCCCATTGGGCTACCTTTACACCATCATATTTATTGGTCTGAGTTCAGTCAAAAAAAAAAAAAAAAAAAAAGATATATTTTGATAGCACACAAACAGCACCAGAATACCCTCCCATAAAAATAAGGGTCTTTCTGACTCGTGTTCAGATGCCCAGAATTACGCCTACTGGGTAATGGGAGGAGTAATCAGACGTGTAATATTATATCTAGGAGGACAGTGGTGGCTAATAATATATTCAGGGGGTATACTGGCCAATTTTTTATTCGGGGAGGAGGGGCAAAGTAGTAATTGTATATGTTTAGGGGGGCACAGTGGCCAATTACGGATTGTTCAGAGAGCTTCTGAAATGGGGTATTAAACAACCACCGGCAGGGCAAATGTGTAGCCCCTTGCCGGTAGTTTAACGATGTGCATCATGAAGTCTAAATGGACATTTACTATTGCTTATTATAGTGGAAGATGTAGTTTCAGACAGTACAAATTTATAAAGAAAGTTTTTTTATTTTTTTATTGCAAGCAGTGTCCTCCCTTATTATGAATATTGCCCTCCTTTACTACATACATTATTCTCCCTTCTAATACACAGCAACTAATGTCTGTGGTTTGGATTTGTTTCTGGGTCTCGAGTTTGGCTTTTGAGGTGTGATGAATGGGGTCATAAGTACTAATTTTGTAAGTAAAACGCCATAGGGTGGGTGTTTCACATATACTGTAGGTGATCCACAAGGGAAATCTCTGGGTGTGGCAATGCAGATGCCTACTAAAAACACTATGGGCTGTTACAGCAGCCCAGGCAATACGACTGCCTCACAATCATGCAAAATCAAATTTGATAAGATACACAAAAAAGAAATTAATATGCTTTAATCTATATACTTTTACAGAATAAAGCAATCTATTCCTATTAAAAGGTTTATTTTACCCTGACATTTTGTAAACAGTAGAATTTCAGTCCCCGAGATGATATCTTAGGGAACATTTTTGTATACGATGTGTGGTTTACAAATCCACATAGCATTCGATTGCAGTATACACACAGTACATATGTTGTATCTAGTGATGAGCGACTATACTCGTTGCTCGGGTTTTCCCGAGAATGCTCGGGTGTCCTCCGAGTATTTTGGTGTGCTCGGACATTAAGTTTGTCGCCGTAGCTGCATGATTTGCGGCTGGTAGACAGCCTGAATACATGTGTGGAATGCCTGTTTGTTAGGGAATCGCCACATGTATTCAGGCTGTCTAGCAGCCACAAATCATGCAGCTGCAGTAACAAAATCTCCGAGCATGGCAAAATACTCGGAGGACACCCGAGCATGCTCGGGAAAACCCAAGGAATGAGTATACTTGCTCATCACTAGTCGTATCCATGAAGGCTACTTGTTATGCACTCAATATAGCCCGTCCAGAGCACGTAAGCTCTCAGCAGGGGTTGCAATAGTACCTGGAGCCTAAGGAGCCCAAAAAGTCCATCTGGCACAGTTCTATTAAAGACTTGCATTAATTGGGGGCCCCATTGGAGCTTTTGTGTGGCGCCCCTGAAGGTTCAATCGCCACAGAGGTACTGCACCTCCTCCTGAGGTGTGGTACCCCACTATCCAGGTAAGGTGGAGACACCTGACCACACACCACAAAGTAGTGTAGCAAAACACCTTCGGCGGCTCCCTGCTTGGAGTGTAGCATAGCACCCCTTGGTGGCTCCCTGCTTGCAACACGAAACGTGCTGGGAGGTGGGTGGAGCTTAGTCTGCACAAGAGGGTGGGGGATGATGAGGACTAGGTCAGTCAGAGAGAGTTTGAGAGATCCCCAGGAGAGGGATGGATTGATGGAAGTGCTGCAGCCGACCTCAGTGATCTGGGTCCGCTGTCACAAGAAAGGGACATTGAAAGAAAGCCTGATTCTCCATAAGAAAGAAGGATTAGTACGGAACGTGAGGAGAATAAGAACAAGGACCAGGGTTGGAGGAGAACCCTTCCCAAGTTCTAAGCGCAAGGCCGGGGCCCGGTCCCTGAGGTTGTATGGATACTAATGGTTCTGCAGCAGACACCGGAGGAATAGGAGTAGTGACCACTTTATTCCCACACCAGACTTGGGGGCACAACAGCAACGATAGTGAGCCGGGACTAGGTAGAAGGTGTCCCCGAAGTAGGCTACAGCTGTCTGCCTACATAAGAACATCGGACAGGAGGCACTCCAGTGTAACTCAGTACTGTGAGTACTTCACTCAAAGGCGCTAAGAGGGAGACGTTCAGAAAAAGCACATATGTTGGTGGAGTGTTGGAAAGGAGTACTTCATCTGGCCTGGAGGTTGGCTAAGCTCCTGACCCAGAGGACACGGCACGGATGCGGGCACCTGTATGCACAATAGACTGAGTAAAGCTTTGGAACTACATGCTCTGGTGTCCTCCACTTCTTCCTGCGCAAACACACTCAGCACTGCTACATCGCTGTGCTTAACACTGCACCACTGCGCTCCACTCACTAGCTCTCCATCTACACTGCCCTGGGACTACTGCCCTGCCTGTGGAGGGCCACAACATCATTGCTGCACCACACCATCTGTCCTAGAGGATCCGTCTGCAGCGTCAGCTTAACATCTTCATTGCTGGACACCACACAGGTGGCGTCCCGAATCATTCACTTATAAACTTTCAATCACCATAAGCACACTGAAACAACCCCTTTTGTAATGGAGCCCCAGGGCCACGGACCGGGTCACTGCTGCCGTGACAACCCCCCGTTGAGAAGATCAACCGGCCCGGTACAGAGTACCCCGCTCCATTTGCATCGGAGTCTACGAGCTGCAAGCGACGCCAGTGGCTCAAGTCTGTATATTGCAATGTTTTGCACATCTACAGTAGCTCCTTATAATTTTTCACTTTGTAAATTTGAAGTGTAGGCAAATAACCTGGGCATCGGCGAGGCTTACACATTCTAGTACTCATAAGCTGGCACAGAAAGGCACTGCAGTGTGAAGGCTTTGGGTCATCCCTTACATATAGGAAGTAACTGTGGTACATATGTAACAGGGCCTGTAATCAGGACTTCCTTTTAGTTTCTAGCAGATGCACAGTCACGAACCTACACCACAATCTAAGCTCCAAAAACATGGCTACAAGGTTCCTTCTATGTTAGATGCACATAAAGCATAGATTAATAAAAAAAAAAAAAAAAAAAAAATGTAAACAAGAATTTAAAGAGGCCTTTTCAAACACATTTTTCATCTTGAACTGGAAACTATTAGAGTTGAGCGAATATGTTTGGAATCGGCCGGCGAATCTGAATTTGCCAAATTCGTGCCACATTGGTATCCTATTCGGGCCGAATTTATGTTTGATGATCGGTTCCGAACATATTCGGTAATTTGTACTCCCATTGACATTTGGCTGTGTTCAGCGAATGCAAAAATAATATTCACAGACGATCGTAATCTGAACCAAATTTTGAAAAATTAGCTCAACTCTAGACACTATGCAATTGTGGCTGTGGAGTAGAATAAAGTTTTTTTTATTTTTTTTTTTTTTAATTTTGCCTCTGTTGCGGAGATATTACCGATCGGCTAAAGTTAACTTCAATGGGTGGCAAATATTTAGTTCAAGTGGATTTTCTTGCATTGTATTCACTGGGGGCATGCACCTCTGCCTCCTGTATGACACTGGCCAATCATAAGCAGGCAGCAACATAGAAGTGCAGAAGGACTAGTGATTATGCCATCTGGGTCACATGACCTAAGTCTACAGGTTCTGCCAGCCGGAGTGTGCAGCCTAAATAAGCCCTAATAAATACTCAGCACAGAGTTGTGGAGCCATTCACTCCAGTTAATAGTTCCAGAACTTATGTGCTGTGTAATAGATGTCCAGTGCATATTTAAGCTGCACACTGACTGGCAGAGACTGTGAACTCAGGTTATGTGACCCTATGAACATCACTGGTCCTTCTGCTCTTCTATGATGCAGCCTAGTTATGATTGGTCAGCATCATACAGGAGGCAGAAGTACACGCCCCCAGTGAATCCTATGTAATTTCACAAACTTAGATTTAACTAAGGTTAACTCATTAGGTTCCAGATACCTCACTGCTAATATCTCCACAACGAAGAGGGAAAAAAAAAAAAAGACAAAAAAAACGTTTATTTCACTCTGCAGCCACTATTACATTGTGTCTCCAGTTCAACATGAGAAATTTGACAAAAAAGGTAGTCTTTTATGATGGTGATCTGTGTGTAACGATGTTTTTTCGAGTAGGTTACATGGGAATAGACATTATGCAATAGACTTAGTAGGGCACAATTCATATAATACACAAAGCAGAAACAAAGGACACCACTGAGTATCTTGTAGTGCCTGCAGAGATGGATGCCCTCCCATTCCTGGTGTGGATCTCTTCTCTATGCAGCGTTGACACCAGACTAAAATCAATTCACAACAACCACACTCGCCTCAGTATCTCCTACGCATACTGCTGGGAATTGACTTGGAATAACTTCATTCTGCCAAAACACTGGCCATCCAGATAAGGCTAGTTTCACACTAGCGTTTATGAGCGCAGCGACGGCCTGCACACGGCCGCCGCTAAGCCCTGCCGCGCCTCCTCCCGTAGCATGACGCTGCATGCGCCCTGCGTCCCCTATCTTTATCACTGGGGGCGCAGGCCGTGCGCAGTATGCGTTTGGCGGCGCATGAGTCCTTTTGACGGTGCGCCGACCTGCACCAAACGCAACCTGCTGCAGTTTGGTTGTGTCGGCGCACCGTCAAAAAGGCGCATGCGCCGCCAAACGCATACTGCGCACGGCCTGCGCCCCCTGTGATAAAGATAGGGGACGCAGGGCGCATGCAGCGTCATGCGCCGGTAGGCGGAGCTACCGACGGAGGCGCGGCGGGGGCGGGGCTTAGCGGCGGCCGTGCGCAGGCCGTCGCTGCGCTCATAAACGCTAGTGTGAAACTAGCCTAAGACAGCTGGCAGCCCATACAGATGCCCAGCTGAAAGTGCATGGGTTGTGAAATTGGGAGAGCCAAGAAGTCTGCGGCCTGGCAGCTGGGCGACGTCTCATCTCCAGGACAAGAGGGTCAAATGTTTGGATTCAAAATGCCCCAAACCCCAATAGATGCTGGTAGGAGGGTAGTGCGGCCCCCCATATACATCAGACTGAGCCAATCCCGAAGACAGCTGAATTTAATCTAATGGGTATAGGACCTCAGCCCTTCTGTTAAGAACCATTTGTCCAGACTCCACCATAAATGCTAGCTTTGCTGAGACAACAAAAGAGGACACAGAAGGGAAATAGGATCGGGCATGCCGAAATCCAGCAGGGCCAATCTCTTACCCCAACATCTGCTGTAGGACGACAATCAATAGGACACACACACTAATCACCAGCTAAAGAAATGTTGTGACCTCAAACTAAGTCTCCAGATCTTCTGCTTCTGTTTAACTTAATCTCCAAAAACAAAGTATCTGACTGACCACTTTTATGGGGGTTGGAAATAAATAAAAGGAGAAAACATAAAACAAATAAAGAACAAACTCCTTCCACAACTTCTAGGCTCTCATTTTAAGTACGGAGTTATTCATATGTTTGGCTGAATCACTTTAACCCCGAGAACATCATGAAACAATACTCAAGACATTTAACGGTGACAGATCTGGAATTGGAGGAAAACCAAAAATATTCGGTCAAGTAACAAATGGAAAGGCTGGTCAGAGAGCCAAGAACAAGACCTACTCCTATCATCCAGGTAAAAGGATCATATGGAAAGGGGAGATAGTTTGCCATGCTTGCACTGGTAACGTTTCCAAAGAGAAGGCCTTTAGTAACCATCTGCACCCGCACGGACAAGAGCTGTGAATAACAGACTCGCGAGCACATGCGCACACTAGAGCTGCGGATTTCCGCTCAGAATCAGCAGCGGAGCTTTCTTCTTTCCTTTCTTCTTCCATATGTAGTCTACTAAACTCCGAGCACGGTGTTCTGACTGCCCATCTATGACAGATGGAGAAGAAATGAGGATTGGGCATGTTGGACTTCATTATGCCCAATCCTACTCTCCCAGGAAATCAGCCAGGCATTGTTGGAAAATCCCAGCATTGGCTCGATTCCTACTTCCCTACTGTAGCCACTGTTGGCTGAATGGGCATTTTCCAGCCATCATATGTGAACGGACGGCTGTAAACCAGTACGGTTTGGCAGTCTGACCATAGGGATTTATGGTAAGAAGGTTTCCGACATTAGAGCAACTAAATCACAGTCCAGGTTTTATTTTCCAGGTGAGCTATATGAAAGGAAAATTGCTCTGTGACTGATTACTATAGGCAAGAAAAACTTATGGCTGGGCTGTTCTCCCCAAGTCTGCTCCATAGGGTCCCCAGAACGATGGAAGACATAGATCACCAATATCACGGCGGTGTCCTGAAGGGTGGGATCCTTTGAAATGGACTCTGAACCGAGTTATAATGGGCAGAGGAAGAATTAAGGGAAGAGAAGTAAATACAGAAAGGCCCTTATAGGGATTACACACTGATCCCTACAATCAGCGCCACCCTTGGATTATTGGCAGCATCTGGTATTGCATGGCCATTACAATCAGCCATTCGGGTTGGCAGCTCAGACAGCCGTGCTGCAAAATCCTGCACAGGTTTAAAACACCAAACTTGGCAGCTGCCAAGGATCTTTTCCTCCAAAAAGAAATAGTGCTGGACAATTCAATGACCTGGAAAACGGTCACCAAAAACCAATGCATAACGGCAGAGATTCACCTACACCGGAGGGTAAAAAAAAAATTAAAAAAAAAAAAATACTGGAGGATGAAATTCCCAGAGTGCGTTCTGCCAGGAAATGCTGAGAGTTGTAGTTTCTCAACAGCTGATGATTTATTATCTACGTAAAATAGAAAATGTGAAATGTTGCACTAGAAATGTAAGACAGAAAATGGTAAAGGACACATCTTACTGGTGAGGAATATTCGAGGGAAAAAAGAAAAGGGAAAGTTTTTCCATGCTGCAGATTTTCTGTGCCCATCAAGTTCAGTGTGGTTTTTATTGCTGCATTTTTTTTTTTGTCTATTGCTGGCATGTCATCAAAAACAAAGCAGCATCATCTAAAACAATTTCTGATATTTGGCTTTGACAAAACATTATTGATCGTCACGTGTGGATAACACACATTTCTTCCGCCGAAATGCACACGTGTTTTTTTGTTTTTTTTTTAACCTGCAGATTTTCCGCATCCAATGCAAGTCTATGGGAAAAATCTGCAGAGAAATGCCAGGGTGCCCGCAAGGGAAAACAGCATGCAGCGGATTCGAAACACGCACCGAGTGCATAAAAAAGTAGTATAA
The DNA here is from genome assembly GCF_039654945.1 of Dendrobates tinctorius. NCBI lineage: Eukaryota > Metazoa > Chordata > Amphibia > Anura > Dendrobatidae > Dendrobates > Dendrobates tinctorius. The sequence goes on along the minus strand of NW_027361832.1, from coordinate 1,309,346 downwards.
ACTATAAATCCCATCCACTTTACTGGAACTGCAAGACGTGGCGAAAATATGCACAAAAAAAAGGGATCAAAGGCTCGTCATGTGAAAGTAGCCCAAGAGGAAAAACCCTGAGCTACATGCACATGTCTTACAGACGCTGGTGTAGCCACAGGTTTTGAAGCAGAAGAGGCAACAGGAAAATGCTGGAGATTTTTCTTTCCCTGAAGCGTCCACTTTGTCATCCTCTGTCTTTTTTGCGGTGGCCTTCCTGCAAGATTGTTTTTAAATTAAATACTTCATGACCGTCAAAGCCTGAAACTGTTAAAAGAAGCGCACAGCAAGCAGTTTTGATGTTGGTCATTATTTTAAACATTTATTTTTTTTTTTTTACACTTTCAGGAGATTGAGCACACACCCCAATAGTGCTGAAGGGATTTTCTATTAAAAAAAAAAAAAAAAAAAAAAAAAAAAAACACTTCGCACAATAATTTTTTCCCCCATATAAACTCTCAAAGTTTACCGCTGATTAGATGGTAAGTAATGCCCCACTGAAATACATTATTTTTTTTTGAGAGAGACCCATGAGCATAAAGGCCCAAGACTGGAATCACAAAACAATCACTTTGCATCTGTGCATTAACAAGGTGGCCGGATATGCAAGGCTAGCGAATGAGAACTTGAAATTCTGCTATTACTGTAACAGCACTACTGGCCAGTGGACCTGACCCTTATAGTGTCCACTCTGGACACTGCCCATAGGTACAACTAAAAATAAAAATCTACATAAACACTCCATAAAGTTTTTGCATGGCTGTGAAGGAAATCTTGTGGATGACAAATACACAGAAGGAGGCGAGAAGCCCCGACCACGCGCCCAGTCGGGAGGGGATGAACACCATGCATTTGCAATTAGAAGAGAGAACGGGGCATGCACAAAGTTACCTTCACAGCCAGAGAGGTGTCAAGCAAAAAGGAGGCACTAGATGGGGAATGAGGCTGTGGAAGTACAACATGACCCTTAATGTACTTCCATCCCTGAGTGTATAGGGATTAATGGTGTAAGGCATTCCCAACATGAGGTACAGATTGTGATGCATCTTCAACAGCCACAAATTGTTTAGGGAGGAGTGCGGGGAGAAAGCTTCCTAACAGATTCACTTTAAAACACAGATTTAGAAAAAAATATATGACAAAGACCACAAAGTCTAGGCATTGTATCACAGCCGAGCACAACTATAGAGTTTAGTACTGGATTCACGACAGAGCAGCAGAAATGACCGAGGTCGGGACGGCTGCACAGTTAACGGCCGGCTTGGAGCCATACATATGGTTATTTGTGAAAACTCCCTCCCCAAACAAAACCCTTTGTGCCTCCATTCGGCCAAGCACAAAACAAAGGTTTTAAGAAACAATATGTTGCATCGGACACCAATATACACACAGGTCTGTATTGTGACACTGTAGACACACAACAAGGAAGAATTACTAAAGCTCTCAAGTATTTCATCAACATTTGAGTGACTGACGGGGAGGATCTAGATCGTCCCAAGTGATCAAAACATTTGCATTATTCTACCGCACTGCTGAGCGAACAGTGGAAGCATTTGTGCCCCACAAATGGTTAACCGCATAGGGTTATTAGAAGGCAACTGGTACTCCATATAATAAAATTATAAAAATAAGCCACACAATATTGATCGCAAGGCTTGCATCCCATCATACCAGGGGTCAGAGCCATCGTGATGACGTGGCTGCAAAAGTAACACTCCATCACACTCCAGCTGAAGTCAGTGGGAAACTCATCGATTCCTCCTTTTGGAGTGTGATGGCCTTTTACACTGGTCAATGGTTTACCAGGAGCAGAAATCCCCCCCCCCCCCAAATGCCTTCAAGAACAAACTATGCCTCACATGTACCACGCCCTGTAATATAGAGGGCCATTTACCATATCCACATGGCGCAACAATGGCACCGCTTTACATCCGGAATCCATCATGAGATGGGAGGATAAGACAATGCATGTGAAGTGTTAACCTAGCGAGGCAGAAGAAGCTATGGACTGGTCCGCTCAGGTCAGGGTATGTACACTGCATCTGCTCAGGGCCAGATACATTAACCCTTCAAAATCAATGGCAGACAAAAGTATGCTGTGAAAAAAATACAAAAAAATACAAAAACAAATAATTTCCATTTTAGAATACCATATACATACACAATAGCTATATTGCAATTCCTATACAAGAAAATGCCCTACAAAAAAAATTAAAAAACCTTGATTTAAAAATGTAATGAAAAATTGCCAAAAAAATAAAAAAAAAATCCATGGCGGTTTGAAGACGACGTAACATCAATTACCAGTTTGGTCGTCAGTGGAAGCTTGAACAGTTGTTTGCTGGTATTAACAATCATTGTTATATCTCAAGGAGGTAATGCAGCCCTCTACAGAGGAAAACAGTATAAATAGGCATCATTAGTTTTTCCCCTATATTTCAGGGGAAAAAAAAAAAAAATGCATTTTTTGGTTTCCAGCCAAGGATAATGGATCAAAAAGGTCTCATAACACGCCTTCGTACAGTCTTCTAGTTGCATAATGGACTGGTGGAGACCGGAGTTCATATTCCTGCTCAAGTTTTAGGAATGGCTTTTTTTGGCAGGGTGACATTCGCCCCCAAATACGCCACAAGGTTTACTTGGGCCCAACTGTGCCAATGGGATTGTGCCGGCTGCCAAAGCCATAGCCAACCATGAGCTGTCAGAAACCATTCTCAACCTGCTAAGGGTTTAGCATTTGTAACTGCGTCCATCACAAGGAATGTGTCCGTCTGCGAGACATCTTATTAATATGAAATGTAAGACATTTCAGAAAGACAAAAAAAAAAAAAAAAAAGTTATGGAACTATCTAGACGTGACGCCGCACCCAGATCGGCGAGTACTCACTGGAGACTTGTGCTCCCGACACTACAGAACATGGACTCCGCAAGGTGCGGAATCATTTGTATAAAGAGAGGGGGGGGAAGAAAGAAACAAAAAGTGGTCAGACATGTTCTCAATAATTGTACCGACGCTGGGAAGGCTGGTGAACGATGACCCTGCTGTGCTTGACCTGGTGCGAGCGGCAACCTCGAATGCGATTTTGGCGTCTAAGGCTCTTTCGGTTGAGAAGAGTTTTTTCCATTTGCGGTTTTGACAATTTAGAGAAGTGAACGGTCTTTGTCGGGTTCAGCCGAGTGGACAGGGTTGCTACAAAACAATGCACGTGTTGAGCTATATTACTATGACCTGGATCCAACCTGAAAAATATAGAAGGGAAAAAAAAAAAAAAAAAATGTTATAGCAATAAAAGATTAAAGAATAACCGGCATCTTAAGTTTTATTCTATAAATCAATAGTAGCCATGAAAATAAGAAACTGTGCAATATATCCTTATTGGAGAAATCTGCTTCCTTCTCCTGGACCGATCTTATCTTGTTACCTGCCGATATAAGCAAAACTTTAGGGAGGGAGTTGAGTGGACACTTCCACTTTGGCCGTACTATGTAGTTACCTTACGTATGGCCATATTGTGCCCTGTCAATATCTTAGTGCACCCATGCCATTAGTAAGGGGTCCGTGATTAAAGGAGGATCATGCTCCTTAGACAGCAGTCAATCCACAGCCTGTTCTCCCGATCCCCCAGACATGATTTTCTGTGGGACCAAGGGAATAATGTCACTGATCAGACACCTATGGCAGCTGCTGGAGTAAAAGGATGGGACACTGTGAAATCAAAAGTGACTTCAGGGGAAAGAAGGAGCAATCTGCCATCAGGGAATATTGATAAACTCCTGCTCACAGTAAGTTAGTGCCACTTAAAGTCATCAATATGGCTGACATTTGTCTAGTGTGCGCCAATGATATATTCCCACTGTATTTCGGATTTTTTTTCCTTAATACTATTTTTTTTTTTTAGTCTCCTAAAGGGACTTTAACCTGTGAATAGAGATGAGCATGCGTGCTTAGATAAGGTGCATGCTCGTGTCCTAATCGAGGATTTTCGGCGTGCTCAAAAAAGGATGCTTGAGTGCCTGCGTTAATACAAAAAATGGTGGGGGGAACAAGAGGCGCAATAGTGCCCTATCACTAGTGACACTTGAAGTATGAGTGGTATAATACAGTTCCACTCACCTATTCCAGTTGTGTAACCACAACTGGCTTGAGAGCATATCACAGAATCAGCTGCTGCAGGACCTCCACCAACCACTCGCACGTGGAAAAACCTTCAGAAAGTTGTGGGAAGCAGGGTGTGTTGCAGTCCGCGCTGCCGAGGTTCACAAATCACCTGGGATACAAGATGTTGTAGCAGTGTACTCCTTTATTTCCTCCTACGCGTTTCGGCGCCCTTCCTGGCACCTGAATATCCCTGAGGAAGGTGCCAGGAAGGGCGCCGAAACGCGTAGGAGGAAATAAAGGAGTACACTGCTACAACATCTTGTATCCCAGGTGATTTGTGAACCTCGGCAGCGCGGACTGCAACACACCCTGCTGTGCCCGCGTTGACAGCCACAACACATGCAGGGATTGTCTGCTTGTTAGGCAATCCCTGCATGTGTTGCGGCTGTCGTACAGCCGCGAGACATGTAGCCATGGTGACTCGAGCATGCCGAAAATACTCAATTAATAAATGAGTGTTCGGATAACACCTTATCAGAGCACGCTCGATCATCACTACCTGTGTTCATTGGATTGCGCCTCTAAAATTACAATGCAGCTTTATTGCAGTATATAGTCAAAATGACGTTCCCCCGTAAAAACACAGGCTGGGGTGGGACTAGGTTTGCAGCCAAGGTTCCTTTAGTATGTCCTTGCCTACAACCACAACCCATTGGCATCCCGTGATCACGTCACATATGGATTGGTGCACGCACACACTGGCAATCTCACCAATTAACTGCCACCATCACTGATCAACAGTGGCGTTTAAAAATGGTTACAGCAGCAATCAGTGCCAGCCCTAGCAGTAACCGGGAAATGCCTGTGCAATGCAGCCAGCATCTGCCAGTTATGGTGCAAGAGGAGAGAAGACCCAACCCCAAAATAGGAGCTCCGTGGACAAAACAGTTGATCACTCACCGTAAAGAACTTGCATTATGAATTTCTGAGTCGCATATCTGCTTACTGCAAAGGTTGTGAACGGCGTAGACGGACATGCTCGGGTGTTCGATGAGCAGGTTCTCTAGCGGGCTCGTCTCCACCTCCGTAGTGGCCAACTCTCCAGCGGTAAAACAGGGCGGTGGAGTAACAAACCAACTTTCCTCCAAAGGACACGGATCAAAATGGACATAAAAAGAGTCGCTAATGTCGTCAAACTGTTCAAAGGCACCTGGTGCGCAAGTCAAGACGGGGTCTTCATGTGGGCGGTCGATTTCTTCAAAGGAAGAGGCTTCTTCTGGTGTTCTAGTGCAGTTATTGACTTTATTGGAAAAGACGAAAAATACATTAGGATATGAAATTATAGATAAAATTCCAACAGTTATACCCATTCCTGACCAGCCTGGCAATATCAGGCTGTTTGTATCCCCCCCCCCCCCCTCTATTTTTGCAGGACATGTTGTAGTTTGGAATAACACCATTCATTTTACAATATAATATACTGAAAAATGGAAATGAGAAAAATAAAATGCAATTCCGCTACTGATACTGTAAAGTATCCATCCCTTGGGGAAGAAAATGATTCAAAAATATCATGATTCTTACAGTCAGGTCAATGGCGAAAAAAAAAAAAAAAAAAAATCTCCGGCACCAAGATGGCAGTGACAGAGGCCTACAGCAAGTCCCTGGCTGCAAGAGCATCACATCAGCTCCTTGTGGAATCATTCTTGGAAGTAGGATGGGAATTGGGATTTAGAAGGCTGTTACACAGCTGGCAGCCACCAAAAACGATAGGAGGGGTGCACTGTGCACTTGCCAACACCAAAAACACTTACCAACGTGATGGGGGGGGGGGGGGGCACCGCATCCACGGACCACTGTACTCACCCACACAACATCGGTGGGCCACGAGACCGCACATCCTTACCTATGAAGTCTACCACAATCCATTCGTCATCATCTTTCTCAGCGAGTTCCGGTTCCGGGACGCCGGGGACGTCTCTTACAAACATGCTGTTCAGCTTCTGGAACATCCCGGGTCAATAGCAGGGTCTCCTCCTGCCAGTCCGTCACAGGGCACAGCGGTTGCTCAGGGTTAGCAAGGTGGCACAGGCAGTGACAAAGTGCAGAAGGTCCGGCACAGAAGAGCACAGGAAAGGTCTCAGGGCTGTACAAAACCAGGAAGACAGTGGAAAAAAAAAAAAAAAAAAAAATAAGATTATCTATATTTAATCTCCACAGACTATAGAAAATGCTCAGCAACCTCAAATAGTCACCACCATCTTTTGGACATAAGTCTCTCCCATGCATAGCTGCCATTTCAAACACTTAAAGGGAAGGTCTCATGTACTAGCCACAATCTGCAGCAACTAGATTTACAGAGTAACCATCGCTTTAGTTTTTATTGCATAAATCAGTAGTACACAAGGAAATAGGAAACTTTATAGAGAAATCCACTCCTTTATCCTCCTGGACCAATTTTATTTATTATTTATTTTTTATTTTTTTTACACACAATTTACGGGTAAAATCTGCATTCAGTGAAGAGAGACTATATCCATTATGGATATAGGAGATGTCAGTTGGTGCTCATAAGGTTCTATGGAGAGGGAAGCAGAATTAATGAGCTAGACAGACATTCTGTACGTTCGTCATCTCAAAATCAATAGTAGACATGAAAATAAGAAACTTTGTAATATATCTCTTAAGAGAAATCTGCTTTCTCCTCGACTGATCTTTTATTCTAAATCCCTGGGCAAAATCTTTCAGTGAAGACACATTTTCCCCATTACTCAGAATAAAAAGATGTCAGTTGGTGCTACTATAATTGTATGGAGGGAAGGAGGAGCAAGAGGGAGAGAGAGACATTGTGCTGGAAGTTTTCCAGAAACAATTACTGTTCTCCATAGAACATTACAAGCACCAACTGCCACCTCCTATCTCAGTAATGGGAAGGTCTGGATTCACTGATGACACATTTTAACCTTGAATTGAGAACTTTGAGAATGATGAGTGCAGGAGGAGAAAGAAGCAGATTTCTCTGATAAGATGTAGTACAGAAGTTTCTTATTTTCACACATACTATTGATTTATAAAGTGTTACCATCTTGAGTCCCTGGTAGAGGCCATATTGTAAACACACACACACACACACACAAACACAACAGCACAGTGTCCACAGTCCAGCGAGGAGTATGCACTTTATGGCAGCTGAAATGAATGAGCGACACATGGCAGAGGTCATAAACCAATGCAGTCTCCGAAGTACCACCATATCCCCACAGACCCAGGCACCAGTATACAGAGCTTTATTAACTTTGTGTTTATGTAGAGAGATATGCCAGGGCTACCAAAGCCAATTCAGGTGGTTAAAGGGGTTGTTCTGTAGTAAAATAAAAATTTACAGTATAATTTTTCCATAAGAAAAAAAAAGTACGTATGGATTAAAAATAATGAGAGCGTCACCGCCCTGCACCCCTACGGATCCAGGGCGGCTCTATAGTTCTGCGGTGGCTCCGGAAGTAGAGTCCGTTCCAATCAAAAACATGGATTTTTGTAAGTACTCACCGTAAAATCCTTTTTTCTGAGATGCTCATTGGGGGACACAGGTACTGTGGGTGTATGCTACCGACATCTGGAGGCTGACACTAGGCAAACACCACAAGGTTAGCTCCTCCCCCGCCGTATACACCCTCGCCCTGAATGCGGGCGGAAACCAGTTTAGTGCAAAAGCAGTAGAACAATAACAATCAACCTTAATGCAGAAAAACAATATGTCTGGCAAAGGACCACCCTGACATTCACAAAAGAACATACATTAAATAAACGAGAGCCAACTTGGCTAACAGGGTGGGTGCTGTATCCCCCAATGAGAGTCTCGGAGAAAAGGATTTTACGGTGAGTACTCACAAAAATCCATGCTTCTCCTTCGCCTTATTGTGGGACACAGGTACTGTGGGACATCCCAAAGCAGTCCCTGGGTGGGAGATTGACTCACTGATCCAAGCTACATGCACCTCCTGTTTAAAGGTGCGCCACCGCTGCTTAGAGAATCCTTCTACCCAGGCTCGCATCCGCCAAAGCCTGAGTATGGAAACTATAATGTTTAGTAAACGTGTGCAGGCTGGACCAGGTCGCTGCCTTACATACCTGTTCCGCCGAAGCCTGGTGCCGAAGCGCCCAAGAGGCGCCCTTTGCCCAAGTAGAGTGCGCTTTCATCCCTGATGGAACTGGCGCACCTCTGATGCGATAAGCCTCCTGAATAGTTAAACGGATCCATCTGGCTATGGTCGCTTTTGAGGCCGCGAGTCCCCTCCTGCGCCCCTCAGGGAGCACGAACAGCGTATCCGTCTGGCGAAAAGGTGCCGTCCACGACACGTACCTCTGAGTGCTCTCACCAGGTCTAAGGTGTGAAGAGCTTTCTCCACGCGATGCACCGGTGCCGGACAGAACGAGGGCAAGACAATATCCTCATTGATGTGGAAAGAGGACACCACTTTCGGAAGAAAAGGGGGAGCTAGTCTAAGCACCACCTTATCCTTGTGAAAAGCGAGAAAAGGTGCTCGGCAAGACAGAGCCGCCAACTCCGACACTCGCCTCATGGAGGTAATGGCCACCAAAAATACCACCTTCCAAGAGAGGAATGATAAAGATATATCCTTTAACGGCTCAAAAGGAGCTTCTTGCAGGACACTCAGGACCAGGTTAAGGTCCCAGGACAACGCCGAAATCTGTCTCCTAAGGGAGCTCTTGGCCAGTCCCGCGTCTAGGCCTGACTGGAGAAAGGCCAAGATGTTGGGAATAGAGAATGTTAGGGGCAAAAACCCCCGCTCTCGGCACCAAGCGAAGAAAATTTTCCAGGTGAGATGGTAGATTCTTGCCAAGGTAGACTTCCTGGCGCTAACCATTGTAGCGACCACTCCACGCTCGAACCCAGCCTGGGTCAGAATCCAAGATTCAACGGCCATTGATGACGAATCGAAGGAACCTTTGATGAGGTGGAAAAATGGGGACGTGCAGGTAGGCATCCTGGATGTCGACAGAGGCTAAGTACTCTCCCTGCCCCATGGCCGAAATAACTGAACGGAGAGATTCCATCCTGAAATGTTTGACCCTGATGAATTTGTTCAGGGGCTTCAGGTCCAAAATAGGCCTGACCGTCCCGTCCTTTTTGGGGACTGCGAACAGATTGGAATAAAAACCCTGAGCTCTCATGCTCTGGTACGGGAACTATGACCCCGTTGTACTGGAGTGAATCGATGGCCCCTAGCAACGCCTTCGCCTGGGACTTCACCCTGGGAAGTCGGGACAGAAAAAAAACGTCTTGGGGGGGGGGGGGGTACCTGATAAACTATCTTGAACCCCGAAGACACCAGTTCCGCCACCCATGAGTTGTGTGCTACGTTGACCTGGACATGGCAAAAGAAAAGCAGGCGGCCACCTACCCTGCTGATATCGCCTACAAAGTGCTGCGAGTCATTTGGCTGAGGACTTCTGCGGCCTGGTTCCTCTCGACCTGGGCTGGCGCACGCACATCCTCCCCAATGGATTGGGTCTATATGAGACCTGTCGCTCCCTATCCTGGTTGGAGCGATTTGGGCCAGCCCAACTGGTGGCAGTCGTCCACCCGGTATTGCGAAAGGCCCGAAACCGTGCCGGGCCCAGGCAAAAAGGCTGCTTAACTTTCTGCTGCGGGAGGAAGCTGCTTTTTCCCCCTGTCGCGTCATAGATGAGCTGATCCAACTTCTCCCTGATAGGGCAAGGAAGTCAAAGACTTCTTGGAGACAGAATCAACTCGCCAAGTTCTTAACCAAAGGGCTCTGCTAATTGCTACCGCGTTAGCGACTGCAGATACCGCACAATTGGCCGCATCTAAGGAAGCAATGATCTCTAGCCTGCAAGGCCCTACTCAATGATTCTGACCATGACATCATGGCCTTGGCTACCCACGTTGCCGCAAACGAGGGAGCAAGCGCGGACCCTGATGCCTCAAAAACTGATCGAGCTAGGCTATGAGTCTATCAGTGGGGTCCTTAATTGATGAGCCACTCGGTACCGACAGAGACTTCGAGGCCAGGCGTGACACTGGCGGATCCACCACTGGCGATTCCGTCCATCCTTTACGGAGTTCCGGGGCAAATGGATATCTTGCCTCTATGGTCTTTTGGCCCGAAAAACACCTATCTGGGCGTTCTGTGCCGCTGCACTATATCCTCAAATTCCGGGTGAGTACCAAACACTCTGTGGGGTCCCTGGCCCGTTTAAAGGCTACTTTATGGCTCGAAGCCAAAGTAACCTCATCTTCTACCCCCAGGGTCTGATTGACAGCTTCAATGAGGCTGTCCACTGTCTCTCGACTCCCTGAGGTATCAAGGTCCAGTGGCCCGTCTGAGTCACCATCCGAACACTGCCTACTCCCGAACATTGGTGAGGGAGAGCGAGATGCTGGACTGCCAGATTCCGAAGGACCATATAGACCGGGAGACCTCGTGTGGGTCCGCTTCCTTCGCACCTGCCTGGCATGAGAGCAGCCCCTGCAGGCCGAAGGCTCTTGTGAGGTGGAGGACCCCTCCCAGATAAGCGAGGCACTATCCTTGCCTCCATTCGGGGCGCGAAGAGACTCAATCGCCCTTGTAAGCAATACCATAGATTGGGATAATGATAGGGCCCATTCCGGAGGATTTTGTTCCTTTGACTCAGCTGCTGGGGGGGGGGGGGGGGGGGGCTTCTGGGCACGTTTGGAATCGCAGGCCTCGCACAATTTGTTGCTCTGCGCACGCGGAAACGCAGCCTTACAGGAGATGCATGCAGTGTAGAGGAAAGAGTGCATCCTTCCTTTCCCGGCCATATTGCTTCTGCCAGGCACTTTGCTGGTTTTTTTTTTTTTATTATATAGAGGGGGGCACCCCTTGCGTCCTAGCAAGCTCCCGCAGACTTGGTTGCACTCACTGCTCCTGCGTCCCCTTCACGCCAACGCTCCGGCGTCTGTGCTTCTCTGTGGGGCAGGCCGACCACTTTACCGGTCGAAGCCGCGGGCTAGATTAACACCCGCCCGCGCCGCAACTGCGCTGGCGATGCTCCTGTGCTAATCCTACCCAGCGTCACAGGAGGAGAGGAACGGGAAAGGAGAGCCTATTCTTGCCTGCAGCGCCGCATCTCTCTTGCTGCCCAGGAGCCCCACGCACGGCCTAGCCGGACCCAAGCTCACCCACGCCCTGTACCTTCGCCAACAGGTATGCAAGCCATCACGGAGGCGGGGGGGGGGGGGAATCCCGGCGGTGCAGGCACCCTCAATCCATCCAGCTTCCGAGGCCGAGGAGAAGGACCGTCCACTGCCTTGCAGCACCTTCGTCTAGCGTTGGTGGAGCAGTGGGGGCCGCTCGGACCGTCTTGTGCCTCTGTACAGCCACATGGCTTCCATACCTAGGGGTGGTCAGGGCTAGGTCCGGAATCATGTCCCACGGCGCGGGAGAGGATACTCGCACGTACTCGCCCGTTGATGGTTTGGGGAAATTGGACTCAATAGGATTCGTTGCCCCTGTCTAATCTTCATGGAAAAAGAGTCTGGAGAAAAAGACCAGACGTGTGCCTCCATAGACACTAAGCAACAAACTGGTTTCCGCCCACATTCAGGGCGAGGGTGTATACGGCAGGGGAGGAGCTAACCTTGTGTTTGCCTAGTGTCAGCCTCCAGATGGCGGTAGCATACACCCACAGTACCCGTGCCCCCCAATGAGGCGAAGGAGAAAAAAAAAAAAAAAAAAGTCATTGGCTGCAGCGGTCAGATGGCTAAAAGAGCAGGTCAGATTTTTGTCCGATGCGCTCTTCTAGTTACCCGAGTAATGCAGCCATTGGCAGGAGCGATGCTCAGACTTCCTAAACAAGGCTGACACCACATCCAGAGCCTCCTATGCTGGAACCACGGGAGAGCTGAAAGGCGAGCATGTCTCCGATTAGGTTAACTCTTCCCATATGTCCTTTAAAAAAAAAAAATAAATAAATAAAATATGCACAGAGGAAACATTGGCGTAATTACATTCACATTAATGTATCCAAAACACTTCTGAGTTATAACTGGATCGCACAATGCAGAAACAGTAATTAGTAGTGTGACCGCTCCGCTCGCTCCACATTGCCTCTTTCCATGCAACGGCTGGGTAAACTGCTGGGCACATCCGTTACAGCATAACTATCAGTGCCCAACCCTTGCCCGGATCTGCTATTCTCCAGCCAAAATACAGGATATAGGGTTTCCCAACTGTGGGAGTCATGTTTCGCTTTTGTAGTGCAAATGACCCTTCTAAAACCAGAATTGATCTGAAATAAGACAAAAGGCGAATAACTAATGTGGTGTGATTGGTAGAAAAGAATTTAGAAAACCAAGCGATGTCATTTTACTTAGACGTGCGTCACAGGAGAATTAATGTCAGGTTTCTAATGGGCAGTTAGCAAATGTCATCACTTTTGTTAAAAATGGTGGTCCACTTGTAGGACAACCCCTTCTCAAGTCACCTTGTCTCCCTGTCATGCACAATAACAGCATGTACAGTTAGGTCCATATATATTTGGACAGACAACATTTTTCTAATTTTGGTTCTAGACATTACCACAATGAATTTTTAACAAAACAATTCAGATGCAGTTGAAGTTCAGACTTTCAGCTTTCATTTGAGGGTATCCACATTAAAATTGGATGAAGTGTTTAGGAATTTCAGCTCCTTGACATGTGCCACCCTGTTTTTAAAGGGCCCAAAAGTAATTGGACAATTGACTCCAAGGCTATTTCATGGACAGGTGTGGGGAATCCCTTTGTTATGTCATTCTCAATTAAGCAGATAAAAGACCTGGAGTTGGTTTGTGGTGTGGTGCTTGCATTTAGAAGGTTTTGCTGTGAAGGAAACATGCAGTCAAAGGAGCTCTCCATGCAGGTGAAACAAGCCATCCTCAAGCTGCAAGAACAGAAAAAAACCCATCCGAGAAATTGCTACAACATTAGGAGTGGCAAAATCTACAGTTTTTTTTACATCCTGAGAAAGAAAGAAAGCACTGGTGAACTCATTAGTGCAAAAAGACGGTGGATGATCGCAGAATAGTCTCCATGGTGAAGAGAAACCCCTTCACAACAGCCAACCAAGTGAACAACACTCTCCAGGAGGTAGGCGTATCAATATCCAAATCTACCATAAAGAGAAGACTGCATGAAAGTAAATACAGAGGGTTCACTGCACGGTGCAAGCCACTCATAAGCATCAAGAATCAAAAGGCTAGACTGGACTTTGCTAAAAACATCTAAAAAAGCCAGCACAGTTCTGGAAGAACATTCTTTGAAGATGAAACCAAGATCAACCTCTACCAGAATGATGGAAAGAGAAAAGTATGGCGAAGGCGTGGTACAGCTCCTGATCCAAAGCATACCACATCATCTGTAAAACACGGCGGAGGCAGTGTGATGGCTTGGGCATGCATGGCTGCAAGTGGCACTGGGTCACTAGTGTTTATTGATGATGTGACACAGAACAGAAGCAGCCGAATGAATTCTGAGGTCTTCAGAGCCATACTGTGTGCTCAGATCCAGCCAAATGCAGGCAAACTGATTGTCCATCTGTAGTATGAAACGACGACCAATGATCTAAAGCCAAAGCAACCCAGAAGTTTATTAAAGCAAAGAAGTGGAATATTACTGAATGGCCAAGTCAGTCACCTGATCTCAACCCAATTGAGCATGCATTTCACTTGTTAAAGACTAAACTTCAGACAGAAAGGCCCACAAACAAACAGCAACTGAAAACCACCGCAGTGAAGGCCTGGCAGAGCATCAAAAAGGAGGAAACACAGCGTCTGGTGATGTCCATGAGTTCAAGACTTCAGGCAGTCATTGCCAACAAAGTGTTTTCAACCAAATACTAGAAATAAACATTTTATTTACAATTATTTAATCTGTCCAATTACTTTTGGTCCCTTTAAAAACAGGGACCAACATGTTAAGGAGCTGAAACTCCTAAACCCTTCATACAATTTTAATGTGGATACCCTCAAATGAAAGCTGAAAGTCTGAACTTCAACTGCATCTGAATTGTTTTGTTTAAAATGCATTGTGGTAATGTCTAGAACCAAAATTAAAAAATGTTTTGTCCAAATATATATATGGACCTAACTGTATACTCCCCTCTCCAGCACCGCTCCAGCAAAAGTGGAATTTAGTGAAGCGGCCGCTGACTGGCTGCAGGGCTCACGTTACCCAACGTCATCAAAGCCCCCGGAGAGCAGATACCAATATCTCTGGAATAGCGCCCATCTGAAGAGAGTCTAGCTGGTATTCTACATGGGGGAAATATGGCAGTTGTCTGAGTGGTGGACAGCCCTTTTAAGTTCAAGACTTCCTATGACTGAACCAATTTTACAGTGGTCTACAGCCAATCGAGTGTGCGTTGTTGAAGGGGTTGTCCGGCCTTAGGGTACAAGTCTGCAGTCACTCCAACTGCAGGCTTGCAAATCCTCACAGTGCACACTGCGAGGTCTCGCCAGTGCTGGGAGCGGTAGGCGAATGACCACAAGTATGTGATTAGCATACATGCGGTCATGTGCCGACTAGATGGACCCAGCCTCACTCAATGCAAATTAATTATACAGTGGGTACAGAAAGTTTTGAGACCACTCTAAATAATTCACTCTATTTTATTGCAGCCATTTGGTAAATTCAAAAAAGTTCATTTTTCTCAATGTACACTCTGTAATCCTCCATAATCCTTAAATGGAAGTAGTTTGGGACCACCAGAAGTCTTCCTAGACCTGGCCGTCCGGCCAAACTGAGCAATCGTGGGAGAAGAGCCTTGGTGAGAGGTAAAGAAGAACCCCCAAGATCACTGTGGCTGAGCTCCACAGAAGCAGTAGGGAGATGGGAGAAAGTTCCACAAAGTCAACTATCACTGCAGCCCTCCACCAGTCGGGCCTTTATGGCAGAGTGGCCTGACGGAAGCCTCTCTTCAGTGCAAGACATATGAAAGCCTGCGTAGAGTTTTCTATAAAAAAAAAAAAAAAAAAAAAAAAAAAAAAAAACCACACACACGAAGGACTCCATGACTATGAGAAATAAGATTCTCTGGTCTGATGAGACGAAGATTGAACTCTTTGGTGATAATTCTAAGCGGTATGTGTGGAGAAAACCAGGCACTGCTCATCACCTGCCCAATATAATCCCAACAGTGAAACATGGTGGTGGCAGTATCATGCTATGGAGGTGTTTTTCAGCTGCAGAGACAGGGCGACTGGTTGCAATTGAAGGAATCATGAATGCAGCCAAGTACAGAGAGATCCTGGATGAAAACCTCTTCCAGAGTGCTCTGGATATCAGACTTGTAGGAAGGTGAACCTTCCAACAAGACAATGACCCTAAGCACAAAGCTAAAATAACAAAGGAGTGGCTTCAGAACAACTCTGACAATTCTTGACTGGCCCAGCCAGAGCCCTGACCTAAACCCAATTGAGCATCTCCGGAGAGACCTGAAAATGGCTGTCCTCCAACGTTCACCATCCAACCTGACGGAACTGGAGAGGATCTGCAAGGAAGAATGGCAGAGGATCTCCAAATCCAGGTGTGAAAAACTTGTTGCATCATTCCCAAGACGACTCATGGCTGTACTAGCTAAAAAGGTGCTTCTACTCAATACTGAGCAAAGGGTCTGAATACTTATGACCATGTGATATTTCAGGGTGGTTTTTTTTTGTTAAATAACTTTGCAAAAATTTCTACTTTTTTCTCAGTCAAGAAGGGGTGCAGAGTGTACAATAATGAGAAAAATAAAAATGAACTTTTTTGAATTTACCAAATGGCCCCACTGTATGATGCTGGAAACAGTCCAGGCAGCATGTGGCCAGAAATATACAAGTGGCGCACTTGCGGTCACGTGACCACCTGCTCCTGGAACATCCTCACAGTGCCAGGAAGTCCAGCTAATCCGTGCAAACT
This sequence comes from Dendrobates tinctorius, assembly GCF_039654945.1. Taxonomy (NCBI): domain Eukaryota; kingdom Metazoa; phylum Chordata; class Amphibia; order Anura; family Dendrobatidae; genus Dendrobates; species Dendrobates tinctorius. The sequence continues at coordinate 1,293,273 of NW_027361832.1, read as the reverse complement.
CCCCCCCCCATCATCACTGATTGGCAGCTTGCTGTACATAGTTAGCAAGCTGCCAACCTGTGATGTGGGCAGGCTTATACAAAGCAGAGAAAATAGGGATTGTATGAAAATGACAGCGAGAAGCCTAGTAAGTTATACATAGCTAGAATCAGGGTCTCTGTCAATACATCATGCTGCTCTCAGATTACATAGAAGAAAAAAACAAAAAAAAAAAAAGGAAAAAACAAACATAATCTTGCAAATTTCACACTGGCCATTTTAGACTCTTACTTTCTCGAAAGCTCCTAGGGAAGGAGTCAGGTTCTGTCCAGAGTCCACCCCACACAGCACAAAGGGGCAACACCTGATTTGAGCATAAATATAAAGTCATTTAAAAACGATATTAAACTTTCAGGACTTTTGGTATAAAAATGATTCATGGATAAATTAATTTAAACAAAAAAAGTGTTCACTACCCAGACTGGATCCATATAATATCTCATCTGGGACATGTCAGAAGTAATGGTGTCAGAATATTCACCAAATAAGGTCCCGGCCCTCGCACTGAATGCGTCTATGGTTGGTTTGTTTTCCCCACACATACACAAGGGCTGGATTTTTTTTCCCTTCATTCTACAGCAAATATTTTTTTTTCCTACAGGGTCCAATGGGCGACATTTGCCTATGCACTTGCAGACGTCAGCGTCTTACACCGGATGGAAGGCTCAAGGTGGAAGCAATATGGAGCCGCAGGCCTGTTTGCTCCGATCGCTGTGAATGTAGACTTTCTTGTTCTTATCCAGACAGTAAAAAAAAGAACCTGGGAGTGGATTTGGGTACATTATAGGCAGAACTAATTATACAACAATTATGGTAGATTTACATAAAGGCCAGAACAGGAGGGAGGCCGGGCAGAAACCAGAGCATAATTGGTCTCAATGGCGTCCACAGTAACCCAAACAAAAGCAGCAAGGCCACAGCTAAAAGGGCTTATGTCAGACAAAGATCTCCGATGAACCACAGAAAAGATCGGGCTTCTAAGGCCTGTTTCACACTTCCGTTTTTGTGTCCGCCAAACGGATCCGTTTCCGTTTTTTTGACGGATCCGCGGTAACCGTAATGGAAGTCTATGGGACAAAAAAAAAACGGATCCTGCAAAAAAATGGCGGATCCGTTTTTTTACGGAAAACAACGGATTTTGACGGATTTGAAAAAACGGAAGTGTGAAACAGGCCTAAGAGGCTAGCTGCAAAATCACGGCAGCCAGAAGGCTTGATATAGCTGACACCGTTCACATCAAAAAGGTGCTGAGCTGCAGTACCGAGAATAGCCACTTCACAGTGCACGGCGCTGTGCTGTATCGGGGTGGGTTTATTTTGTGGACCACCAAAACACAATACTAATGAGCTATTCTAGGATAAACCATTAATACGTCAAGTAGTGGACAACCCCTTCCAGGAAGCACATTTCCTGTTGCTATAACCAGGGAAAAAAATACAAAACAAAAAAAAAAAAAAAAACAAAACAAAACAAAACAAAAAAAAAAAAACACACCAGTAATGTTGCAGCTCACTTACAGGTCATGTTCACACAAGCTTTTTCTGCTGCTTTTACTGCAGCCAAAACCAGATCTCTTGGCAGTTTAAACTCTGCAATCTTGGGGGGGGGGGGGGGTGTGGATTAAAGTGGCAGCGTGTCTCTTACTGTCCATAACACCACCCCCTAACATGAACATAGCCATAGAGGTATTTGGTTGCTTTTCCATTCCTGCTAAGATGGAAGAAAGTGAAACTTGGGCAAAATACAGCAGCATTTACAGCTAGAGATGAGCGACTTTGGTCGGATCGGGTTTCATGAAACAAAACAAAATTTGAGTCGGATGAAACAGGTCCGACTACGGCAAAAAAAAAAAAAAAAAAAGTCGGAGTTTCGTCCGAAACAGATTAAGGCCTGCGCCTGCCGCTGATTGGGTCGCGGCCTGGCGGCCGACCAATCACTGGCCCTCAATTTCGGTTACAGACACGATAAGGCGTATATATATATTTTATTTTCTCTCTATCAAAAGTTTGGACACACCTTCTCATTCAAAGAGCTTTCTTTATTTTCATGACAATGAAAATTGTAGATTCACTCTGAAGGCATCAAAACTATGAATTACCACATGTGGAATTATATAATTAACAAAAAAGTGTGAAACAACTGAAAATATGTCTTATATTCTAGATTCTTCAAAGTAGCCACCTTTTGCTTCGATTTCTGCTTTGCACACTCTTGGCATTCTCTTGATGAGCTTCAAGAGGTAGTCACCGGAAATGGTTTTCACTTCACAGGTGTGTCCTGTCAGGTTTAATAAGTGGGATTTCTTGCCTTCTAAACAGGGTTGGGACCATCAGTTGTGTTGTGCAGAAGTCTGGTGGATACACAGCTGATAGTCCTACTGAATAGACTGTTAGAATTTGTATTATGGCAAGAAAAAAAGCAGCTAAGTAAAGAAAAACGAGTGGCCATCATTACTTTAAGAAATGAAGGTCAGTCAGACCGAAAAATTGGGAAAACTTTGAAAGTGTCCCCAAGTGCAGTGGCAAAAACCAAGCGCTACAAAGAAACTGGCTCACATGAGGACCGCCCCAGGAAAGGAAGACCACGAGTCACCTCTGCTGCGGAGGATAAGTTCATCCGAGTCACCAGCCTCAGAAATCTCAGGTTAACAGCAGCTCAGATTAGAGACCAGGTCAATGCCACACAGAGTTCAAGCAGCAGACACATCTCTACAACAACTGTTAAGCAGCAGGCCTTCATGGTAAAATAGCTGCTAGGAAACCACTGCTAAGGACAGGCAACAAGCAGAAGAGACTTGTTTAGGCTAAAGAACACAAGGAATGGACATTAGACCAGTGGAAATCTGTGCTTTGGTCTGATGAGTCCAAATTTGAGATCTTTGGTTCCAACCACCGTGTCTTTGTGCGACGCAGAAAAGGTGAACGGATGGACTCTACATGCCTGGTTCCCACCGTGAAGCATGGAGGAGGAGGTGAGATGGTGTGGGGGTGCTTTGCTGGTGACACTGTTGGGGATTTATTCAAAATTGAAGGCATACTGACCCAGCATGGCTACCACAGCATCTTGCAGCAGCATGCTATTCCATCCGGTTTGCGTTTAGTTGGACCATCATTTATTTTTCAACAGGACAATGACCCCAAACACACCTCCAGGCTGTGTAAGGGCTATTTGACCAAGAAGGAGAGTGATGGGGTGCTACGCCAGATGACCTGGCCTCCACAGTCACCAGACCTGAACCCAATCGAGATGGTTTGGGGGTGAGCTGGAGCGCAGAGTGAAGGCAAAAGGGCCAACAAGTGCCAAGAATCTCTGGGAACTCCTTTAAGACTGTTGGAAGACCATTTCTGGTGACTACCTCTTGAAGCTCATCAAGAGAATGCCAAGAGTGTGCAAAGCAGTAATCAAAGCAAAAGGAGGCTACTTTGAAGAACCTAGAATATGACAACTGATTTTACTTTAAATATTAGGGCTATAGTGTCACAAAATATGCCCTATCAAATATGCGGCTATCAGGGCCGCTATCAGGGCATGACAGCCCTTACATGTGTATGGGGCCCAGTGATTAGGGGGGCCCCCCCAACCACGCTGGCAGCCTGGTCTGCAATAGGGCCTCCCTACATTTTATTCAGGCTTCTGCAGCTTTATTTTAAATGAAGACCCAGCGCCTGCAGGGCCCCCGGGGCAGGCCCCCCTGCACCATGATCCAGCCAGCGCCGCAATCCCCTCCCCTGCACAATGGTCCAGCCACAGCGCCGCCCTCACCTGACATCACACTGCTCTGCTCCTCCACTTGCTCATTCAAGCAGGGTGCCACGTGGGACTGGGAGAGGGAGGGAGCCTCGCCGCTGGAGCGCGGCCAGATAAGGTAAGAAGAATTTTTTTTTATTTTTTTTTTGGCTTTTAGAGCGGCGATCCGGGGGGCCCAAGGCAGACTGAGATGGGGGCAGAATGCTGGACATGGCGGCAGAATGTGACAGACACAGGAGGGGGCAGAATGTGAGACACGGGGCATGATTGGAGATAGATGGGGCAGGGTCATGGGGCAGGATGGATATGATTCAGACAGATGGGGCAGGAGGGGAGATCATATGGGGCACAAAGGATACTCATGAGGGCGGGATGGGAGAACATATTGCTGAAGCCAGGAACGAGACACACGGGGGTCAGGATGGGGGTATTATTACCATAGGGGCTAATTAAGGGATATTACTGCAGTGATTTTTTTTTTTTTTTTTTTTTTTTTTGAGTATACTGTTTTAAATGGGGGGGCGGTCCTATTACTGTGTAGAGTGACACTATGTTGCCTTTTTTTCTTCATGTGGTGTAATGTAGAAGTTGGGAAAAAATAAGTAATGTGTTCTGCAAGCAGAGCTCTGGCAGAAAAGCTGATGTTGCTAAACTGACCTTTCTTTTCTGGACAGAATACTTGCAGCCTGTAATATGCAGTTTTTTTTACAAGTTCACCTTCTTTGAATGGCTTTCCTTCTTTAGCATGACAATGGGTATTCGCGATTCCTATAGATTTCCTCCCCCTCTACTTTAAGATTGCCATACCCACCAAGTTATGACTCGCACACCTTTATTGGATAAATTGGCCACAGCAGCCTTTTATTAACATTTTAAACATAACATTTATAAAACAATGCCCACAAAGGAGGGGCGGTCCTCGAGGCCCAAGAATTGTAACCGCCACATGTTAGTGACCCCAGAAACCTTGTCCCCAAGACAAGTCGTGCCTCTAGCCGCTAAGCACCAGCTCAGAGACACTAATAGACTCGACCGGACACTATCCGCCTGAAATACCCACGTATTTCCGATTCTATTCCTCGGTGTGACCATTATGTTCCATGCCACATTAATCCACCCAAGGAGGGGGGGATTCCAGGACCTTATAGACCCCCCCCACCCCCTCCAAACCACCATTTCCTGGCACCACCAACCTCGAGGACCACTCCCGCCACACCAACACGAATGTTCTGACCCCCTCAAACATTTGTGTCCCGCCACACTTTAAACATTTCTCGATGCCCTCTTGAATTGCCAAACACCATAAATCCAATCCGATCGCATTCAAATGGATACCATCCTTCCTCCAATATTCCCCTTCGCCCGATTCCAAATCCATGTGGCGCACCACTATCGCCCCATTCCTTACCATAAAACGGGACACTGCTCGATTTAATTTTATCCTGGCCCTATTTACACCTCGGACCCATCTCGCCCCGTACCACACTTTCCTGGGAATGATGTCCGACCAGACCACCAAAAGCTTGGGAAACATGGACCACAGCCTAAACATGTCAAACTCAATAGCCTTGATTAAGTCCCTGCACGGTCGTTTACCCAAATCGTTCCCACCTAAATGGATAAGCAATACATCCGGAGTCCGATCTAGGCGAACGAACCTATGAAATTCAGGTAAAAGTTGCTTCCACACCATACCCCATTTATCGATCCACCTCAAGATTGCTAAAGTCCTTGGTACACCAAGCTGCCTCCCATCCGGATGAACGTCCGCTCTCAACGCTGCCCAGAAGACAAAGGAATGACCAATAATCCAAACGAGCAGCTGTCCCGTCTCTGAAACAAAGAAGAAAACAAAAATACCATAACCACATCAAGTAGACCCTGTGGACCAACACTAGACCAAATTTGGGCGTACATATGAACGAAACCTCAGATTCCCAGCGACCAATCCTCCTTACCATGTCCTCCCCCAGTCCCCTCCAGGCAGCCTCCGTAGCTGCCCCAATCCGAAATGAGTGCCCGCTGTAATCCTTTGCTGGAATGCCCCCTTTTACCAAACACCTGAATATTGTTATGAATTGAAAAGGAGATAGGAATGAGCCATCTTCATGAACTAACAACGGGTCAGTAATCGTTCCCCATCTTGACCTGAAATTCCTCATGCAGCTCACAGGGCATAAAGGAGACCCGCTCAGCTCGAGAAGTACCACCTTACAACCCTTACATTCCATATCCGTCTTAGAAGAACGCAAAAATATTTCTAACCGATCCCCATACATATCCACATCCTGTCTAAGCAGCCCCCCTTTTTTAAAAAACGGGAAGGGCTCACCAATTCCCCAAACCGAAAAGCCCCAAAAAATGCTAGAGAAAAGGCCAATTTAAATAGAACAACCTCCCCATGGGAGGCACATACGTCTCTCAAATGCTCGCCCAAAACCAACAGTACCTCATAGGACACCGGACGCCTCTTGTCCGAAACCCTCCAGTTTCTTCTCCATCCCTTTACCGCTTGCAGAACCAAAAATGACTTAGTTAAATCCCGTAACCCCCTAAACTTAAAGCCAATCCTGACAAAAAATTAAGCTTCGGAACCGACCAACCCGATTTCCAACTATGTCCTAATAACAATAGCAACTTGCTCTCATCCTCCAACTCCCCCCCTAACTTTAACTTCCAATCTTCCCAAATACCCCAGGTTTTAGAATAGTGTGACCACGTTCCAGCCGCCAACGACCTGGAAAACAATTCTCTTACTGCCCTGACAGAAGATTCCATAATTCCTCCGGACATGCAAACCCCATGGATTCCGCCTGAGGTGCCAGCTCCCGAAATTGATCCCACTGCGAACAAAAAAAAAAAAAAAAAAAAAAAAAAAAAGGAGCTTCAAGAATAGGGTAATTTTTTTCAGGCTGGATTTCTGCTGTAACCCGGGTTGGAACTCAAACCCACCCATACCAGGTGCTGTAAGACTCACCACGATTTGATCAGAGGAGGACAACAAATTTATGGCCCTCAGTGACTCCATCGACTCGCAACTGAAACAAATTTTTCTGTCATGTACCAACCCTTCCCATAATGACAGAGCCACAACCAACGGGAACACCTCGCACAGCACCCGATTGGCTACCAACTCCGATGGCCACTGCTCCACCAACCACATACCGCTAAAGAACATGCAAAAACCTCGTTCACCGGCTGAAACAAGAATGCCCAGTGACTAAGCAGACACCACCGGAGCAATCCAAATTGACTTCCCGTTGTAAGACTCCAAAAAAAGCGCCCAAACTCTCAGGTCACCTTTTAACTCTTTCTTCAGCCGTATAAAATTCTAAGGCGACGTAATCCCAACTGTAGCCAAAGAAAGCTTCCGACAGAAAGCTCTCCCCATCGGCATAATCCGACAAGCAAAATTTAGCTTGCCCAGCAATGACTGAACCACTCTCAAAGTTGCCTTCTTCAAGCCGCATATCCGGCTTACCGTAGCCCTCATATCCAACACTATCCTTTGGAATCCTGCATTCCATTGCGATGGAATCAATTTCAATACCCAAAAAAACTTAGTGACGTGACTGGACCCACCGTGTTTTCTGCCGCCAATGGGACCCCAAATTTTTTTGGCCACACTCTCCATTGTGTGAAGCAAAACAGAACAAGCAGTCGACTGCGCTGAACCCATTAACAAAAAATCTAGGTAATGAATACAGGAACTAAGCCCCGACACTTCTTTAACCGTCCATTCTAAAAATGTGCTAAACGTTTCAAAATACGCACATGACAGCGAACACCCCATTGGCAAACGGTCCACGTAAAAACCCCCATTCCAAAAACACCCCAACAAATGCATGCTGTCCGGGTGAACCAGCAGCAGGCGAAAAGCCGCTTCAATATCTGTTTTTGCCAACTGAGCTCCTTGGCCGAACTCCCTGACCCAAGTCAACGCCAAATCAAATGATGTGTAACGAAACTGAACACATCTGAGGGTCAATCCCATCGTTAACCGACAAACCCTTTGGGAATGAGAGGTGATGTATCAACCTGAATTTGTTAGGCTCTTTTTTTGGTACTACCCTCAATGGTGAAACTCTCAAATTATCCACTGGAGGGGACCCAATGGTCCAGCCATTCTACCTAAGGCCACTTTATTCAATTTTTCCGTGACCACTTCAGGGAATTCTCTGGCAGACTTTAAATTCTTGGTTGATAACTTCAACTCATCAACAAAAGGAATCCAAAACCTGTCCTTAAATCCATCGTGCAATAAGACCGCCGCCTCCCTATCTGGGTACCCATTTAGAAAACGATCCATCTCTGACAGGCGAACTGGAGTCACCCCTTTTTTCAAGTCCTTCAGGCCCTCTTTGTTTCCCTCCCTTAAAACGCTTTGATGCCCCGTGACTACCTCCACAGGAAGAACATTCATGTTTGAACTTACGTTTTTTCCCGAATTTACATGCACCATCATTGATGGAAAAGCAGTCCCTTTTGCAACGCCACCGAGTGCCCTGACTGTCCCGAGCCCCCCGGAAAAAAGCTGCAATCCCTGCCCTGATCTGACCGGAGCCGTTACTCTCATCCATAGTGCAATGTCCTTATGTTCCCAGCGGATGCTAGATCTAACTGCTTTCCGCTGACGGAATTGTTCATCATATCTAAGCCAACCTTGACCCCCCATAAACTGCCTCCCCAATTGCATCCATATAACAAAAAAGGGATGAACAACTCTCCGGTGATTTTTCCCCCAATCACACTAGCTAGTATAGCAAATGCCTGTAACCATTTGGAGAATGTTCGGTGGATGAGCCGAAACCTCCTCTTTTCTTCGTCCTCCTTTTTTGAATCATCCCTCCGAACCCTATCCAAATTAAAGCGATCCAGCAGAAGTAACGAAAAAATTTCTACATACTCCCCTTTCCATATCTTTTCCCTAACCTCTTGCTTCAAGTGCACCCCCAGAAGGCCCTTCGAAACAAATGTACACTTCCCCTTTTGCAGCATCATCCAGGCGCACTGCTTCATCTCTCTCACCCCCCTCGCCTATAGATCCTCTTCCCACCGACTCGTCCCCCATCAATGCTTCCCTCGGTACTGTGCTTGGTATCGTACTTAATGAACCCGGCGTCCCACTACTCCCCAATAACGGAACCGGCGGCACACTATTCCCCAATAGGCCACTATCCCTTACCGACCCTAACCAGGCTGACAGCGGTGACGATCCCCCCTGACCTCTCCCCGCTTCCCACGACCTAACCAATTCTTTCAAACCTTGGAAAACCATACCCATGCCGGCATTATCCCACCCAGCAGACGATTCCCCCTGTGCATTTAAATGAGGCTAATGACGGTTGTAAGTAAGCTATGGAGTTCCTCTCACCTAGCTGCCTGGGTGCTGTGTTCCCAGCGGCCGCCAGTCCAGAATCCTGTTGTGCTTGGTCCGTGCTCGATTCTCCCCTGCTCCTGGGAATCGCATCTGCGGGAGCTCCGTACAGCCGGCCAGGACTGACCGCTGCGTCCGTGGGCATCAAGCGCTGCTGTATTACGTCCAGTCCTCCTGACAGCGCAGGGTGTGTAGAATGCTGCCCAGGGGCCATGTAACTCCCCGCCCCCCTCCCAGCTGCGCCATCCCCCCCCCCCTTCTGGCAGAAGACCCCTATGATGTCCTGCACCCCTCCCCTCCCCCCCTGACCTGTCCTATGCAGCCATATTACTCTGCCCGTCCTCCTGATACACAGCAGCAGCCGGCAGGTGGGCGGGACTACTACGCTGCCACTCACCAACCGCTCTGCGCTCTGATGCCTGTACCGCTGGTGTGCCCTTGTTCAGCCGTGCAGCAGCGTGCACGCTGGGTGGTCCTGATGCCTCTGCGCTCTGGTCCAGGTACGCAGCCATTGCGTGGGCGGAACTCCCCCCGTCAGCTCCTTTGTGAAGGCGCCCAATAAGCCGGCCCTCGTGCTCCCTCCTGATCCTGCAGAGCTGGGCCCGTTCCTGGCTGGGCACCAGCCGCACCTGCTCCTGGCTCCACTGCGGCCACAGACGCGCATGTCGAGGGGGAAGCCGTCACCTCCCCCCGCTGCAGGTCCCACCTCGATACAGGATTCCTCCCGACTCTCGGTGCCCGAGCCCTAGGCCTGCGGCACGAGGCCCCAGCCGGAGGGTCCCCGGAACCTGGGGGGGGGGTTACCTCTGGGCTGAGGCTCTCCGGAGGCCTGGCTCTCTGAGGTCGTCGCCCATCACTCTGGCTCTGAGACTGTGTGGTCCCCCCATCCGGCAACAGGCCTTGAAGGGAAGCCTGTAGCCTTCCTGCACCCCTGGAGCTAGCAGCTACTCTTAGTTGCTGAAGGATCGCTTCAACGTCCATCGCTCACGTACGGTCACAGCTTGTTTCACTGTAATGGGGCACCTAAAATGGTTGCCCCACCAAAATGGCTACGCCTTCTTATAGTCCCCCCCCCCCCCCCAAATGACCCCTCCTACCACCCTGGAGCCTCGTCCCCTCGCTATCATTCAAATCCCTTAACCCCTTCCATGTAACCTTCCCTATAGTTTCCCCTCAACCCTGTCATGTCGTCCTCCCTTCGATGGCCTGCGGCCCAGTACGGCCTCACTAACCTTGTAGCTAGCTTCGACTGCTGCATCATTCTCTTTGGTTGCTTTCTCAAAGAAGTCTTGTTGCCTCAGTAGATATCTTTTTAAGATTAGCAACCCGGTTGGCTCTTCATCTCCCTGGTATTTTGCATACTCCTCAGCATGTCTAGTTATGTAATGACGTTTCAAATTGTGTTCTTTGTGCACTGCAACTTTCTCTGTGCAAATAAGACAAGTCGGGATGCCCCTGTGCTCAAAGAAACATTGCACTTCCCACTTTTCCTGAAATTGTCTGTGCTCATCACCAACCTCTCTTCACTGCAGGCTTTGAAAATGACATGTTTGGGGCTGTGTAATAGATAATTCCACTTGGTGTCACTGTTTGTGTTAGCCGATGCGTCTTTTCCGCTTTTTTTGTGTCACGCTGAGCAGCAATTTCCGTGGTCGCCTCCGCTTCTGAGCCCGGGGTAATGGTGCAAGTTCGCACTAAGGTCGGCTAATGTCCCGCCTCCTAGAGCAATAAACCGCAACACCCCACCGCCCATTCTGAACCCGGTGCACCCGAGTCTGTGGTGCGGTCCGGTGCCTGCTCGGCTACTCCTGCTGCATGTGTTGTGAGTGTGACTCATACGCCTTGCCTGCTGACAGCAGGCTGTTGTGACTGTCTAGCCATCATCATACTCACCTCCTCCTGCTGCAGCTCCAATGGTCCAGCGCCGACATCTTCTTCCTGTATGAGCGTGCGGTCACACGTCACGTGGTACCGCTCATTAAGCTCATGAATATGGGCGCCACGCTTATGAGTGTGGAGTGGCGTCCATATTCATGACCTTAATGAATGGTACTACGTGTGACTGCGATTTCACATGCGAGACTCAGCCGTATTTCTCGCATGTGTGATCCCAGCCGAGGTGAGGGACGCAAGCTATTGTCCCAAGGGCCGCAGTTGGACCGAGGGCCGAGAGTTTGAGACCCCTGATATAAGGTGACCAGGGTAGGTCACATGGAGTGAATGCTTGGACCCAGTTGGTCCGTTGTGGAAGGTCCCGCTGGGAGATGGGGCTTCCTGCCTGACAGCACGTCAATGCGGTGAGTAATGGCTGCAAGTGTCTGACAGTTCCCAGGGAGAGGGAATGAACGTCTGCAGTGAGCTGAAGCAGCCATGAGGTAACCCTGACGGGGTGAGATATCTGTGAGGCTGAAGAGCCTGAGTACTGGACATTGCGTAACCTGTGTGACAACAGGGTAACAGAGGGAAGCTCTGTCATGAACGCTATGCTGATTATATGAACTTTATGTTGCTGCTGTGGGTTTATGATGCCTGAATAAACTGTATGGATTGTTACTGTTTTATGGAAAACCTGTGCTGGATCTGATTATTTGGCTGCCAAGCGAGTGTCCCCAACCTTGAATGACAGCGCTACCTTACAATGTGTATATACAGGGGTTGGACAAAATGGAAACACCTAACATTTTGGCATCATAATCTTCAAACATGTTATAAACCGTGACATATGGTAATGTTTTGTAGTTGATTTATGTTATGTGATATGTGTATGTAAATTAGCTGTTTTGCAGAATTGTAAGAACATTGATGAAAACCTGATACACCAATGGAAGACCTCTCGGATTTTCAAAGAGGTCAAATTGTTGGTGCTCGTATGGCAGGCACTAGTGTAACAGAAAGTGCCCGAATGCTTGGCATGTCAAGAGGTACTGTCTCCAAAGTAATGACTGCGTTTGAAAGAGAAGGAAAAACGTCCGCAGCAAAGCACAGGTCCGGCCGAAAGTCGAAGTTGACCAAGAGAGACCGTCGGACTCTAAAGCGAATTGTGAGAGGATCGCAAGACCACGGCTCCGAAAATCACTGCTGAGCTCAATGAACACAGTTTCCACGAAAACTGTTCGTCATGAGCTGCACAAATCTGGATTCCATGGAAGAGCTGCAATTCAAAAACCGCTGCTCTCAATGACAAAATGTTTCCAAGCGTTTAGAGTGGTGTAGAAACCTCCAGAATTGGTCCCTCGAGCAGTGGAAACATGTGATATTCTCAGACGAATCATCGTTTACCCCATTTCAGACCTCTGGCCGAGTGTACGTTTGGAGACAGCCGAAAGAAGCATTCCATCCAGACTGCCTTCTCCCAACCGTAAAACATGGTGGAGGTTCTGTGATGATCTGGGGTGCTATTTCGTGGAGATCCGCCGGGCCAATGATATCCCTTCATGGAAGAATTAACAGCCGCGATTATTTATGCATTTGGGCGACCTATGGTTCAAGCACTGTTCCCGGAGGGGAACGCCATCTTTCAGGATGATAATGCACCAATTCATACAGCTAGAATCGTTAAAGCATGGCACGAGGAACATTGCAATGAAGTTGAGCATCTCATCTGGCTCCCACAATCCCCAGACCTCAACATTGAGCATTTATGGCCGATTTTAGAGATTCAAGTTAGACGTCGATTTCTGCCACCATCGTCGCTCAAAGAACTGGAGGGTGTTTTAACTGAAGAATGGGCTACAATTCCTTTGGAAGCAATTCACATCTTGTATGAATCCTTACCTCAGAGAATTGAGGCTGTAATCGCTGCAAAAGGTGGACCTACACCATATTAAACTAACTTTTGTTGATGTTTCCATTATTTTGTCCAACCCCGGTAAAATAAATATATATAAAAAAAAATTTTCGGCATGCTTCAATAGCCTCCCACAGGAGGCTAGAAGCTGCCATAACCTGATCGGCTCTGCTACTTATAGGCGATGAGCAGATCGCCTATATGTAGCCAAATTACTGCATTGCTATGAGCACCGACCACCAGGTGGTGCTCATAGCAATCCAGAATCAACAACCATAGAGGTCTCCAGGAGACCACTAGTTGTTATACTGACGAACCGATGACCCCCCCGATCACGTGACGGGGGTCAGCGACGCGCGTTTTTCCTGCCCAGCAGCCAGAAGTGCTTGTTAAAGGCCGCTGTCAGTGTTTGACAGTGCCATTTAACTAATGTTCAAAACAGCTGACATGTCCCAGCTTTGATGCGGGCTCACCGCCGGAGCCCTCAAAGTGGGGGATCTGACCTTGGACGTACTATTGCGTACAAGGTCAGAAAGGGGTTAAAGGGGATTAATAACTTCCAATTAGAAATGTAGTTAAGATTTTCTGATTCGCTATGTCTCTTTCCTCATGTGCAGGCATTGCAGGACCTTAGGTATCCATGGTTATGACCACTAGCAACTAGCTGTCACCATCAGTGGTCGTAACCATGGATACCTAAGGTCCTGCAATATCTGCACATGAGGAAAGACATAGCGAATCAGAAAAAATTACACTACATTTCTAATTGGAGGGTAATAAATATAACACCTACTACATATTGGGATAGGATCTTGGGAGATGGGAGGACCCCTTTAAGCTAAATCTGTGTAGTCAGGCTATGTGGCTGCAGATTGGCGATGTCTGACAATGCAGTAATTCGAAAAAAAACAAAAATAAATAGCACGTCACAGGTTATAAGGCTGGCTCTAGTTTCTAGGACACCTTGTTCCCTTCAGTGCAAATACAGAAGTAAAAAAAAAAAAAAAAAAAAAAAAAAAAAAATGTCTGACTTGAACAATTACTAAGCAGAAGGATTAAATTGGCCGTGGAGAAATCACCTTCCTGCTCTGGCAGCTACTGCCTCATATGCAGGAATGATGCCAGCAAAATAATTAACCATTCGAAAGCAGCTATGAAGGAGAGAGAAAAAAAAACCCCACATTATTGGGTATTCTATTCAAGCAGATCATGTACTGATGATAACAGCTGTAGGCCACATTCAGTATTTTACCTCAGAATTTGTAAGCCGAAACCAGGAGGGCAAAAATCAGAGGAAAAATATAGAAACCCGTCGTCACCACTTCTGCATTTATCACCCACTCCTGGTTTGGGGTTACAGATACGGAGGTAAAATACTGACCAAATACTGAACGTGTGAACATGGCCTCAGATCGGTGGCGGTGCCACACCTGCTCCGCGCGCGTTGAAGCGGAGGAGCGGAGCTACAGCACAGCGACCACAGTGTACAGAATATCTCTGTTCCAGTTCCAATTCCTTTTTCCAGATCATTTGTCAGTTCGAGATCGATATCGGCAGCACATCGCCTGAAGATCGCTCTATTCCCACTGGTTGGGGATGACTCGTGCCAACAAGCGCCGATCAACCCTGATATAGTGGATCGGGATATGTACACGCCACGATTACACGGTCTAAAATGGGCCATAAAGTCTTCAATAGGTTAGAAGAAAAAAAAAAAAAAAAAGTCTGGAAGTGCAAGTAAACCCCAATGAAATGAATGGAGCCTAGCTGTAATATAACACAATTGTGACAGGGGCAGAGGAGTTTCTGATGGATAGCAGCTATGATATATATATTTATTGTCAATTTTATTCATATGGCGCCAACATATTCCACAGCACTTTACACTTGAAAAAAAAAAAAAAAAAAAAAGCTGTAACTGGTATTAAGCCTGCGGCCCTGGCGTTACTAGCTCTACGCTCTAACTGGCAGTGTGCTCCTGTCCAACCTCCGCATGCCTGGAAATCCCTTTAAAAATGTACACTAGAGTTGAGCGACTTTGGTCGGATCGGGTTTCATGAAACAAAATTTGAGTCGGATGAAACTGGTCCGACTAGGGGAACAAAAAAAAGTCGGAGTTTCGTCCAAAACCCGACCCCAATGCAAGTCAATGGGGAATAAAAGTCGGCATTGAGTGGATGAATGTCATGGGATGGAGGATGTATGATGGGTATATGGGCACGGGACTATGGGATGGAGGATATGTATGATGGAGATATGGGCACGGGACTATGGGATGGAGGATGTATGATGGGTATATGGGCACGGGCCTATGGGATGGAGGATATGTATGATGGGTACGGGACTATGGGATGGAGGATATGTATGATGGGTATATGGGCACGGGCCTATGGGATGGAGGATATGTATGATGGGTATATGGGCACGGGCCTATGGGATGGAGGATATGTATGATGGGCACGGGACTATGGGATGGTGGATATGTATGATGGGTATATGGGCATGGGACTATGGGATGGAGGATGTGTGATGGGTATATGGGCACTCGACTATGGGATGGAGGATATGTATGATGGGTATATGGGCACGGGCCTATGGGATGGAGGATATGTATGATGGGTATATGGGCACGGGCCTATGGGATGGAGGATATGTATGATGGGCACGGGACTATGGGATGGAGAATATGTATGATGGGTATATGGGCATGGGACTATGGGATGGAGGATGTGTGATGGGTATATGGGCACTCGACTATGGGATGGAGGATATGTATGATGGGTATATGGGCACGGGCCTATGGGATCGTGGATATGTGTGATGGGTATATGGGCACGGGACTATGGGATGGAGGATAATTATACTTTGCTATAACTAACCACACTTAGTTACTATGCCCGGGCAGCGCCGGGATCTTCAGCTAGTATTCTCTATAAACATGTGACAGAAAAAAAAAAAAAAAATAAAAAAAAAAAATCCACAGATCTCTATAAAGTTATAATAAAACAAATTAGCATCATAAAACTAATGTGACCCAGGACTGACCTCTCCTGATCGCCACCTTCTCCCCAGCTGTCAGTTCCATCCTGTATCAGATACCGGGCATTACTGACCTCTTATCTAGCGGCTCCTGGAGGACATTATTTGCACACTGTATGATAATGTCTATAGAAGTCTGTCACAGCCACAGGTTTTGGCATGATCCGTGCATTTTATGGTACCACCATTATCTCTTTATTTTAGATACTATATGGCATTACTGTTTACACACTAAATACTACCGTAGACACTGGGTGTCCCTGATGTATTAGGGTACTGTCACACTAAGCGATGCACCAGCGATCCCGACAAAGATATGGATCGCTGGTGCATCGCTAAGTGGTCACTAGTGAGCTGCCAAACAGGCAGATCTCACCAGCGACATAGCAGTGGTTGGGGGTCGCTACTTACCTGTCAGATGCGGCGATCCTGCGTCCTCCCGCCCGCGTCCACACGTCGCTAGTCGGCGCCACAGGAAGCCGACGATGAGAAACGGCCCAGGCCGTTCTCGCGCGATCAGCGATAACCAGAGGGGGAGCGGTCAGAGGTAAGTATCACACATAGCGATATCGCTATAACGTCACATAAACCAGTGGCGATATTGCTAGCGATATCACTTAGTGTGACAGGCCCTTTATGCTACTGCCCTCTAATCATCAGGGTGAGGGGGCCGGGAGGACCATGACAGTGATATAGGTGTGGTTAGACAAGTTGAGGTACCAGAGACATCTGCCATTATCCTACAGAGACCTTATAGGCTGGTCCATCAAGGAGTTCATCAGTGACATAGAAGTTAAAGCAAGAGGAGCTAGGGTAGCCTTTTAAATAGTCAGTGACCCCAACAGGGTTGCCAACTTAAGCCGTCCAGAAAACCTAAAAAGTTAAAAGAATCATGGGAGAGGCAAAAAAAAAATTGTTTGGGAACACATTGGAAAACCATAAGTCATTATGATTAGAAGCAATTCAGGTCTACAGCCCATAATTCTGGCATGAAGACATCAGCTGCAGTCACTGTAAACTGTGTAACGATAATTACAGTCAAAATAATTGGTGTAAATTTGTTTAGCTTAAGAAATTCATGGACGTTGAAAAATAATTAACAGACCGGGGGAAAAAAAAAAATAAAAAAAAATGCTGTATTACTTTGAAGGACAGTCCTGGAATTGCTGAACAGTTGTCAACCTTCACCCCCAAAGGACTAGATGTGCTTGAGAGTACAGGACAACAAGGACAGGTGGTGGTCACAGAGGGACATTCGCTGACCTGGCCAAGTCTCCAGCACATAATGATCTAGTGATCAGCCAGTGTCGGGGGAGTGACCCTCCTCCGGAGAACGTTGCACTGTAGGTGACAGACAACTTGGAAGAAACTTTATGCTGTGAAGCCAACAATGACCTGTGTAATCTTGAAACTCCACCAAGTGAAGATCTCAGATTAGTGTGCTGTTGTATCGCAACTTTTCAACTGGAAGGTGGGCCATAAGTAGAGAGACAGCCCCTGTCCATATTACAATGGGTACGGTGCAGACCACCCAGATCTGGAGACATCCTCCAGTCACATACAGATGGCAGGTGTGCACTTTGTGCCTCAGGGTAATTGAGTGTAATCTTAAGAAGAGTAGTGAATTAATGGTCGCCAGGACCCATGGGAACATGAGGCAGATCAGTACGATGAGACCGGAACAGCCCTACAAAAGCCAACAACTACCGTCAATGTAATTTGACTCTTAGTGGATTTGTGAAATATTATAGCCAGGGCTGTGGAGTTGGTAAGCCAAGCTTCAGACTCCTCAATTTCCCCAACTCCACAGCGCTGGTCACTACTGAGCACGCCCACAAAGTGCAGCACAGATTCATGAGCACGCCCATAAAGTGCAGCACAGATTCATCTCATCTAAAAGCAGAGATCAGGAACAGAACATTTCATAACTTTCCCAAATTCTTATGAAATTATTAACCCCTTTCTGCCATTAGACGTACTATCCCGTCCATGTGCCCTGGGACTTAATTCCCAGGGACGGGATAGTACGTCATAGCGATTAGCGGCACCCACGTGGTGAGCACCGCTGATCGCGGCCGGGTGTCACCCGATTATCACAGCTGACACCAGGCACAATGTGTCAGGGGCGGTCACGGACCGCCCCCGACACATTAACCCCTTGTACACCGCGATCAAACACGATCGCGGTGTACCGGGGGTTAAAGGGAAGCATCGGCAAGGGAGGGGGCTCCCTCCTTGCTTCCCTGAGCCCCCCACGGCAGCGCAATGTGCAGCGCTGCTGCGGGGGACTCCTTCCATACAAGCCCCCAGATCCAAGATGGCGAAGGGGGCCTGTATGGAGCTGACTTACTCACTGCCTGCAAAGCGCAGGCATGAGGAAGTCTGCAGTAGTGCCTGTGACAGATCGCTGATGTGTCACAGTGATCTGTGATGTGACAGATCAGCGATCTGTCACAGGACAGTGATGTCCCACCTGGGACTATGTAATAAAGTAAAAAAAAAAAAAATAAAAAAATAAAAAAAATATTCCCCAATAAATTCATTTTTTGAAAATAAAAAAAAATAAAAAAAAAAATAAATAAAAGTACACATTTGGTATCGCCGCGTCCATAACGACCCGCCCTATAAAACTATCCCACTAGTTAACCCCTTTAGTGAACCCCTTAAAAAATAAAAAACGAAGCAAAAAAATAATGATTTATTATCATACCACCGAACAAAAAGCGCAATAACGCGCGATCAAAAAGACGCATATAAATATCCATGGTACCGCTGAAAACATCAGCTTGTCCCGCAAAAAACGAGCCGACACAGTGTCATCCGCAAAAAAATAGAAAGTTATAGCTCGTAGAATAAAGCGATGCAAAAATAATTATTTTTTATATAAAATTGTTTTCATTGCATAAAACCGACAAAACATAAAAAAACGACCTAAATGAGGTATTGCTGTAACCGTACCGACCCGAAGAATAAAACCGCTTTATCAATTTTACCGCAAGCGGAACGATGTAAACGCACCCCCCCAAAAGAAATTCATGAAACGCTGGTTTTTGTTCATTTTGCGTCCCAAAAATTGGAATAAAAAGCGATCAAAAAATGTCACATGCCTGACAATGGTAGTAATAAAAACGTCAACTCGTCCCGCAAAAAAATAAGACCTCATATGACTCTGTGGGTCAAAATACGGAAAAATTATAGCTCTCAATAGGTGGTGATGCAAAAACTATTTTTACAATAAAAAGCGTCTTTTAGCGTGCGACAGCTGCCAAACATAAAAACCCGCCATAAATAGTAAATCAAACCCCCCGTTATCACCCCCTTAGTTAGGGAAAAATAAAAAAAAAAAAATGTATTTATTTCCATTTTCCCGCTAGGGCTAGGTGTGTGTTGGGGTTAGGGTTGGAGTTATAATGGGGGGGGGGGGGGGGTTTCCACTGTTTGCGCACATCAGGTGCTCTCCAAATGCAACATTGCGTCTGATCTCAATTCCAGCCAATTCTGCGTTGAAAAAGTCAAATGGTGCTCCTTCCCTTCCAAGCACTGCCATGCGCCCAAACAGTGTTTTACCCCCACATATAGGGTATCAGCATACTCAGGACAAATTGCAAAACAACGTTTGGGGTCCAATTTCTCCTGTTACCCTTAGGAAAATAAAAAATTGGGGGCAAAAATATCATTTTTGTGGAAAAAAAATGATTTTTTATTTTCACGCCCAGGCGTTATAAACTTCCGTGAAGCCCTTGGGGGCTCAAAGTGCTCACCACACATCTAGATAAGTTCCGTGGGGGTCTAGTTTCCAAAATGGGGTCACTTGTGGGGGGTTTCCACTGTTTAGGTACATTAGGGGCTCTCCAAAGGCAACATGACACCTGCAGACCATTCCATCAAAGTATGCATTCCAAAATGTCACTACTTCCCTTCCGAGCCCCGACGTGTGCCCATACAGTAGTTTTCTCCCACATATGGGGTGTCAGCGTACTCAGGATAAATTGGACAACAACTTTTGGGGTCCACTTTCTCCTTGTACCCTTGGGAAAATAAAAAAAAAATTGGTGACTAAAAGATCATGTTTGTGGAAAAAACACGATTTCTCAATTTTCACGCCCGGGCGTTATAACCTTCTGTGAAGCACTGGGGGGGGGGTTCAAAGTGCTCACCACACATCTAGATAAGTTTCTTGGGGGGGGGGGGGGGGGGGTCTAGTTTCCAAAATGGTGTCATTTGTGTGGGGTTTCCACTGTTTTGGTACATCAGGGGCTTTCCAAACGCGACATGATGTCAGATCTCAATTCCAGCCAAAAACGTCAAATGGCGCTGCTTCCCTTCCGAGCTCTGCCATGCGCCCAAATAGTGGTTTACCCCCACATGTAGGGTATCAGCGTACTCAGGACAAATTGCACAATATCTTTTAGGGTCCTGTTACCCTTGGAAAAATAAAAATTGGGGGTGGAAAGATCATTTTTGTGGAAAAAATGATTTTTTAATTGTACCGCTGTACGTTATAAACTTCTGTGAAGCCCTTGTGGGTTCAAAGTTCTCACCACATATCTAGATAAGTTCCTTGGGGGGGGTCTAGTTTCCAAAATGGGGTCACTTGTGGGGGGTTTCCACTGTTTAGGTACATCAGGGGCTCTCCAAACGTGACATGGAGTCCGATCTGAATTCCAGCCAATTTTGCATTGAAAAAGTCAAACGGCGCTCCATCCCTTCTGAGGTCTACCATGCGCCGAAACAGTGGTTCCCCCCCACACATCAGGTTTCGGCGTACTCAGGACAAATTGCACAATAACTTTTGCAGTCCAATTTCTCCTGTTACCCTTGGTAAAATAAAAAAAATTGAACCTGAAGTTTCTTTTTTGTGAAAAAAGTTAAATATTCATTTTTTGTTAAATATTGAAAAAATTCCTGTGACGCACCTAAAGGGTTAATAAACTTCTTGAATGTGGTTTTGAGCACCTTAAGGGGTGCAGTTTTTAGAATGGTGTCACTTTTGATATAGACCCCTCAAAGTGGCTTCAAATGTGATGCGGTCCGTAAAAATAAAATGGTGTTGCAAAAATGAGAAATCGCTGGTCAATTTTTAACCCTTATAACTTCCTACCAAAAAAAAAATTTTGGTTTCAAAATTGTGCTGATGTAAAGTAAACATGTGGGATATGTTACTTATCAAGTTTTTTGTGTGCCGTATCTCTGTGATTTAAGGGCATAAAAATTCAAAGTTGGAAAATTGCGAAATTTAAAATTTTCGCCAAATTTCCATTTTTTTCACAAATAAACACAAGTTATTTGAATGAAATTTTACCACTAACATGAAGTACAATATGTCACGAGAAAACAGTGTCAGAATCACCGGGATCCATGGAAGCGTTCCAGAGTTATTACCTCATAAAGGGACAGTGGTCAGAATTGTAAAAATTGGCCCGATCATTAACATGCAAACCAACCTTTGGCCTAAGGGGTTAACAGCAGATCCTGCACTGAACTACTGTGCCCAGTTATATACACTGCTCAAGAAAATAAAGGGAACACTTAAACAACAGAATCCTTACTCCAAGTAAATCAACTTCTGTGAAATCAAACTGTCCACTTAGGAAGCAACACTGTTTGACAATCAATTTCACATGCTGTTGTGCAAATGGAATAGACGACAGATAGAAATTGTTTGCAATTATCAAGACACACTCAATAAAGGAGTGGTTCTGCAGGTGGGGGCCACAGACCACATCTCAGTACACCAGGAGGAGAAGTGGAGGGGGCCGTAGGAGGGCAACAACCCACCAGCAGGATGGCTACCTCAGCCTTTGTGCAAGGAGGTAACAGGAGGAGCATTGCCAGAGCCCTGCAAAATGACCTCCAGCAGGCCACAAATGTACATGTGTCTGCACAAACGGTTAGAAATCAACTCCATGAGGATGGTCTGATGGCCCGACATCCACAGATGGGCAACACCGTGCAGCCCTCCAAAGAAATGCCACCCCACACAATTACTGACCCACTGCCAAACCGGTCATGCTCAAGGATGTTGCAGGCAGCAGAGAGCTCTCCACGGCTTCTCCAGACAGTCACGTCTGTCACATGTGCTCAGTGTGAATCTGCTTTCATCTGGTGTTCTGTGGCAAATGCCAAGTGTCCTGCACGGTGTTGAGCTGTGGGCACAACCCCCATCTGTGGACATTGGGCCCTCAGACCATCCTTATGGAGTCGGTTTCTAACCGTTTGTGCAGACACATGTACATTTGTGGCCTGCTGGAGGTCATTTTACAGGGCTCTGGCAGTGCTCCTCCAGTTCCTCCTTGCACAAAGGCTGAGGTAGCGGTCCTGCTGCTGGGTTGTTGCCCTCCTACGGCCCCCTCTACTACTCCTGGTGTACTGGCCCATCTCCTGGTAGCGCCTCCAGCCTCTGGACACTATGCTGACAGACACAGAAAACCTTCTTGCCACAGCTTGCATTGATGTGCCATCCTGGATGAGCTGCACTATCTGAGCCACTTGTGTGGGTTGTAGAGTCCGTCTCATGCTACCACGTGTGAAGGCACAACCAACATTCAAAAGTGACCAAAACATCAGCCAGAAAGCATTGGTACTGAGATGTAGTCCCCACCTGCAGAACCACTCCTTTATTGAGGGTGTCTTGACAATTGCCAATAATTTCTATCTGTTGTCTATTCCATTTGCACAACAGCATGTGAAATTGATTGTCAGTCAGTGTTGCTTTCTAAGGGGACAGTTTGATTTCACAGAAGTTTGATTTACTTGGAGTTCTATTCTGTTCTTTAAGGCTAAGTGCACACGTACCGGAACTCGCGGAAATTACCGCGCGAATTCCGGAATTCCAGTCCGTGGGAAAATCGCATTTTAAATTCCCACGATTTTCCCGTGGATAAACTACCATTTTGCAAGCGTATTTAGCTTGCAAAATGCCAGCGTTTTCCAAGCGATCTGTAGCATCGCTTGGAGAACTGATTGACAGTGTTTGACGAGTGTGAACAACTTTTTACTACTGAGGCTGCCTATGCAGCATCAGTAGTAAAAGATAGAATGTAAAAAAAAAAAAAAAAAAAAAAAAAAAAAAAAAAATAAAAATTAAAAATGGTGTTATTCTTACCTTCCGACGTCCCGCGCATCCGTTCCCAGTAATCCTTTGCGAAAATGCCCGCGATGACGTCCGCTCTCGCGGGATCGCGATGTCTCGCGGTAATTCGCGATGACGTCGCACGAATGACCGCGAGACTACTGGGAACGAGAGCGTGGAGAGAAGCTGGAAGACTGCGCGGGACGTCGGAGGGTGAGAATAACAATATTTTTTATAGGGATATGGCACCCAAAGCCCGGAGGACAGTCTCCTCTCCTCCAGACCGTGGGTACCATCCGCAAATGTTCTGCTTACTTTCCGCATGGTTTGCACAGCCACATGCGGGAAGTAAGCGGAACAATGCATTCCTATGGGTGCGGGATCGCCGCGATTCCGCAAATTAATGAGCATGCTACGGTTTTTACCGCGAAGCGATTCCGCCGTGGTAAAAACTGCAGCATTAGCACAGCATTGCAGAATCCCATAGGAATGCATGGGATGCTTATTTTTTGCGTTTTCGCAGCAAAGTCGCGCGGTTAAAACCGCCGCGAAAAAACCGCCACGTGTGAACTCAGCCTAAGTGTTCCCTTTATTTTTTGTGCAGTGTATTTTAAGATTCGGTCCATTTTATACTGACTCCACAGCCCTGATTATTGCACAGATCCGAAAAAGTGATCAACTTGTTGAGTTCTGCGTTTCCAACGCACAATTCTTTGTACAATGTTCAAGTGTCACCTGTAACCACCAGATGTCATCAATCACATCTGTAACGGAAATAGTAATTAACCTTCAAAAAGAGCCTGAAGACCCACCTCTTCCGACAAGCCTATAACCTGCAGTAACCACCGATCGACCAAACCGCTGCACGACCAGCTCTACCCTCGCCTACTGTATTATCACCCATCCCTTGAAGATTGTGAGCCCTCGCGGGCAGGGTCCTCTCTCCTCCTGTACCAGTTATGACTTGTATTGTTTAAGATTATTGTACTTGTTTTTATGTATACCCCCCTCACATGTAAAGCGCCATGGAATAAACGGCGCTATAACAATAAATAATAATAATAATAATTAGTTTAATCTGCCACCCTGTACATGCCCCCTGTCAAATGTCATGTTAGCACCGCATAATAACTTCAGTATTGTGCTACTTGAGAAGAGAGGGGAATCTCTATATGGGTCTTTATGCTTTACGCACCCTCCCATGGGCAGACACCGGGTCTCCAGATGTCTAAAGCCACATTCACACGTCTATTTGTAAGCCAAAACCAGGAGTGGAAGAATCAGAGGAAAAAGTATATTAGAAACACCACTTCTATATCTTTCACCCCATCTAAATACTGAAGGTGTGAACGTGGCCTTGTTATCTCCAGTGCAGACATCACATTGGCTGCAGCGCTGTCAATCAGTGAGCTCAGCATCTTGTGCTGTGAAATTGGGCAGAGCTGCTGAGTGCAGTTTTTGGTTGCAGACATTAGGAGCGGCTCAGCGCTGGCCCTGCGGAGGGCGAGTGAAACTCCGTTTTGCTTTTCTTACACAAACAGCCGGGGGGAGGGGATTTTCTGATTGTGGAAATCCCCTTTAGCAGAGTATCAGTCTTGTCATTTATTTTTCATAATAAGTCAATAGTAAATGTGAAAATAAAATGATTTTATCTTGTTAGAACAATCCACTTTCTCCTCCTGGATTGAGCTTTCATTTCACAGGTAACGTTTATCTTCAGTAAATATAGATTTTCCCACTAATGACAATTGGTGCTCTTAAAATTCTATGGAGCACTGTAAATGACAGACCGTATCCGCCTCTAGCTCTTCCTCTCTTCATAGAACTTTATAAGCACCAACAGTCATCTCATTAATAAGAAAATGTGACTACACAGTTTACGCATGAAATGAGAGCGAAAGATCAATCCAGGAGGAGAAAGAAGTAGATTTCTCTGAGAAGACATATTACAAAGTTGCTTATTTTAATGTTGAATATTGATTTATGAAAAAAAAACAAAAAAAAAAAAACAGTTACTCTAAATATCATTCGTTTGCATCAACCCAAACAAAGGGGCCCTAAAACAGCACAGATCGACTTGTTAGGCTGTGTTCACATGTTCCATTTTGCGCTACTTTTTTTAATACAAATTAAAAGCTGCTTTTTACAGTAGCAGCAAAAGCTATGAAATTTCATAAAACGCATGTACATGCTTGTTTTTTTTCCTTAGTGAATTGGGAAACTGCTGCATGTAAATTCGTTCAGCATTTGTTCACCCATAGAAAGCAATAAGTGCAAAAATGCAGCCATCAATTTTTTCTGCATACTTTAGTGTAGAAAATGCAGGTACAACAGAATGTGAAACCCACTGATTTTGTTTATCCTGACTCCAAGTACAGTTTAATTAAATTAATTAGTGATCTGTATTAAAGCAAACGGCGCCCGACCAGTGTGCAAAAGCAAACGGCGCCCGACCAGTGTGCAAAAGCAAACGGCGCCCGACCAATTCAACCTTCCTTGCTGTTTTTACATTTTAAATGGTGTATTTTTTCATGACCTTTTTCATAACGTTAGTTCAAGGCTGCCATATGTGAATACAGCTGTTTTGATCAAAAGAATAAAAATAAATTTCCCCTAAATAATGTGATCAAATTGCCTTTTCCCCAAAAAAATGTTTTATTGCAGTGGAAAAGCAATGTGTGAATAAAGCCTTTTATTGTTGAATATAAGTGGAAAGATATCTGCCTTAAACAAGTACTGCCATCAAAGTAGATATCCTCTTAATATATTGCAATCATATTACCTGTTTTTAGCACTGTGTACTTACAATTGCTCATCTTGTCTTTCTACCCAACTAATTCTTCTGTATTTCGAAACAGGAAGTTTGTCCCTGTATTTACCATTCCCCTCTTTAAGGATATGGGCAATCAATCAAGAATTGGATGCGCAGCAAGTTCGCTGAGTCCAAAGTGCTGCCGCCTATTGAACGCAGGTGAATCCGCATGTGCTCACTGAACTGTGCGGATTCACCGCATCCTATACATTGTACGGGTAAAATTTCACTTGCGGAGAATCGAGTCTCCGCATGATAAATAGACATGCTGTCGTCTGGAGAAACGCGCCGCATGTCAGTCTCCGCAAGTGTATGTGCATGCGCATGCAGAGTGGAGATGGGATTTCTTGAAATCCCATCCACTATGCTGGAACATCTGGATGCTGTGGGTTGGACGCTGCCAGGGATTTGTGCCATAACTTATGACTCATGCAGGGAAAATTGACCTTCTGGTTCTACATAGAGCTTAGAAGGAATTAGCTAGTCAGTCAGTGTCATAGTCCTATTAAAAAAAGAGAACAATTAACTGGGTAGAAAGGCAAAATGAGCAATTGTGAGGACGAGGAGGACGACTTCTTTAAGGGGCCCGTTTCACATAGCGACGCCTCAGCGATCCCGACAACGATAAGACCTGGTAAGGATCGCTGGTGCGTCACTACATGGTCGCTAGTAAGCTGCCAAACAGGCAGATCTATTCAACGACGCAGCAACGATCCGGCGATCCGTCTAACGACCTCAGCGGTCGTTAGTACCTTGTCACACAGCAGCTATTCTGACGACTCCCGCCTGCATCCCTGAGTTCTGTGTCGCCAACGAGGTCTCTCGTCGGCGTCAAACACAGCGATGCGTGCTGGCCAGCGGGACACAGACGATCAGAAACATTCGAGCACGATCAGCAATATCCAGCGGGGGGCCAGTCGCCGCTATGTCACATGTAGTGAGATCGCTGGCCAGGTTGCTGTTGCGTCACAAAACCTGTGACGTTTCAGCGATCTCGCTATGCGAGATGGGGCCTTAAGAATGAGCTGTGAACTGGGCGAGAAAAGTTTCCAGCTAAATGAGGTTTGTTGTTTTTCCTGAAAATCCCCTGTCTACATAAGACAAAACAATAGAGTCCAAAGATAACATCGGTCTGAAGTCTCCACAAGCGGAAAGACGATTTGTTTCCAAAGATATCTGCTATACGTAGCCGAGGAGTTGCGATTTGGGAAGTAAAAGCCTGGGATCAGGAGGATTCTTCGCTCGTGTTACATCTATCCAGGACTTGTCCAGACTGGACACATCCACAGATCTCTAGATTTACATCCCGCACATGTAGAAATGAGTAAATACAAGACACGCAGACATTCTGGTGGAGGCCAATAAACACTGCAGGAGTCTATGAGACTACACGGCATCTACCGCACCGTCATGTATGTCCACGCAGGATACAATGAAGAAAGGCCGCTCTGCGAGCCGGGAGTCTACATCACAAGGAATACAAACATTGTCAGTGTCAGTAATAAGTAGAAGAAAAAGCTACGACACAGTCATCTCACGAATCCAAAACTGTGTGCAGTCTGTCTCCAACTTGCGGTAGCGCCACTCTTATCATTACTATGCACCGGGTCTGGATTCTTCAGTGTCATGGCGGTATTATACACTGTCAATCATTAATTATGCTCCTTATATAGTGCCATCATATTCCACAGCGCTGTGGGATTTTAAGCAACGACCCAGCACTGCAAGACTGCAGTGCTAACCACTGAGCCACCATGCTGCCGTATCATTGGATACAATGTCACAATGCAAACTTTATAAAAGTAACCGAAGTGTCGCCATATAGATACTCACTAGATAAATGCTGACAAAGTCAAGCACTAGTAAGGTCAAGGATCTCACAACTAACAAGACAACGCGCTGTGACCTATAGTAGAGCTCTGAGGCCATGTGCACACGGTGCGGATTCCTCTGCGGATCCGCAGTGTTTCAGGCTCTGCGGGTCCGCAGCAGATTTAGGTGCATTGTACAGTACCATTGTTTTCAACGGTAAACTGAAAACCGCTGTGCACATGCTGCAGATTTTTCCGCGCAGTTTTGCTATGGGTTCAAATCCGCAGCATGTCAATTCTCTGTGCGGATTCCGCTGCGGTTTCACACCTTCTCCATTGTAGAGTGTGAAACCGCAGAGCTAAACCGCAGGCTAATCCGCAGGTCTTTTGACCTGAGAAATCACCTGTGGATTTTTCCAAATCCGCAGCGCCTAAATCTACGTGTGCACATAGCCTGAGGGTCAAAGTAAAGCAGGAGGAGTGCAGGCGGGACGTCACTGACTACACAACGTCACCAGTTACAGGACACTGCAGCAGTGAGGTGGAGTCCTAACAACCACAACATAATGACTGTCACACAATGGAGAGGGGCAGCTACTAGTACTAGCAACAGGAGAGATCTAGAGAGGGAAGAGGGGGGGGGGGGGGGGGAACACACTAGAGAGAGAGGGAAGAGGGGGGGGGGGAACACACTAGAGAGAGAGGGAAGAGGGGGGGGGGGAACACACTAGAGAGAGAGGGAAGAGGGGGGGGGGGAACACACTAGAGAGAGAGGGAAGAGGGGGGGGGGGAACACACTAGAGAGAGAGGGAAGAGGGGGGGGGGGGGAACACACTAGAGAGAGAGGGAAGAGGGGGGGGGAACACACTAGAGAGAGGGAAGAGGGAAGAGGGGGGGGGGAACACACTAGAGAGAGGGAAGAGGGGGGGGGGAACACACTAGAGAGAGGGAAGAGGGGGGGGGGAACACACTAGAGAGAGGGAAGAGGGGGGGGGGAACACACTAGAGAGAGGGAAGAGGGGGGGGGGGAACACACTAGAGAGAGGGAAGAGGGGGGGGGGAAACACACTAGAGAGAGGGAAGAGGGGGGGGGAAACACACTAGAGAGAGGGAAGAGGGGGGGGGAAACACACTAGAGAGAGGGAAGAGGAGGGGGGGATACTAGAGAGAGGGAAGAGGAGGGGGAACACTAGAGAGAGGGAAGAGGAGGGGGGAACACTAGAGAGAGGGAAGAGGGGGGGGGATACTAGAGAGAGGGAAGAGGAGGGGGAACACTAGAGAGAGGGAAGAGGGGGGGGAACACTAGAGAGAGGGAAGAGGAGGGGGGGATACTAGAGAGAGGGAAGAGGAGGGGGAACACTAGAGAGAGGGAAGAGGGGGGGGGGAACACTAGAGAGAGGGAAGAGGGGGGGGGAACACTAGAGAGAGGGAAGAGGAGGGGGGGATACTAGAGAGAGGGAAGAGGAGGGGGGGATACTAGAGAGAGGGAAGAGGAGGGGGAACACTAGAGAGAGGGAAGAGGAGGGGGAACACTAGAGAGAGGGAAGAGGGGGGGGGGATACTAGAGAGAGGGAAGAGGAGGGGGAACACTAGAGAGAGGGAAGAGGAGGGGGGGATACTAGAGAGAGGGAAGAGGAGGGGGAACACTAGAGAGAGGGAAGAGGAGGGGGAACACTAGAGAGAGGGAAGAGGGGGGGGGGAACACTAGAGAGAGGGAAGAGGGGGGGGGGGGACACGAGAGAGGGAAGAGGGGGGGGGACACGAGAGAGGGAAGAGGGGGGGGGACACGAGAGAGGGAAGAGGAGGGGTAACGGCCGGTGCGTTCTGGAGGTAAACGTTCTAGATCTCCGCGCGGGTTCCATCTCTGGGTCAGACATAACTGGTCCGGCAGCTGATAGGAAAGTCACCGCTCACACCGCTCCGCCGTTGTTACCCGCTTACCGTTAGTGAGGTAGCACTCGGCGCCTGTCAGCGGGTGTCAGCGGTTGCAGGGCGCCGGGGAGCGGACGCTTCTTTTCTTGTTGCTTCTCCTCTTCCAACTGAAGCTTTTGTTGTTGTACAACTCAGTTTGCAAACAGCTGATCGGGGCCGTGACGTCGCCGGGGGCCGTTTACCAATCAGATGCAGCGGGCGGGCTGTCGTTAACGCACGTGACTCCAGCGGCGAGGCTTATACACAAGCGGAGCTGTCAATCATTGCGGAGCAGAGAGGGCAAGTCCGGACAGAGGTCTGAGAGCAGAGATCGGGGGGGGGTGGGAGGACGGACAGTGGGGGTCCGGAGATCGGGGGGGGTCGGGAGGACGGACAGTGGGGGTCCGGAGAGCGGGGGGGGAGAGGACGGACAGTGGGGGTCCGGAGAGCGGGGGGGGAGAGGACGGACAGTGGGGGTCCGGAGAGCGGGGGTGGGAGGACGGACAGTGGGGGTCCGGAGAGCGGGGGTGGGGAGTGGGAGCAGCACCAGAACATGACTGCATCTTCCTGTTGTGCTGTAAAATAGCAGGAACCTAAACATTTTGTTGTTAGAGGGAATCTCTCCCCTCAGTTTGGTTCGGTATGTAAATGAGCTGTGTCCGGTGTGATGGGCGGTGTTGTGGCTCCTTCCCTCCTTGGCCGCTGTAACCAATATTTCAGGTAATTTCCGTAGTTGGCATCCATATTGGAATATCCTATTGCACATGCGCAGTATGCTTTGCCCAACTGCAGGGTGTGCACATTATTGCACATGCGCCGGTGAACTATGCCCCAAAACACAGAAATGGCAGCTAAATACTTCCAGGACGTAGTTCACCAGCGCATGTGCACTAATGCTTTTCGGCTTTCCCTGCAGTTGGGCAAAGCATACTGCGCATGTGCGATAGGATGTTCCAATATGGACCCCAACTATGGAAATTGCCTGAAATATTGTGTACAGCGGCCAAGGAGGGAAGGAGCCACAACACCGCCCATCACACCGGACACAGCTCATTTACATACCGCGCCAAATTGAGGTGACAGATTCCCTTTAACAAAGCTCTGTTAACCACTTCCTAGCTGGGTGATCTTTTGCTTTTTTTTTCTTTTTTCTCCTTTAGTTCCAAGAACCCTGTTAGGCTGTGTGCACACATTGCAGATTTTGATGCTGATCCGCAGCGGTTTTGGACGCACGGAATTGCATCAGGTCCACAGTGTAGTGCACAGCCAATGTTAGTCAATGGGGGAAATTAAGGCTAAGTGCACACATAGCAGAAATTTTCTGCTGAAAAACAGGACTCCCTTCCCAGAAACCGCATGTTTTCCCGCGCGTTTTTTTGCGCGTTTTTTACGTGCGGTTTCTAGACATATGGAAAAAGCTGCGAAATGAATGAGCATGCATCGTTTTTTACCGAGATGCGTTTTTTTTGTGGTAAAAAACGCATCAATGTGCACAAAAAGTGCAAAATGCATAGAAATGAATGGGAAGCTTCTTTTTTGCGTTTTTCCTGCAGATTTTTTGGCAAATCCACAGGAAAAAAACACGAAAAAAACGCCGTGTGTGAACACAGCCTAAAGGTTGGTGTGCACTTGATGTGGAAAAATCTGCACTGAAACGAAGCGCTTTTATTTTCCTCAGCATTCAATTCTTTTAGGTGAATCTGCAGCGTTTCTGCACCCATTGAGTCAGTCAAAACCGCAGGTGTAAAAAGGATTGTGGTTTTGGGTGCGAAAAACGCAGATCTGGAGGAGAAAGAGTATGGGCGGAGACTGTGTGCATGTCTGTGTGCAAGTGTCTGTGTGTGTCCCGATGTGTGCAGGTCTGTGTAGCCAGGCATCGTCTGATGTGACTACTGCTCCCATCCGGCTATGAATGCTGTCACCGGCAACACTGGCATGAGAAAATTCTTACGCAGCGTTGCCATAAAGTGAGAGCCTGAACACCGGTAACCTCTTCAGTGATGCACTGCAGGCCGGGCCGCCATCAGGACTTACTGCCCTTAATGCTGTATGGGGCCTGGTGATTAGAGGCAAAAAGGGTCCGCGCTCGGGCCCCCATCTCTTTTCTTCTCCTCATCGGGCCCCTGTACATTTTTTTTTTTTTTCAAGTCTTCCGAACGCCCGATGCATTAAAACACTGTGGTATTTTAAAGATACACCACAGTATTGTTAATGTATCCGGCAAACAGAAAAGGGCACTGTACCTTTAATCTGCGACGGCCCAGGTCCATCATGGGACTCCTGACATCACACGGTGACGCTGCTCCACTTCCTCTTTCCAGTCCGGAGCAGAGCAGCGTGCGTGCCACGGTGGGGCCTGGGCGGACGGCGGCAGATTGCAGACAAACCGGACAAGCGGAGGCTGGCGGGTGAGCAAGGTGAGTGAGTCTCTCCGGCGGCGGTGGTGAGAAGAGGCTCGCCGTGGCTGATGGCTGCGTCTGGACTGACTGGTAGCTCGCCGCTACTACTTGTGGCTGATGAGGGAAGGCGAGGTGAATGGTGACTGGGGGCCTGCATCCAACAGGGCCCAGGGCTCCTGGGCTCTGTTGGATGCGGGCCCCCAGACATTCCCCACTAGCCTCCCCCTGGGCCCTGTTGGGCACAGGCCCTCAGTAACCGCTAGCCTCCCTCTGGCCCAAACGCAGGATGTGAGACACGGGGCAGGATTGGAGACACGGGGGGCAGAATGAAAGATATGGGGGCAGAATTGGAGACATGGTGGCAGGATGGGAGACATGGCAGGATGAAATATATGGGGGCAGGATTGGAGACATGGTGCGGGATGGAGACAGATGGTGCATGTTCATGGGATAGGATCATGGGACAGATGGGGCAGGATGGGGAGATCATATGGGGCAAAATGGATACTCATGAGGGCAGGATCGGAGAACATATGGCTGGAGCCAGGAATGAGAAACACGGGGGCCAGGATGGGGGATATTATTACCACAGGGGCTAATTAAAGGATATTATTACTGCAGTAATGTATTTTATTTTTCAGGATACTATTTTAAATGGGGGGGGGGGGGCGGTCCTGTTACTGTGCAGAGTGATACTATGTTGCCTTTTTTTCTTCATCTGGTGTAGTGTAGAAGTTGGGGGAAAAAATAAGTAACGTGTTCTGCAAGCAGAGCTCTAGATAACTGTGTTATTTCCTGCAGAGACGAGCCCTGGCTGGAAGAAGTGACGTCGATCTGTGCTGGATGAAGATGAAGGACTTCACCTAGAGGCTGTCATGATACCAGTGCTGGGTGACCGGCACTGCTGGGGTTAATGTTCTGACCTCAGTGCAGACTCTCGCCTGCACACCTGGGACCTATTATGGTGGCCTCTCATTGGTTCTGGGGAGGCTTCTTATAGCCTCAGGAAGCTCCCATCCCCCGTCAGTTATACTTTCGCCCTTGGCATTGTGTGGTGACCCCTGAGTGTGTTAGTGCTGTGTTCTGGTTGCATGATTCTCTGTGTATGACTCGGTCTGTTCTCTGGATATCGCTTTGGATTCTGCTTGGTACCTTCTACGTCTGTTTGGTTTTGATCTCTGCTTGGCTCTGACTATCGGTTCTGTCTCATCCCTGGTACTTTACTGAGATCTCGTGTATGACCTTTGGCTTTGTCTGACCTCCCGTCTGTTTATCCCTCCTGTACCTTGCTTGCCTGTACTGTGCATGACCCCCGCTTTGCCCGACTTTGAGTTTTCTACCTTCTTTGAAAGCAGGATGCTAAGCCCCGCCCACTTGCAGTCACGTGACCGTTCACATGACCATAGGTCCTGTGTCTACTTTCTAAACTTCTACATTCAGGTCCCGTGCATCTTTATTGTCCGGCTGTTCTTGTCCCCAGGGGCCCCTACGGTGCGGGTGAGTCCCTGCTTAGCGGAGGCTGTACGCCGGCGCTGTCAGCACCCTGACATTATAACTGACCATTAATTTTTTGGGGTTTTTTTTGTGCAGAGAGTTATGGATCCAATACAGTCTCTGGCTGACCAGATGAAAAGTCTTGAGTCAGATGTTTCAGGGTTTATCTCTGGAGCAGCAAGCTCTGGCTCGTTCTCAGCAGCAGGTTTCTGAGACAGTGCAGGTACCCTTTTCCTCGTTTTCTAAAGTCTTACTACAACGTGGTATTCTCAGATCTCATTGGTCGTTTTGTCGTTATCTACTTAGATGATATTTTGATATAATCCTCCGACAAGCATTCTCATTTGGAACATGTACGAACTGTTCTCCAAAGACTGAGAGAAAATCATCTGTATGCCAAATTGGAGAAATGTGTATTTTGTGTGCAAGAATTGTCATTTTTGGGATTAATTGTATCCAGTGAGGGTTTTCGCATGGACCCCAAGAAGGTGCAGGCCATTGCGGATTGGGTGCAACCCCGAGATCTTAAGGGTCTTCAGCGCTTCTTGGGGTTCGCCAATTATTACCGCAAATTTATCCGGGGGTTTTCGTAAGTGGTCAAACCTCTCACGGATCTAACATGCAAAGGTGCGGATGTGAGAAATTGGTCCTCGCTTGCAAAAGAGGCCTTTGCGACGCTGAAAAAAATGTTTTATGTCTGCTCCTGTCTTGGTACAGCTAGATCCTTCCAAACCATTTGTGGTGGATGCCTCCGAGGTGGGGGTGGGCGCAGTGTTATCTCAAGGGTCTGCCACTCTTACCAACCTCAGGCCATGTGCTTTCTTTTCCAGGAAGTTCTCTGCTGCTGAAAGAAATTATGATGTAGGCAATAGAGAGCTTCTTGCGGTCAAGTTGGCGTTTGAGGAATGGAAGCACTTTTTGGAGGGAGCCAGTCACCCGGTTACTGTGATCACTGATCACAAAAATTTGTCATACATTGAGTCTGCTAAAAGATTAACGCCCAGACAGGCCCGTTGGTCACTTTTTTTTTTCTCGTTTCCAGTTTACTATTACTTTCCGTCCAGGGTCAAAGAATGTCAAGGCTGACAACTTATCTCGTAGTTTTCACCCTGTGTCTGCCCCTGAGCCACCGTCCTCCATCCTGCACCCTGGGGTGGTGTTAGCAGGGATCTCGTCTGAATTGGAACGGGAAATTGAGGGGGCCCAGTCGCTGGCTCCTGCGGCCAAGCCAGGGGCCAAGTTGTTTGTCCCAGAGCAACTTCGCCTTAAACTCTTGCAAGAGTTCCACGAATCCAAGTTGTGTGCTCACCCTGGTATATCAGCCACGTGACTGGCGGTGGCTAGGATCTTCTGGTGGCCTACTCTTGGTTCTGATATAAAGAAATTCATTTCTGGTTGTGGGGTCTGCGCTCGTTCTAAAAGCTCCCATAGCCGGCCGGCGGGGGAGCTGATGCCCTTGGAAGTTCCCGAAAGACCGTGGACCCATCTGTCCATGGATTTTATTACCAATCTTCCCTCTTCCAGGGGTAATGCGGTGGTGTGGGTAGAGGTGGACAGATTTTCAAAGCAGGCTCATTTTGTACCCCTGTCCGCATTACCTTCTGCTGAGACCTTATCCAGATTGTTTGTGCAGCATGTGGTCCGCTTGCATGGGGTACCCCTGAATGTGGTGTCTGATCATGGTGTGCAGTTTGTGGCTAAGTTTTGGCGTGCTTTCTGCAAAAAAATTAGGGATATCTCTGTCCTTTTCGTCTGCATACCATCCTGAGAGTAATGGTCAGACGGAATGCACTAATCAGTCTCTGGAACAGATCCTCAGATGTCTGACTTCTGCTAGACAGAATGACTGGTGTGATATACTGCCGTTGGCTGAATTTGCCTTCAAAAGTCGGGTGAGTCAATCCACTGGTCTGTCCCCTTTCTTGATCAACTATGGGTTCAGTCCTCATTTTGGTGAGTTTTCTCGCCTAGATTCGGGGTGCCCCGGGGCTGAGGACTCTGTTCAGCAGTTAAAAAATACATGGGCAGAAGTCCAGCGGCGTATATCTAGGTCTCAAGGCAGGTATAAGTTTTTCGCGGACAGGAAACGAACACCTGGTCCCATGTTTCAGGTTTTAGAGAAAGTTTGGCTCTCCACGCGAAACATTAAGTTAAAGATTCCGTCAGCCAAGTTGGGCCCCAAATTCATTGGCCCGTACAAGATTGTGGAAAAAATCAACCCAGTAGCATACAGGTTATGCCTTCCACCCTCTTTCAAGATCCCTAACGTCTTCCATAGATCTCTACTGAAGCCGTTTGAAGCAGTCCGGGGAGAATCCGAGTCCGCTGCTCCTCCGGTTTCGGTTGAGAGACTTGTGGAATATGAGATTGGTCACATCGTAGATTCTAGGTTGGTACGGCGGTCAGTACAGTACCTAGTTCATTCGAAGGGATATGGGCCAGAGGACAGGTCCTGGGTGCCGGCCCGGTTGATGCATGTGGATCGCCTGGTTCGGGCTTTCCATGCTAGGTACCCGGGCAAGCCTGGGGGTCCAGAGGCCCCCCGTTGAGAGGGGGGTACTGTCATGATACCAGTGCTAGGTGACCGGCACTGCTGGGGTTAATGTTCTGACCTCAGTGCAGACTCTCACCTGCACACCTGGGACCTATTATGGTGGCGTCTCATTGGTTCTGGGGAGGCTTCTTATAGCCTCAGGAAGCTCCCATCCCCCGTCAGTTATACTTTCGCCCTTGGCATTGTGTGGTGACCCCTGAGTGTGTTAGTGCTGTGTTCTGATTGCATGATTCTCTGTGTACGACTCGGTCTGTTCTCTGGATATCGCTTTGGATTCTGCTTGGTACCTTCTATGTCTGTTTGGTTTTGATCTCTGCTTGGCTCTGACTATCCGTTCTGTCTCATCCCTGGTACTTTACTGAGATCTTGTGTATGACCTTTGGCTTTGTCTGACCTCCCGTCTGTTTATCCCTCCTGTACCTCGCTTGCCTGTATTGTGCATGACCCCCGCTTTGCCCGACTTTGAGTTTTCTACCTTCTTTGAAAGCAGGACGCTATGCCCGCCCCCTTGCAGTCACATGACCGTTCGCATGACCGTAGGTCCTGTGCCTACTTTCTAAACTTCTACATTCAGGTCCCGTGCATCTTTATTTTCCGGCTGTTCTTGTCCCCAGGAGTCCCTACGGTGCGGGTGAGTCCCTGCTTAGCGGAGGCTGTACGCCGGCGCTGTCAGGACCCTGACAGAGGCGTCACTGGTGAATCAGTGTGTTACCTATACACTGATACTATACACTGTATACTATATGCAGCGGTCCTGTGTACAATGTCACCAGTGATCACTGTATTACCTTTACACTGACACTGCATACTAAGTTCAGATCTCCTATGTATAATGGCACATATGGTGATATTAGTATTGTGTTTTTTTTATTACTGATTAGTATTGTAGTATTCAGTCAGTGGTGGTAATATGTTTTCTGGCCATGGTGTGTTAGTATTTGTTCCTTGTATGTGGTATTATTGGTCACCATGTAGTGGTAATATGTGGTCTGGTCATGGTATGGTGGTATTTGTCCCTTGTATGTGATATTATTCGGTCGCTGTGGTTTTAATATGTGGACTGGACATGGTGTGGTGGTATATGTTCCTTGTATGTGATATTATAGGTCACTATGTGGTGGTAATATGGTGTCTGATCAAGGTACCGTGGTATTTGTCCCTTGTGTGTGATATTATTAGTCATTTAAAAAAAATTTAAAATATATCCAAATTGTATTGCATATTTTAACAAATGTTTAATAGGTTAGGGTAGAGTAGGGCCCGGCCAAAAGAGTCTACCGTGTCGTGGTGGTGGCTTAAAAAAATCTTTTGGCCAAAGCAAAGGTTGATGACTCTATGTGTGATCTGATGATGGGAACTGTTAATGTGTGATTAGTGAGAAGTGGAATTTTTCCAAGAGAGAGCAGTGGGGCTGTGGACAGTTCAAGGGGTGGAGCCTGGGCGGAGTCTCAAGGGGGCCCCGAAAATCTTGCCAGTATGGGGCCCCGAAACTCCTAGTGGCAGCCGTGACTGCAGGAGCCATTACCTCCTGTCAGTAGTGCATCGTGGGAGATCTGTAGAGTGGTCACATCTCCTGATGTGACTGCTCTGTAGGGGAAATCGTCGTGGGACACTCCTTATTAAATGGATTACATCGGAACAGAGAGTATTTGTGTTTATTATTTTATTTTTTTTTGCAGGTGATCGAGGGTTTCGCATGGATTAGGCTAGTTTCACACTTGCGCCGTTTTGCGCCGTGTTTCAAGCGCACATAAAATGCATGCAAAAAACGCTAAACGCTTGTAAACGCTGCAATTTTTCGTCGCATCATCATGCGCATTATGAGAAAAAACGCAGCATTTGCATTTTCAAGCGTTTTTCCATGCGTTTGCGTTTTTTATGCGCATGGTTTGTCTAGATGTCACATTTCACAGGAGGAAAATCCTTGAAAAATTCTTGCAACAGACTCCACCAATGGGACAGCAGTGGGCGTGTGTTATGGGAATTCTTTATATAGACCCTGTTTACAGCCGAATTCTTCACATTTGCTTGCATTTTCCTTTGTGAAACATGGATCTGCGCTGGAAGAGTTTTCACTTCAACTTGGATCTGGACATCAGGATGGCTCAGGCTTATGCAGTTGCTTGCCATCAACAAAGGGAGAGAGAGACAGCGAAGACGGCAGCGGCGGCG
The DNA here is from genome assembly GCF_039654945.1 of Dendrobates tinctorius. NCBI lineage: Eukaryota > Metazoa > Chordata > Amphibia > Anura > Dendrobatidae > Dendrobates > Dendrobates tinctorius. Next base: position 1,255,059 of record NW_027361832.1, on the reverse strand, counting down.
TTTGTGGATACATCCGATTATTGAACTCCGGGAGAGCCGTGGAGCGTACCACACTCTCTACAGCGAGCTCCAGGCAAACCCGGAGAAATTTACTGATTATACCCGGATGTCCCAACAAAGCTTCATTGATTTGCTTGGTCGTGTCCAAGAAGTCATCCGGAGACGGGACACGCTGCTCCGTCGTGCGATTCCTCCTGAGGAACGGCTCCTGGTCACATTATAGTACGTAGTATTGCAAAACTAATGCCTGCATAATTTTCTTTATTGTGACGTACTATTCCAAAGCTGGCAGAATTATTGTTCTGCCATGTAGTAAACAAAAAGCTGCAGAATTATTTTTATGCCATTTTTTTATTTTTTTGTGTGTTTTAAAAATCCATATACATAAATATTAATTTTTGTTCTTTCTCGGTATCCCAGATTCCTGGCTAGTGGAGAGAGCCTCTCTTCACTCCACTTCCAGTACCGGATTGGAATCTCCACCTTGTCGGGAATTGTTGCGGACACCTGCCGGGCTTTGTGGAACGTTCTCTGTCCTGAATTTATGCCCCTGCCCACCGCAGAAAAGTGGATGGAAATAGCAGAAAGATTCTGGACAGTCTGCAATTTCCCCAACTGTTTGGGAGCGGTTGATGGGGAAACACATCCGGATTATCAAACCGAAAAGAACTGGCTCTGAGTACTATAACTATAAAAAGTACTATAACTATAAAAAGTACTTTTCTACAGTACTCATGGCCATTGCGGATGCAGACTGATGTTTGTAGCAGTGGACATTGGGGCATTTGGCCGTAGGAATGACTCCCAGGCTCTTAAGAACTCGGACAAGGGCCGGAGGTTGTATGGCAGCCATTTCATTTTCCCCATGCCACGGCCTCTTCCCAACACCGAAGGTCCGCCACAGCCATTTGTAATGGTTGGGGATGAGGCATTCCAGATGTGCCAAAACCTGCTCAAACCCTACTCCAGCCGGGACTTGGACCACACCAAAAAAATTTTTAATTACAGCCTGTCCAGGGTCAGAAGAACTGTAGAGTGTACCTTTGGTATACTTGTTTCCAGATTGCGTATTCTCGGCACAGCCATTAATCTGAAACTGGAAACTGGATGAGGTGGCGAAGGCCTGTGTGGTTCTACATAATTTTGTGATGGCTAGAGAGCACCCGAACTTTGAACGCGATGATTCAGCTCCTAACCCATTGCCTGAATTCACTCAGCACCCTCTCAGGTCATCCGTTGAAGTTGGCCAAAAGAGGTACCAATTTGCGGCCTACTTCATCTCAGATGTAGGACGGGTGGAATGGCAAGAGCAAATGGTGTAAAAATGTTTTCATGTGTGAATGTTAATAAAAAACCTGTTTTGATACCTGTACCCAGTGCACTCTGTCTTTTTACACTCCCCAGTGCACTCTGTCTTTTTACACTCCAATATAATAATCAACTGGCCAGGTGTACCAGTGAATTCATGATGCTGTGTTCTGTGCATCATGAATTTACTAGCACTCCTGACCAGGTCACTATACACACAAGTTGTATGACCTTTATCATCTCAACAGTTTGTGTTCAATTTGCAGCGACAGTGGAGATAATACAACTAATATTTGTGTCACCTGGCCTGATGTTACAAATAGTGATTTGGGGATGCACTAGCATCCGTCACTCTTTATGACATTTGTATTATCACCACTGTGGTTTGAGTTTGAACGCAGACTGGAGAGATAATAAAGTTTATACAACTTCTACAATCCCCAGGCCTGGTGTCATGCTGAAGTGAGGATGCCCAAGCTAACGCATCCTGACTTCAGAATGTTTTCACACATGGGCAGGAGAATACACAAAGGAGTTAAACTGCAGCATCGCTACAGTCTGCTTGAAATATATGCAGACTGAAGCAACGCTGCAGGTTATAACTCGTGTATTCACCTGCCCAGGTGTGATAAATAGTTATGATACAAGGCCAGGGTATTGTACGTATGACGTGTATTTTCCCCATCATCTCAGTTTATTCAACACACTGAATAAAGGATGTGGTTAATTACAAGGTATATCCAGAATCCCCTGCCCTTGTCACAAATAGTTAAATGATGGTAAAAACACACGATCCTCAATTAACTTTTTATGATACATGGCAAGGTAACACTAGATATGCCTTGCACTCAACACCATCCTCTATTCAGTCTGTGCAATTGGATCGCCAGGGCCGTGGGTACTCGGAGCCGAGCCCGGTGGATTTCAATGGGAGATGTCACGGTAGCTGCGACCCGGTCCGTGGCCCTGGGCGTCCATTGTAAAAGGGGGTTTAAGGGTGATAGAATAAAGTTTGAGTGAAAGATTCGTGACGCCACCTGTGGTGTTCGGCAATGAAGATGTTAAGCCGACGCTGCAGACAGATCCTCTGGGACAGATGGTGTGGTGCAGCAATGATGGTGTAGCCCTCCACAGGTAGGGCTGTAGTCCCAGGGCAGAGTAGATGAAGAAGATAGGTGTTAAGGGAGAGAGTGTAATGTCCGGCACCAAGATGTAGCAGTGCTGAGTCGGTTGGCGCAGTAATAAGCGGAGGACACCAGGGCATGTAGTTCCAAAGCTTTACTCACAGTCTGCTGAGCATACAGGTGCCCGCCTTGGTGCCGTGTCCTCCAGGTCAGGGGCTCAGCCAACTTCCAGGCAAGATGAAGTACTCCCTTCCAACACTCCGCCAACATATGTGCCTTTTCTGAACGTCTCCCTTTTGCGCCTATAGTGAAGTACTCTCAGTACTGAGTTACACTGGAGTTCCACCTGTCAGATGTTCCTATGCAATCTACATGTACGACAGACAGCTGTAGCCTGCTTTGGGGACTCCTTGCTACCAAGTCCCGGCTCACTATCGTTGCTGTTCCCCCAAGTCTTGTGTGGGAATAAAGTGGTGACAACTTCTATTCCTCCGGTGTCTGCTGCAGGACCATTAGTATCCATACAACCTCGGGGACCGGACCCCGGCCTTGCGCTGTGAACTTGGGAAGGGTTCTGCTCTAACCATAATCCTTAGTCCTCCTCTCCTTACGTTCCGTACTAATCCTTCCTTCTTATGGAGAGAGTCAGGCTTTCCTGTGCCAGCGGACCCAGGTCACTGAGGTCGGCTGCAGCACTTCCTTCATCCATCCCACTCCGGCGATCCTCACTCCTCCACTGACTCTGTCAGACTGCCTAAATCCTAAACTCTTCCCGCTCTTTTGGTGCCAACTAACTCCACCCGCCTCCCAGCACGCTTCGTGTTCAAAGCAGGGAGCCACCAAAGGGTGCTTTGCTACACTACTATGTTGTTTGGGATGCAGGTGTTGGAGTGTGGTCAGGTGTCTCCACCTTACCTGAATGGTGGGGTACCACACCTCAGGAGGAGGTGCAGTACCTCTGTGGTGACTGAACCCTCAGGGGCGCCACACAATATTAGCAGACTGAAGAGACTGGTGGTGAAAATACAAGTCATAGATTTGTGTTTTTGACTACACATATCTCCAGGACTGACAAAAGAAACGTGTCAGTAATGGAGCTATGTCGTGTCAAAAACGCAAAGTGTACGGCGCAGTGTGTGTACGGCGCAGTGTGTGTAGGCGGCGAAAGACACATTAATCAAACCGTATTAGGTGAAAGCAGAATTGCACATTTATTTAAAAAAATATATATTTTTTATTGTGAAAGACATTTAGGGGAAGATTGGGATACTTTGGGGGTGTGGAGAGACGAGGAACGGCTGGAAGTTGAGGAAGGGGTTCTAGGGGAAGGGGCGACAAAAGTAGTGGGGGAAGGGAGATCAGGTATGGAACTGGAGGCAGGGTGAGACACATTAGGAGGAGAGGGAGGGAGTGACAAAGTCTTTTGGGTTTTTTTGTCTTTGTGGCAGGAGTCTCCTGCCTGAACCGACTTCCACCGTGTGACCACCTTACATTGCTCGACCGCTTTGAGCTGGTGGACCGTGGCCTTGATGGGTAAAAGAGGGAATGTGGGTCACCCCTCTGATGCTCAGTGGTGGCGGTGCTCCTAGAAGGAGAAGAAGTGGTGGCGGTGCTCCTAGGAGGAGAAGTGGTGGCGGTGCTCCTAAAATGATGAGGAGTGGTGGCTGTGCTCCTAGAAGGAGGAGAAGTGGCGGTGCTCCTACAATGATGAGGAGTGGTGCCGGTGCTCCTAGAATGATGAGGAGTGGTGGCGGTGCTCCTAGAAGAAGTCATGGCGATGCTCCTAGAATGAGGAGAAGTCGTGTTGGTGCTCCTAGAAGAAGTGGTGGTGGTGCTCCTAGGAGGAGAAGTGGTGGCGGTGTTCCTAGGAGGAGAAGTGGTGGCGGTGCTCCTAGGAGAAGTGGTAGCGGTGCTCCTACAATGCTGAGGAGTGGTGGCGGTGCTCCTAGAAGGAGGAGAAGTGGTGGCAGTGCTCCTAGAAGGAGGAGAAGTGGTGGCGGTGCTCCTAGAAGGAGGAGAAGTGGTGGCGGTTCTCCTAGAATGATGATGAGTGATGTCGGTGCTCCTAGACGGAGAAGTGGTGGCGGTGCACAGGAGACTAGGTGGCGGTGGTCCAAGCAGGTTCTGCGGTGGCAATGCTCCAAGATGGTGGACCGGTGGCGGTGGTGGTGCTCCAGACAGGAGCAGCGCTTTCCATGGTGGTGGCGGGGGTGGAGGGTCCAGCAGCACTCGGCATTGGTGTGGTGTAGTGGTGTCCGGCTTGGCTTGGAATGCAGGTGACTGTGCAGTGGTATGCAGTAGAAGTCGGTAGTGAGGTGTAGCGAGTCAGTGGTGGCACAGTTGGAAATGACACCACTGACTGCTGCATGTACCGATTCTGCTGCATAGCCTGCAAGTAAGCAGTGTTGCAGGCCTGCAACACATTCAGCTGTTGCTCAGGACTAAGGTGTTCCGCCATGCCCCGTTCAATTTTACTGAAAAAATGGTGCGCTGGTCTGTTGAGGTCGGCCTCCAGCTGGTCAAGGCGACTGTCGACAGAGTGGAAGCGGTGTTCCATGTGGGTAAAACCGCATTCCATGAGTGAAAAACCGCTTTCCACTCTGTCTGACAGCGCCTTGAGGCTGGCATGAAAGGCCTCGCTCAAGTGCATGAACTCGGGCATGACATTCCTGTCCAAGGCCCTCTGCCGCTGGCGGGAAGTGCCCGCATAACCAGTGGCAGAGACCTGGGACAGGGGAACACCTGATTAACCAGCTTCCTGGTCACCAGCTGTCAGTGTTGCTAACCTGCAAGTTGCTTCCTGGCTGTCGGATGGTTGGGACGGGTCCGAGGTCATCCGATGAAGGACCGCTCCAGGGACAGGTTGCAGGGTGCTGCTCCAGGTGCCGTGGAAAGAAAAGAAAAACATTAGTATCATGCATTTACAAGAAGCATCAGCTGTGGAATAGAAAAGCACAGATTAAAAAAATAAATACTTACGCTCTGGTGGCAAGGACCAGTCTTAGGAATGCCAACTCGCGATGGTAATGGTATTTTGTTCTGGTCCTTGCTGATGAAAAACAATGAATCTGTCCCTCTGCACGAACATCAGTGTTGAAGCAGTCCTTCATTGAGAGCCAATGTGTGCGGACTTTGTTCACTGTTGGAAAAACAAAGAAAAAACGTTATACAATGCACTGATGGCAACATCTGTATCATCACACACACCTGAGTGAACTTGGCAAATGCAGTCACTATTGATCCTGATGACACTGTTGTGTTTCCTGCTAAAATATATTCTAGCAGGAAACACAACAGTATCATCAGGAACAAGAGTCAAAGCAGGAGCAATACAGCAGTACAATACACAATGCAGTCACTGTTGATCCTGATGACTGTGTTTCCTGCTAGAATATATCTAGCAGGAAACACAACAGTATCATCAGGAACAAGAGTCAAAGCAGGAACAATACAGCAATACAATATACAATGCAGTCACTGTTGATCCTGATGACACTGTTGTGTTTCCTGCTAGAATATATCTAGCAGGAAACACAACAGTCATCAATAACAATAGTCAATGCGGCATCACAGAGCATGGAAATACTTACTAAACTCCTTTTTGGAAGTTGGAGCTCATTCCAGAGCTGCGGGGTCACCACAGTGTCCTTGTACTGCTGGTCACGGCTGTCCCACAATGGGACACGCTCCTGGACCAGGTGGATCAGGTGCTCATTGTCCAGATAGACGTCTTCATCCCGTTGTGGAACCTAGAAAAAAAATACATTATAATCTTGGAAAGTTTTTTGAAGGAAAAAGATAGAAAAATAGAAATAAAAGAAGCAAGATAGAAGATGAAAAACAGAACAGAAAAAAAGGAAGAGAAAAAATAAATTAAAAAAAAGGGACATTGAAAGACTATATACTTACATTCCGTCTCCTCTATGGGACTTGGCTAGGTTGCTCCAGCTGTTTGGCCTCACTTGCCAGGTCCGATGATGATGTCTGTAAAAAAGCACAAAAATTATTACACATTTGTATAGGCAGCAGCTATACTTACCCAAAGGCAGCAAGATCCTCACCTCACGCTCTGCTTGGGCTAGTTCTTGCTGGGATGGAGAGTATTCCGATCCAGAAGACATGCTGCAATTTTAAAACAAATAAACATTCGTACATAATACATTTGAAAGGACAGACAGACATTAGGTTTAAAAATACTCACATTTCCAAAGTTGGAAGGCTGTCTTGTCTCTTCAAGGCTGTCTGTAGAGTAGTGGTCTGACCGTGCAGACACCTTTTATCTAGAGTCCTCTCAAACAATGTTACTTGTGTAGGGGGTGGTTTAAACTAGTGTCTAGACATTGTTTGCTCTAAAATCATGTGCGCGCAAAAAGCGCTGACGTGCGCACATCCATGTGCACACAAGCGGCCCCGTAGACTGTAATGTTATTTTTTGCGCATTCTGTGCGCATGCATATTTTTAACGAACAAAAAGTGCAACATGTAGCATCTAGCGCGTCTGGGCGCACACCTGGAAAATGCACAGCGCACGAAAATGCTGATGAACGCGTGCAAGCACTAGACCCTGCGCCCGCCATGTTAAATAAAGGGGAACATTGCGCGTATGCCCGATAGCACCCGATGCGCTGCGCGATAAAACACTAGTGTGAAACCAGCCTTAGCAGTACAATAAATATGGGAGAACTGTGTTTAGTGTTTCATTTTATTAAAAGACTTTATTCTGGCTGTGTATTTATTTAACCCTTTAAGGATTAGTAATGGATAGGTGTCTTATTGACACCTCTCCATTAATAAGCCAGGCTTGATGTCACCTTACAATACAAAGGTGACATCAACCCCCAACTATTACCCCATATGCCACCACTACACAGCAGTGGGAAGAGAGAGGCTAAGTGCTTGAATTAGCGCATCTTAGAGATGCGCCATTTCTGGGAAGGCTGTGAGCTGGTGTTTGTAGTCGCGGTGGGGGCAATATACATGGCCCCTTCCTAGGCTATTAATATCAGTTTCAGCTGTCCGCATAGCCTTTTCTGGCTATTAGTTATATAGGGATCGAACATAGTTTTTTGGGGGGTCCCTATTTTAACCCCTTTACCCCCATGGGTGGTTTGCACGTTCATGACCAGGCTAATTTTAACAATTCTGACCACTGTCCCTTTATGAGGTAATAACTCTGAAACGCTTCCATGGATCCCGGTGATTCTGACATTGTTTTCTCATGACATATTGTACTTCATGTTAGTGGTAAAATTTCATTCATATAACTTGAGTTTATTTGTGAAAAACATGGAAATTTTGCAAAAATTTTGAAAATGTTGCAATTTTCCAAATTTTGAATTTTTATGCCCTTAAATCACAGAGATATGGCACACAAAAAAATTAATAAATAACATTTCCCACATGTTTACTTTACATCAGCACAATTTTGGAACCAAAATTTTTTTTTGTTAGGAAGTTATAAGGGTTAAAATTTGACCAGTGATTTCTCATTTTTGCAACACCATTTTATTTTTATGGACCACATCACATTTGAAGTCACTTTGAGGGGTCTATATGATAGAAAATACCCAAAAGTGACACCATTCTAAAAACTTCACTCCTCAAGGTGCTCAAAACCACATTCAAGAAGTTTATTAACCCTTCAGGTGCTTCACAGGAATTTTTTGAATGTTTAAAAAAAATGAACATTTACCTTTTTTTCACAAAAAAATTACTTCAGGTCCAATTTTTTTATTTTACCAAGGGTAACAGGAGAAATTGGACCCCAAAAGTTATTGTGCAATTTGTCCTGAGTACGCTGATACCTGATATGTGGGGGGGAACCACTGTTTCGGTGCATGGCAGAGCAGAGAAGGGAAGGAGTGCCGTTTGACTTTTTCAATGCAAAATTGGCTGGAATTCAGATCGGACGCCATGTTGCTTTTGGAAAGAACCTGATGTGCCAAAACCGTGGAAACCCCCCACAAATGACACCATTTTGGAAACTAGACCCCCCCATGGAACTTATCAAGATGTGTGGTGAGAACTTTGTACCCCCAAGGGCTTCACAGAAGTTTATAACGTACAGCCGTACAATTAAAAAAATCATTTTTTCCACAACAATGATCTTTTCACCCTCAATTTTTATTTTTCCAATGGTAACAGGACCCCAAAAGTTATTGTGCAATTTGTCCTGAATACGCTAATACCACATATGTGGGAGAAAACTACTATATGGGTGCATAGCAGAGCTCAGAAGGGAAGTAGTGAAGTTTTGGAATGCAGACTTTGAAGGAATGGTCTGCGGGTGTCATGTTGCCTTTGGATAGCCCCTGATGTACCTAAAAAGTGGAAACCCCCCAGAGGTGACCCCATTTTGGAAACTAGACCACCCAAGGACCTTATCTATATGTGTGGTGAGCACTTTGAACCCCCCCAGTGCTTCACAGAAGTTTATACCGCCCGGGCGTGAAAATAAAAAAATCATTTTTTCCACAAACATGATCTTTTAGTCCCCAATGTTTTTATTTTCCCAAGGGTAACAGGAGAAATTGGACCCCAAAAGTTGTTGTCCAAGTTGTCCTGAGTACGCTGATATCCCATATGTGAGAGAAAACTACTGTATGGGCACACGTCGGGGCTCGGAAGGGAAGTAGTGACGTTTTGGAATGCAGACTTTGATGGAATGGTCTGCGGGTGTCATGTTGCCTTTGGAGAGCCCCTGATGTACCTAAACAGTGGAAACCCCCCACAAGTGACCCCATTTTGGAAAATATACCCCCTAAGAAACTTATCTAGATGTGTGGTGAGCACTTTGAACCCCCCAGTGCTTCACAGAAGTTTATACCGCCCGGGCGTGAAAATAAAAAAATCATATTTTTTCCACAAACATGATCTTTTAGTCCCCAATGTTTTTATTTTCCCAAGGGTAACAGGAGAAATTGGACCCCAAAAGTTGTTGTCCAAGTTGTCCTGAGTACGCTGATATCCCATATGTGAGAGAAAACTACTGTATGGGCACACGTCGGGGCTCGGAAGGGAAGTAGTGACGTTTTGGAATGCAGACTTTGATGGAATGGTCTGCGGGTGTCATGTTGCCTTTGGAGAGCCCCTGATGTACCTAAACAGTGGAAACCCCCCACAAGTGACCCCATTTTGGAAAATATACCCCCTAAGAAACTTATCTAGATGTGTGGTGAGCACTTTGAACCCCCCAGTGCTTCACAGAAGTTTATACCGCCCGGGCGTGAAAATAAAAAAATCATATTTTTTCCACAAACATGATCTTTTAGTCCCCAATGTTTTTATTTTCCCAAGGGTAACAGGAGAAATTGGACCCCAAAAGTTGTTGTCCAAGTTGTCCTGAGTACGCTGATATCCCATATGTGAGAGAAAACTACTGTATGGGCACACGTCGGGGCTCGGAAGGGAAGTAGTGACGTTTTGGAATGCAGACTTTGATGGAATGGTCTGCGGGTGTCATGTTGCCTTTGGAGAGCCCCTGATGTACCTAAACAGTGGAAACCCCCCACAAGTGACCCCATTTTGGAAAATATACCCCCTAAGAAACTTATCTAGATGTGTGGTGAGCACTTTGAACCCCCCAGTGCTTCACAGAAGTTTATACCGCCCGGGCGTGAAAATAAAAAAATCATATTTTTTCCACAAACATGATCTTTTAGTCCCCAATGTTTTTATTTTCCCAAGGGTAACAGGAGAAATTGGACCCCAAAAGTTGTTGTCCAAGTTGTCCTGAGTACGCTGATATCCCATATGTGAGAGAAAACTACTGTATGGGCACACGTCGGGGCTCGGAAGGGAAGTAGTGACGTTTTGGAATGCAGACTTTGATGGAATGGTCTGCGGGTGTCATGTTGCCTTTGGAGAGCCCCTGATGTACCTAAACAGTGGAAACCCCCCACAAGTGACCCCATTTTGGAAAATATACCCCCTAAGAAACTTATCTAGATGTGTGGTGAGCACTTTGAACCCCCCAGTGCTTCACAGAAGTTTATAACGACCAGGAGAGAAAATTAAAAAATCATATTTTTTTTCCACAAAAATAATATTTTTGCCCCCAATGTTTTATTTTCCTAAGGGTAACAGAAGAAATTGGACCCCGAAAGTTGTTTAGCAATTTGTCCTGAGTTGGCTGATACCCCATGTTTGGGGGTAAAACACTGTTTGGGCGCAAGTCAGAGCTTGGAAGAGAAGGAGCACCATTTGACTTTTTCAATGCAGAATTGGCTGGAATTGAGATCAGACGCCATGTTGCGTTTGGAGAGCACCTGATGTGCCTAAACAGTGGAAACCCTCCCAATTATAACTCCAACCCTAACCCCAACACATCCCTAACCCTAATCTTAGCCCTAACCCTAGCCCTAACCCTAGCCCTAATGGGAAAATGGAAATAAATACATTTTTTTTAATTTTATTAGTTTTCCCTAACTAAGGGGGTGATAACGGTGGGTTTGATTTACTATTTATAGTGGGTTTTTATGTTTGGCAGCTGTCACACAGTAAAAGACGCTTTTTATTGTAAAAATAGTTTTTTATCGCCTTATTGGGGGACACAGATTACCATGGGTGTATGCTGCTGCTGCTAGGAGGCTGACACTATGCAAAACAAGAAAATTAGCTCCTCCCTGGAAGTATACACCCACCGACAGATACCAAGTACCTCAGTTTGTGTTTAGTGTCTGTAGGAGGCGGACCGGGATCTCCCCAGATCCGCATCTAACCATTTTCTTTTAGGTTTTGTGTGTGTGTATTAATCTTTTCCCATTTTTTTGCCAGGATCAGGGCTGCGGGGGCAGAAACCGGCGCGGCGCTTTCTGTTCTGCTCCGATGCGCACACACTGCAGAGCGCGCGCTTTGTTGGCGCCATTCCTCAGTCCGTCACAGGACTGCGCTCTGTTCATGGACCCTTTCTCTCCTTATGACCCGCCCCCCGGAGGTCTCAGCCAATCGCGCAGTGCTGCCGCCCAGCGCCGCCCATCTCTAAGGTCCTGCGCCTCCCTGATTCCTCGTGTGACACATGCCAGGGATCTCAGCTTGGGGGACTCTTCTGCTGTTCTGCTGCACATCAGATAACGGTGCTGGTAACGGTAGGCTCTTATTTTTTTCTGAGCCCCTAATTTTATCCCCCGCGGCAGTACTCCCTATTCAGATACTGGCCGCAGTAATTCTGCAGTCCTTGCATATGTCCTACTCTGCAGGGGCTCCTTACCCTAGACCCTCCGCTACCCACTACGCCTGCGCGCACTGCAAAAAGAAGCGGGCGTCAGGGCAGTTGTCTCCCTTCTGGCCGTCCGGCAGTCCTTCCGTGATGTCTGCCCTACCGGAGCACCCCGAGTCCCGGGATGAGCGCACCCCCCCTCCTCCAGAGTGGGCTGCTGCAATGTCTCTCAGTCCCTGGTCCAGGTCTTGGAACGTCTTACGCAACTATCTTCAGCCACCTGTGCTCCGACCGCCTCTCACGGTGAGTCGTCTGCACCTGACCGCGACCTCCACAGGGACAGGACGGATATGATTGCTAGAAAGAGCGTTATCTCTAGCTCGTCTTCCAGCTCGCAAGGTCCGTCCGCTCCACCCAGGCTGCTTTTCTCGTCTCCCTCGTCAGAAAACGACGGGATCTGACTCAGACGCAGATAACATGTCCAAGTCTCAGGACATGGTCGATAGTCTCATATCGGCCATTTTCAAAACGCTCGAAATAAAGAAAGATAAAGCTCCTCTTCAGGACGCCTCCGTCCCCTTTAAACGAGCAAAACCTTCCTCCCGAAACTTTCCTATCCACAAGGAGTTCGAGACCACTTTATCCAAACACTGGGAACCCCCTGAGAAGCGCTTCTCAGGCTGCAGGTACTTAGACGTCCTGTATCCATTCGATGCGGACCTTCTTACAAAATGGACGAAAGCTCCTCAAGTGGACCCACCAGTTTCTCGTCTATCCTCTTTGAAGCATCCGGCGCCTCTTTCTGCCCTATTTTTTGCTTCTGCCTGGGTGGCAAAAGTCATTTCAGCTTGGGCAAAAATTCTTCGCAGGGGCATTCTGTCGGCTGCCCCTCAGGACGAGTTGGAAGTTCTGGCAGACCAAATTAAACATGCGGGTAAATACCTTTTGGCCACCGCCTTAGATGCAGCCGGTTGCGTAGCAAGGGCTAACAGCAATATAGTGGCTGTACGCCGAGATCTTTGGTTAAAGTCATGGAATGCGGATACCACTTCTAAAAAGTCACTCACCAATCTGCCCTTCCATGGTTCTAGGCTCTTTGGGGCCAAGCTGGATCAAATAATTTCCGATGCCACTGGGGATAAAAGTACTTCCCTCCCCCAGTCTCGACCAAGATGCCTTTTTAACAGAAAGGGTTTTCGGCCCTTTAGACCTTTTCGTCCGTTCTCGTCCACAGAGAGATCGGTCCAGCAAGAGCGCCCTTCCGCATCTAGGGAGCGAGAGCAGAAGAAACCATCTTACAAGCCCGCTCCCCGCTGGAGATCTAGAGGACAATACTCCAGGTCCTCAGGTGCCCGTTCCGGTAGGTTTGCCTCCAAGTGACGGGGCACCCCCACCTGGAAGTGTTTCCAGGGTGGGAGGCAGACTTTCCTTTTTCGTGGACGCTTGGCTGTTGGTTGTCGACGACGCTTGGGTCAGGGAAATCATCGCATCCAGTTACAAGATCAAATTTTCTTCCCCGCCAGACAGGTGTTTTTTCCTGTCTCGACCTCCAAGACAACGGTCCCACATTCCAGGATTCTTTCAGGCCGTCTTTTCCCTTCTTTCCGCCGGAGTGATTGTTCCCATTCCCTCAGACGAACGGTTTTTCAGGGTTCTACTCAAATCTCTTCGTAATCCTGAAGAAAGACTGCTCCCTGCAGCCAATCCTGGACCTCAAATTGCTCAGTCGCCACGTGAAGATTCTTCACTTCAAAATGGAGTCTCTTCGATCGGTGAAAGCCTCAATGGAGCACGGAGAATTTCTCTGCTCTGTGGACATACGGGATGCCTATCTTCACATCCCTGTTTGGTGGCAGCATCAGAAATATCTCAGGTTTGCGATTCAGGAAAGTCATTACCAGTTCACGGCTCTTCCCTCGGCCTAGCCTCCGCCCCCCGTGTTTTCACGAAAGTGATGGCGACGGTCATGGCCATCCTTCGATCTAGAGGGATTCTCATCATTCCTTATCTGGATGATCTCTTAATCAAGGGCTTGTCCCGTCAAGACTGTCTCCTAAGTCTTCAGATAACCCTGGATACTCTCGGCCGTCTTGGATGGTTAGTCAACAAAGAAAAGTCCATTCTCAGCCCCACTCAGCGTCTGACCTTGTTAGGCATGGAATTCGACACGAATCTGGCCCGGGTGTTTCTTCCGAGGGAAAAATTTGCGTCTCTGTTCAAAGGGATTCGAGCCCTCAAACGGCCAACGCCCATTCCCCTTCCATTCTGCATGAAAGTTCTGGGGAAGATGGTAGCTTTCTTGGAAGCAGTGCCCTTTGCACAGTTTCACTTCGCCCTCTTCAGCTGTCCCTCCTTTCAGTCTGGGACAAGACGACGAGGTCCTTAGACCGGCCCATTCTCCTTCCTCTCAAAGTGAGGCAATCCCTCACTTGGTGGACAAGGTCTACGTCAGTCCTCCAAGGGAGGTCCTTCCTCCCGCTTCAGGGGCAAGTCATCACCACCGATGCCAGCCTCCTGGGTTGGGGAGCGGTTTTTCTTCAGAGGACGGCCCAAGGACACTGGAACCCACAGGAAGCTCTTCTTCCTATCAATCTGCTCGAGATCAGAGCAATCTTTCTGGCCCTTCTTCGCTGGCAACCCCTTCTCGTCGGCAGCCGATCCGCATTCAGTCGAACAACGCCACGGCTGTGGTGTACATAAACCATCAGGGGGGCACGCGCAGCCAAGTCATGTCAGAAGTGGCCAGGATTCTGCGCTGGGCGGGACGTTACGTCCCAGCAATCTCCGCCGTTCACATTCCAGGGGTGGAAAACTGGGCAGCCGACTTTCTGAGTAGTCAAGACCTACCGTCAGGCGAATGGTCTCTCCATCCCTCAGTCTTCGATCAGATATGCAAGCGCTGGGGTTATCCGGACGTTGACCTCATGGCACCTTGGATGAACCACAAAGTTCTGCGCTTCGTAGCCAGGTCCAGGGACCCTCTAGCCGTCGCGACGCCCTAGTAATTCCGTGGTCCCAGTTCCAACTACCTTATCTTTTTCCACCTCTTGCCTTGATCCCAAGTGTGGTCAAGAAGATAAAATCGGAAGGCGTTCCAGTAATTCTTGTGGCTCCAGACTGGCCAAGAAGGCCTTGGTATGCGGAACTGGTGAACATGCTCGCGGACGTTCCCTGGAGGCTTCTAGACCGTCCGGATCTTCTCTCGCAAGGCCCCCTTTTCCACGAGAATTCTCGGTCTCTGAATTTAACGGCATGGCCGTTGAAGCCGCAATCCTAAGAGAATCAGGTTTTTCCAACCAGGTGATTCAGACAATGATCAAAGCCAGGAAGCCGGCCTCTTCCCGCATTCACCATAGGCATTGGAAGGCTTTTTTCCATTGGTGCGGGTTTTCTCCAGTCTGGCTTAGATTCGGGTCTGTCTCTCAGTACCCTCAAGGGCCAGATTTCTGCCTTGTCTATCCTCTTTCAAAGAGAGCTCGCTCCCTTAACGCAGGTTAAGACGTTCCTCCAAGGAGTCGCTCATGTGGCTCCTCCTTATCATTCACAATAGAACCGTGGGATCTCAATCTCGTTCTTAGCGCTCTTCAAAAGGCGCCGTTTGAGCCCATCCAGGACATTCCTTTCTCACTTCTGTCATGGAAGGTAACCTTTTTGATCGCCATTACATCCATCAGAAGAGTTTCTGAGTTAGCGGCCTTGTCATGTCATTCTCCTTATCTGGTGCTCCATCAGGATAAGGTCGTCCTCAGGCCCGTTCCTTCCTTTCTTCCAAAGGTGGTTTCCGCCTTTCACATCAATGAGGATATTGTTCTTCTATCGTTTTGTCCTGCTCCTTCTCACCCTCTTGAGAAGTCGCTCCACAAACAGGATGTTGTTAGAGCCTTGCGTGTCTACCTCGCTAGGACAGCTTCACTTCGTCAGTCCGATTCATTGCTGGTCATCTCAGAAGGTCACCGGAAAAGGGCTTCCGGCATCCAAATCCACGATCGCTTGCTGGATTCGTTCTACCATTCAGGAAGCATACCGACTTCAGGAAAAACGGCCCCCTCCGGGAGTGAGAGCTCACTCCACCCGGGCTGTGGCGGCTTCGTGGGCAGTTTGTCATCAGGCTTCGGCTTTGCAAAATTGCAGGGCCGCAACCTGGTCATCCTTGCACACCTTTGCGAGGTTCTACTGGGTTCATACCCAGGCCTCGTCTGATGCAGTTGTTGGTAGGAAGGTTCTGCAGGCGGCGGTGGCTCACCGGCTGACCTAAGCCTTTCCGTTTCTTTTGTTCCTTTTTGCTGTTCCCGCCGTTGGGACTGCTTTGGAACGTCCCATGGTAATCTGTGTCCCCCAATAAGGCGATAAAGAAAGATGGATTTTTGGTTCTTACCGTAAAATCTCTTTCTTGGAGCCTTCATTGGGGGACACAGCACCCTCCCTGTTTAAGTTGTACCGTGTTGGGCTTTGAGCTCCTTGTTGGGTTGGTACATATGTTTAAAGTTCCGTGGCTTCTCCTACTGCTTTCTCACCAACTGAGGTACTTGGTATCTGTCGGTGGGTGTATACTGCCGGGAAGGAGCTAATTTTCTTGTTTTGCATAGTGTCAGCCTCCTAGCAGCAGCAGCATACACCCTTGGTAATCTGTGTCCCCCAATGAAGGCTCCAAGAAAGAGATTTTACGGTAAGAACCAAAAATCCATCTTTTTGCGTCACCACATATTGAGAGCTATAATTTTTCCTTATTTTGACCCACCGAGTCATGTGAGGTCTTATTTTTTGCGGGACGAGTTGACGTTTTCATTGGTATAATTTTCGGGCTCGTGACATTTTTTGATCGCTTTTTATTCCGATTTTTGGGATGCAGATTGACCAAAAACCAGCATTTCAAGAATTTCTTTTAGGGGGGTGCGTTTACACCGTTCCGCGTGTGGTAAAATTGATAAGGCGGTTTTATTCTTCGGGTCAGTACGATTACAGCGATACCTCTTTTATGTCATTTTTTTATGTTTTGGCGCTTTTATGCAATGAAAACAATTTTATATAAAAAATAATTATTTTTGCATCGCTTTATTCTGCGAGCTTTTTTATTTTTTCACAGATGATGCTGTGTCATGGCTCGTTTTTTGCGGGACAAGATGTCGTTTTCAGCAGTACCATGGTTATTTATATCCGTCTTTTTTATCATGCGTTATTGCACTTTTTGTTCAGCGGTATGATAATAAATCATTATTTTTTGCTTTGTTTTTTATTTTTATTTTTAAGGGGTTCGCTAAGGGGGTTAACTAATGGGACAGTTTTATAGGGGGGGTCGTTACGGACGCGGCAATACTAGATATGTGTACTTTTATTTATTTATTTTATTTCCAAAAAATGAATTTATTAGAGAATATTTCTTTTTTTTTTTTTTTAATTTATTTAGCGATTTTTTTTATAAATTATTTTTACACTTTTTTTTAACTTTATTACACTGTCCCGGGGGGGACCTCACTGTCATGTGTGAGATCGCTGATCTGTTACATCGCAGATCGCTGTGACAGATCAGCGATCTCACACAGGCACTGCACAAAGTTTCCTCATGCCTGCGCTCTGCAGGCACTGAGGAGGCCGCCTCCCTGCAGGCCCCCGAAGGTCCCCGCCACCATAATGGATCCGGGGACCTGCAGGGAAGGAGGCCCCCGCAGCAGCGCTGCACATCGCGCTGCTGCGGGGGTCTCAGGGAAGAGCGGAAGGAGCTCCCTCCCTGCCGATCCTTCTCTAAACCCCCCATACTCTGCGATTGTGTTTGATCGCAGTGTGCCAGAGGTTAACATGTCGGGGGCTGTCCGTGACCGCCCCTGACACATAGTGCCGGGTGTCAGCTGTGATAATCAGCTGACACCCAGTTGCGATCAGCGACAGTTTAGCGAACCCCTTAAAAAATAAAAATAAAAAACAAAACAAAAAATAATGATTTATCATACCGCCAAACAAAAAGTGCAATAACGCACGATCAAAAAGGCGCATATAAATAGCCATGGTACCGCTGAAAACGTCATCTTGTCCCGCAAAAAACGAGCCACCACACAGCATCATCAGCGAAAAAATAAAAAAGTTATAGCTCGCAGAATAAAGCGATGCAAAAATAATTATTTTTTATATAAAATAGTTTTCATTGCATAAAACCGACAAAACATAAAAAAAAACTAAATGAGGTATCGCTGTAATCGTACTGACCCGAAGAATAAAGCCGCTTTATCAATTTTATCACATGCGGAACGGTGTAAACGCACCCCCCAAAAGAAATTCATGAAACGCTGGTTTTTGTTCATTCTGCGTCCCAAAAATCAGAATAAAAAGCGATCAGAAAATGTCACGTGCCCGAAAATGGTACCAATAAATACGTCAACTCGTCCCGCAAAAAATAAGACCTCACATGACTCGGTGGGTCAAAATGCGGAAAAATTATAGCTCTCAATATGTGGTGATGCAAAAACTATTTTTACAATAAAAAGCGTCTTTTAGCGTATGACAGCTGCCAAACATAAAAACCGCCATAAATAGTAAATCAAACCCCCCCGTTATCACCCCCTTAGTTAGGGAAAAATAATGAAATTAAAAGAAAATATATTTATTTCCATTTTCCCGTTAGGGCTAGGGTTAGGGCCAGGGCTAGGGTTAGGGTTAGGGCTGAGATTAGGGTTAGGGGTGTGTTGGGGTTAGGGTTGGAGTTAGAATTGGGGGTTTCCACTGTTTGGGCACATCAGGTGCTCTCCAAATGCAACATGGCGTCTGATCTCAATTCCAGCCAATTCTGAGTTGAAAAGTCAAATGGTGCTCCTTCCCTTCCAAGCTCTGCCATGCGCCCAAACAGTGTTTTACCCCCACATATGGGGTATCAGCCTACTCAGGACAAATTGCAAAACAACTTTTGGGGTCCAAATTCTCCTGTTAACCTTAGGAAAATAACAAATTGGGGGCAAAAATATCATTTTTGTGGAAAAAAATGATCTTTTTATTTTCACGCCCGGGCATTATAATCTTCTGTGAAGCACTTGGGGGTTCAAAGTGCTCACCACACAACTAGATTTTGGAATTCCATCAAAGTCTGCATTCCAAAACGTCACTACTTCCCTTCCGAGACCCGACGTGTGCCCATACAGTAGTTTTCTCCCACATGTGGGGTATCAGCTTACTCAGGACAAATTGGACAACAACTTTTGGGGTCCAATTTCTCCTGTTACCCTTGGGAAAATAAAAAAAATTGGTGACTAAAAGATCATGTTTGTGGAAAAAATTTGATTTTTTTATTTTCACGCCTGGGCGTTATAAACTTCTGTGAAGCACTGGAGGGGTCAAAGTGCTCACTACACATCTAGATAAGTTCCTTGGGGGGGTCTAGTTTCCAAAATGGTGTCATTTGTGGGGGGTTTCCACTGTTTTGGTACATCAGGGGCTCTCCAAACGCAACATGGTGTCCGATCTCAATTCCTGCCAAAAACGTCAAATGGCGCTGCTTCCCTTCCGAGCTCAGTCATGCGCCCAAATAGTGGTCTACCCCCACATATGGGGTATCAGTGTACTCAGGACAAATTGCACAATAATTTTTCGGTTCCTGTTACCCTTGGAAAAATAAGAATTGAGGGTGAAAAGATCATTTTTGTGGAAAAAATATGATTTTTTCATTGTACGGCTGTATGTTATAAACTTCTGTGAAGCCCTTGGGGGTTCAAAGTTCTCACCACATATCTAGATAAGTTCCTTGGGGGGGTCTAGTTTCCAAAATGGTGTCATTTGTGGGGGGTTTCCACTGTTTTGGTACATCAGGGGTTTTCCAATTGCGACATGGTGTCCAATCTCAATTCCAATCAAAAACGTCAAATGGCACTGCTTCCCTTCCGAGCTCTGCCATGCGCCCAAATAGTGGTTTTCCCCTATATGTGGGGTATCAGCGTACTCAGGACAAATTGCACAATAACTTTTAGGGTCCTGTTACCCTTGGGAAAATAAAAATTGGGGGTGAAAAGATCCTTTTTGTGGAAAAAATATGATTTTTTAATTGTACCGCTGTACGTTATAAACTTCTGTGAAGCCCTTGTGGGTTCAAAGTTCTCACCACATATCTAGATAAGTTCCGTGGGGGGTCTAGTTTCCAAAATGGGGTCACTTGTGGGGGGTTTCCACTGTTTAGGCACATCAGGGGCTCTCCAAACGTGACATGGCGTCCGATCAGAATTCCAGCCAATTTTGCATTGAAAGTCAAACGGCGCTCCTTCCCTTCTGAGCTCAGCCATGCGCCGAAACAGTGGTTCCCCCCCACATATCAGGTATCAGCGTACTCAGGACAAATTGCACAATAAATTTTGCAGTCCAATTTCTCCTGTTACCCTTGGTAAAATAAAAAAAATTGAACCTGAAGTATTTTTTTTGTGAAAAAAAGTTAAATATTCATTTTTTTTAAATATTCAAAAAATTCCTGTGATGCACCTAAAGGGTTAATAAACTTTTTGAATGTGGTTTTGAGCACCTTAAGGGGTGCAGTTTTTAGAATGGTGTCACTTTTGGGTATTTTCTATCATATAAACCCCTCAAAGTGGCTTCAAATGTGATGTGGTCCGTAAAAATAAAATTATGTTGCAAAAATGAGAAATCGCTGGTCAATTTTTAACCCTTATAACTTCCTAGCAAAAAAAATTTTGGTTCCAAAATTGTGCTGATGTAAAGTAAACATGTGGGAAATGTTACTTATTAAGTTTTTTGTGTGCCGTATCTCTGTGATTTAAGGGCATAAAAATTCAAAGTTGGAAAATTGCAAAATTTTCAAAATTTTCGCCAAATTTCCGTTTTTTTCACAAATAAACGCAAGTTATTTGAACGAAATTTTACCACTAACACGAAGTACAATATGTCACGAGAAAACAATGTCAGAATCACCGGGATCCATGGAAGCGTTTCAGGGTTATTACCTCATAAAGGGACAGTGGTCAGAATTGTAAAAAATGGTCCGGGAGTTAACGTGCAAACCACCCTTGGGGTTTACGGGGTTAACACCTACATGTCCCAAATTTTACACACAAACCCTAACCTAATTATTAGGCAAAGACATATAAAAAACTAAATGAAATAAATTGGTTTACTGTATGTAAACCATGGGTCATTTCATGTCAGGTTCTGTAATGATTTTACAAAAGCCGACAAATGAAATAACGGCTTTTGTTCAATCTTACTGTGTAAGATAAATATATATATATATATATATATATAATATGCATACATATCATATATAAAAGATATATAATATATATATATATAAATATTATATATAATCTATACATATAAAATATATATTGAATATATATATATATATATAGCAGTGACAAATACAATTACCGTAGTATAGTGTTGCTGTCTATAAATAATTGGGGGACCCCACACAATTTTGTTCCTTGAAATAGTCATTTATTAGATAAAAACATGCCCAAAATTTAGAACCAACACTAGAATAATTGTATTTGTCACTAACATGTATATAATATATATATATATTATAATATTATATTTATATTATATATATGATATGTATATATAATATATTAATATATTTAATATATAGTATATATAAGATATATATTATATGTATATATATATTCTCTATATCTTCAATATAATATATTATATATATTACCTGTATTTATTATATGCATATATATTCTATATATATATATTATATGTACCGTAACTATATATATATATATATATATCATATATATATTATATATGTTACATATATTATATACAGTGGGGCAAAAAAGTATTTAGTCAGTCAGCAATAGTGCAAGTTCCACCACTTAAAAAGATGAGAGGCATCTGTAATTTACATCATAGGTAGACCTCAACTATGGGAGACAAACTGAGAAAAAAAAATCCAGAAAATCACATTGTCTGTTTTTTTTTCATTTTATTTGCATATTATGGTGGAAAATAAGTATTTGGTCAGAAACAAGCAATCAAGATTTCTGGCTCTCACAGACCTGTAACTTCTTCTTTAAGAGTCTCCTCTTTCCTCCACTCATTACCTGTAGTAATGGCACCTGTTTAAACTTGTTATCAGTATAAAAAGACACCTGTGCACACCCTCAAACCGTCTGACTCCAAACTCCACTATGGTGAAGACCAAAGAGCTGTCAAAGGACACCAGAAACAAAATTGTAGCCCTGGACCAGGCTGGGAAGACTGAATCTGCAATAGCCAACCAGCTTGGAGTGAAGAAATCAACTGTGGGAGCAATAATTAGAAAATGGAAGACATACAAGACCACTGATAATCTCCCTCGATCTGGTGCTCCACGCAAAATCCCACCCCGTGGGGTCAGAATGATCACAAGAACGGTGAGCAAAAATCCCAGAACCACGTGGGGGGACCTAGTGAATGAACTGCAGAGAGCTGGGACCAATGTAACAAGGCCTACCATAAGTAACACACTACGCCACCATGGACTCAGATCCTGCAGTGCCAGACGTGTCCCACTGCTTAAGCCTGTACATATCCGGGCCCGTCTGAAGTTTGCTAGAGAGCATTTGGATGATCCAGAGGAGTTTTGGGAGAATGTCCTATGGTCTGATGAAACCAAACTGGAACTGTTTGGTAGAAACACAACTTGTCGTGTTTGGAGGAAAAAGAATACTGAGTTGCATCCATCAAACACCATACCTACTGTAAAGCATGGTGGTGGAAACATCATGCTTTGGGGCTGTTTCTCTGCAAAGGGGCCAGGACGACTGATCCGGGTACATGAAAGAATGAATGGGGCCATGTATCGTGAGATTTTGAGTGCAAACCTCCTTCCATCAGCAAGGGCATTGAAGATGAAACGTGGCTGGGTCTTTCAACATGACAATGATCCAAAGCACACCGCCAGGGCAACGAAGGAGTGGCTTCGTAAGAAGCATTTCAAGGTCCTGGAGTGGCCTAGCCAGTCTCCAGATCTCAACCCTATAGAAAACCTTTGGAGGGAGTTGAAAGTCCGTGTTGCCAAGCGAAAAGCCAAAAACATCACTGCTCTAGAGGAGATCTGCATGGAGGAATGGGCCAACATACCAACAACAGTGTGTGGCAACCTTGTGAAGACTTACAGAAACCGTTTGACCTCTGTCATTGCCAACAAAGGATATATCACAAAGTATTGAGATGAAATTTTGTTTCTGACCAAATACTTATTTTCCACCATAATATGCAAATAAAATGAAAAAAAAACAGACAATGTGATTTTCTGGATTTTTTTTTCTCAGTTTGTCTCCCATAGTTGAGGTCTACCTATGATGTAAATTACAGACGCCTCTCATCTTTTTAAGTGGTGGAACTTGCACTATTGCTGACTGACTAAATACTTTTTTGCCCCACTGTATATATTATGTATATATGTATCTTATATTAGATATATCAGATATATGCTGTATATATATTATGTATATATATATACAGTATATATATGTCACTGACATGTACATATCTATGTATCCTATGTGTATACATCTTTTCTATCTATTCTTTTCTGAGCCGTCAGTGTGATTTTACTGTATAGCCGCATATGAATTGCCGGCTTTTCAAAAAACACCGGTGCGTATAAATTGGACAGCTCTCGCATGGTCCGAGTGCTGTCCGATTTTTTTCTCGCACCCATTGACTTATATTGGCGATTTTCAGCCAAAAATTGCAGCAAATCGCAGCAAGCTGTGATTTTTTTCTCAGTCCGATTTCAGCTGAGAAAAAAATCGCAGATGAGATGCCACCTATTGAATAACATTGGTCCGAGTGCAATCTGATTTTTTATCGGATTGCATTCATCCGTTTTCATAGCCAGTGAGTATGAGCCCTTATACCTCAGTCCGGGATATGAGTTCCACATTATCGTGCCTGAGGGCCACAGTCCTACAGTTATTTAAAACCTGCAAAAGACAAAGTGAGCAAAAACCCTGCTGTAACTAAATAAGTAAAAGAAAAAGTGCATCTAAATAATACAGAGTTTTTAGTAATACTGTTTTTGATCAAAAGTAGCATGAAAGCCATCCCACCACGACAAGGTAACTCTGTTAGACAGTGCAGGACTATCCCGAACAGAGTTACCTTGTCGTGGTGGGATGGCTTTCATGCTACTTTTGATCAAAAACAGTATTACTAAAAACTCTGTATTATTTAGATGCACTTTTGCTTTTACTTATTTAGTTACAGCACGGTTTTTGCTCACTTTGTCTTTTGCAGGTTTTATGTTTTATGGCCAATGTCAACATGCATTTATACGCTGCATGTGTATCATCTCAAACCAAGCTCAATTTTTGTGTTTTTTCTTTGTATTTTATGCATTCTGTGCAAGCTGGGGTGTGGCCTCCCTCTCCTGAGCTGGAAATTGTATATAAGGCTTCTCCAGACTGGTGTCTACTGTTTGGGACCCAGTCCTTTTGTCTGCCCTTGTTCACACATTGAGGTCAACTTTGACACAAAGCAAGGTTTTTAATATTAGACAGTGTAGGACTATCCCGAACAGAGTTACCTTGTCGTGGTGGGATGGCTTTCATGCTACTTTTGATCAAAAACAGTATTACTAAAAACTCTGTACTATTTAGATGCACTTTTGCTTTTACTTATTTAGTTACAGCAGGGTTTTTGCTCACTTTGTCTTTTGCAGGTTTTATGTTTTATGGCCAATGTCAACATGCATTTATACGCTGCATGTGTATCATCTCAAACCAAGCTCCATTTTTGTGTTTTTTCTTTGTATTTTTTGCATTCTGTGCAAGCTGGGGTGTGGCCTCCCTCTCCTGAGCTGGAAATTGTATATAAGGCTTCCCCAGACTGGTGTCTACTGTTTGGGACCCAGTCCTTTTGTCTGCCCTTGTTCACACATTGAGGTCAACTTTGACACAAAGCAAGGTTTTTAACATTAGACAGTGTAGGACTATCCCGAACAGAGTTACCTTGTCGTGGTGGGATGGCTTTCATGCTACTTTTGATCAAAAACAGTATTACTAAAAACTCTGTATTATTTAGATGCACTTTTGCTTTTACTTATTTAGTTACAGCAGGGTTTTTGCTCACTTTGTCTTTTGCAGGTTTTATGTTTTATGGCCAATGTCAACATGCATTTATACGCTGCATGTGTATCATTTCAAACTAAGCTCAATTTTTGTGTTTTTTCTTTGTATTTTTTGCATTCTGTGCAAGCTGGGGTGTGGCCTCCCTCTCCTGAGCTGGAAATTGTATATAAGGCTTCCCCAGACTGGTGTCTACTGTTTGGGACCCAGTCCTTTTGTCTGCCCTTGTTCACACATTGAGGTCAACTTTGACACAAAGCAAGGTTTTTAATATTAGACAGTGTAGGACTATCCCGAACAGAGTTACCTTGTCGTGGTGGGATGGCTTTCATGCTACTTTTGATCAAAAACAGTATTACTAAAAACTCTGTATTATTTAGATGCACTTTTGCTTTTACTTATTTAGTTACAGCAGGGTTTTTGCTCACTTTGTCTTTTGCAGGTTTTATGTTTTATGGCCAATGTCAACATGCATTTATACGCTGCATGTGTATCATCTCAAACCAAGCTCAATTTTTGTTTTTTCTTTGTATTTTTTGCATTCTGTGCAAGCTGGGGTGTGGCCTCCCTCTCCTGAGCTGGAAATTGTATATAAGGCTTCCCCAGACTGGTGTCTACTGTTTGGGACCCAGTCCTTTTGTCTGCCCTTGTTCACACATTGAGGTCAACTTTGACACAAAGCAAGGTTTTTAATATTAGACAGTGTAGGACTATCCCGAACAGAGTTACCTTGTCGTGGTGGGATGGCTTTCATGCTACTTTTGATCAAAAACAGTATTACTAAAAACTCTGTACTATTTAGATGCACTTTTACTTATTTAGTTACAGCAGGGTTTTTGCTCACTTTGTCTTTTGCAGGTTTTATGTTTTATGGCCAATGTCAACATGCATTTATACGCTGCATGTGTATCATCTCAAACCAAGCTCAATTTTTGTGTTTTTTCTATGTATTTTTTGCATTCTGTGCAAGCTGGGGTGTGGCCTCCCTCTCCTGAGCTGGAAATTGTATATAAGGCTTCTCCAGACTGGTGTCTACTGTTTGGGACCCAGTCCTTTTGTCTGCCCTTGTTCACACATTGAGGTCAACTTTGACACAAAGCAAGGTTTTTAACATTAGACAGTGTAGGACTATCCCGAACAGAGTTACCTTGTCGTGGTGGGATGGCTTTCATGCTACTTTTGATCAAAAACAGTATTACTAAAAACTCTGTATTATTTAGATGCACTTTTGCATTTACTTATTTAGTTACAGCAGGGTTTTTGCTCACTTTGTCTTTTGCAGGTTTTATGTTTTATGGCCAATGTCAACATGCATTTATACGCTGCATGTGTATCATCTCAAACCAAGCTCAATTTTTGTGTTTTTTCTTTGTATTTTTTGCATTCTGTGCAAGCTGGGGTGTGGCCTCCCTCTCCTGAGCTGGAAATTGTATATAAGGCTTCCCCAGACTGGTGTCTACTGTTTGGGACCCAGTCCTTTTGTCTGCCCTTGTTCACACATTGAGGTCAACTTTGACACAAAGCAAGGTTTTTAATATTAGACAGTGTAGGACTATCCCAAACAGAGTTACCTTGTCGTGGTGGGATGGCTTTCATGCTACTTTTGATCAAAAACAGTATTACTAAAAACTCTGTACTATTTAGATGCACTTTTGCTTTTACTTATTTAGTTACAGCAGGGTTTTTGCTCACTTTGTCTTTTGCAGGTTTTATGTTTTATGGCCAATGTCAACATGCATTTATACGCTGCATGTGTATCATCTCAAACCAAGCTCCATTTTTGTGTTTTTTCTTTGTATTTTTTGCATTCTGTGCAAGCTGGGGTGTGGCCTCCCTCTCCTGAGCTGGAAATTGTATATAAGGCTTCCCCAGACTGGTGTCTACTGTTTGGGACCCAGTCCTTTTGTCTGCCCTTGTTCACACATTGAGGTCAACTTTGACACAAAGCAAGGTTTTTAATATTAGACAGTGTAGGACTATCCCGAACAGAGTTACCTTGTCGTGGTGGGATGGCTTTCATGCTACTTTTGATCAAAAACAGTATTACTAAAAACTCTGTACTATTTAGATGCACTTTTGCTTTTACTTATTTAGTTACAGCAGGGTTTTTGCTCACTTTGTCTTTTGCAGGTTTTATGTTTTATGGCCAATGTCAACATGCATTTATACGCTGCATGTGTATCATCTCAAACCAAGCTCAATTTTTGTGTTTTTTCTTTGTATTTTTTGCATTCTGTGCAAGCTGGGGTGTGGCCTCCCTCTCCTGAGCTGGAAATTGTATATAAGGCTTCCCCAGACTGGTGTCTACTGTTTGGGACCCAGTCCTTTTGTCTGCCCTTGTTCACACATTGAGGTCAACTTTGACACAAAGCAAGGTTTTTAATATTAGACAGTGTAGGACTATCCCGAACAGAGTTACCTTGTCGTGGTGGGATGGCTTTCATGCTACTTTTGATCAAAAACAGTATTACTAAAAACTCTGTATTATTTAGATGCACTTTTGCTTTTACTTATTTAGTTACAGCAGGGTTTTTGCTCACTTTGTCTTTTGCAGGTTTTATGTTTTATGGCCAATGTCAACATGCATTTATACGCTGCATGTGTATCATCTCAAACCAAGCTCCATTTTTGTGTTTTTTCTTTGTATTTTTTGCATTCTGTGCAAGCTGGGGTGTGGCCTCCCTCTCCTGAGCTGGAAATTGTATATAAGGCTTCCCCAGACTGGTGTCTACTGTTTGGGACCTAGTCCTTTTGTCTGCCCTTGTTCACACATTGAGGTCAACTTTGACACAAAGCAAGGTTTTTAATATTAGACAGTGTAGGACTATCCCGAACAGAGTTACCTTGTCGTGGTGGGATGGCTTTCATGCTACTTTTGATCAAAAACAGTATTACTAAAAACTCTGTATTATTTAGATGCACTTTTGCTTTTACTTATTTAGTTACAGCAGGGTTTTTGCTCACTTTGTCTTTTGCAGGTTTTATGTTTTATGGCCAATGTCAACATGCATTTATACGCTGCATGTGTATCATCTCAAACCAAGCTCAATTTTTGTGTTTTTTCTTTGTATTTTTTGCATTCTGTGCAAGCTGGGGTGTGGCCTCCCTCTCCTGAGCTGGAACTTGTATATAAGGCTTCCCCAGACTGGTGTCTACTGTTTGGGACCCAGTCCTTTTGTCTGCCCTTGTTCACACATTGAGGTCAACTTTGACACAAAGCAAGGTTTTTAATATTAGACAGTGTAGGACTATCCCGAACAGAGTTACCTTGTCGTGGTGGGATGGCTTTCATGCTACTTTTGATCAAAAACAGTATTACTAAAAACTCTGTACTATTTAGATGCACTTTTGCTTTTACTTATTTAGTTACAGCAGGGTTTTTGCTCACTTTGTCTTTTGCAGGTTTTATGGCCAATGTCAACATGCATTTATACGCTGCATGTGTATCATCTCAAAGCAAGATCAATTTTTGTGTTTTGTCTACAGTTATTTAAGCACATTCCCTTTTTGGAGGTTTATTCCCACCCTGTTTTTTAGTCTTTCCCTTTATCCCTTTCTTTTTCGTGTATATTTTAATCATGTGTCAATACATTGTTATTTTTTAATGAAACTATTGCTGGAATCTCTTTATCCGGAGAAGGAAAACAATCATTATTTGGGATTAGTGGGAGCTGTTATTTGGAGTGTCTGGCACTTTGTATTACGGTATGTGCTTTGGACCTAATTGTTAAATTTTAAAACACTGTCTGAACTGACCACTGCATAATTAGGCAAAAATGTCCTCACATAATGATCCTATGTGTGGAGGCAGAAATCCCAAAAATTATGAACAGAAATTTTTTTTCTTATCAGCTTTCGTTAGTATTTGTGTATTTAATGTGCCACCCAAGACAACTCTTCGTTTTCCGATGTGGCCCAGAGACTCCAAAAGGTTGGACACCCCTGGTCGAAAGCATTTAGATGAGAAGATACCTAATATATTCCCGCACGTGAGGGGTTAATATTTTGTGCAATGCGCGGTGTGCTGCAGCTCTGCAGTTGGTTGTGTTCTTGCAGTAGAAGCCAAACAATAGCAGGTGCTAATTTATGAGTGAAACTGAGAATACATACGGCCTTTGTGTGAATGCGCCCCTCCTTTTTTCATTTGCAGTTTTTCTTTGCTGTGTCCTTTGAGTTTTGAAGCAGCTGTGATGGACGAGGATTCCCCAGGAGGCCAGTGCAAGAAGACATGCCGGTCTGAGTGGAAACTTTATTTCCTAGTAAGGTCCAAAGATTTGGTGGAAGAAATTATAGACATACTGTGTGTGAAGCAAAACAAGACGCACATGCTACTAGAGATGGGCGAACCCGAACTGTTTGAAGTCCATACCGGACACCTACTGTTCAGGCACGGACATCGAACACAGACTTCACCAGGAAGTCCGTATTACTGTTCAGGTTCGTCCCACCGAACACCAGGTGTGCGTGAAAGCACAGCAAACTCTGCTTCTGATCGGCGGTAACATCATTACCGACAGTCGCAGTTCCCATGCTGTCAGAGGGAGTGGGGTTGATGTCACCTTTGTATTGCCTGGTGACATCAAGCCTACGGATTACTATTGGAGAGGCGTCTATAAAGCACCTATCCATTACTAATCCTATAGTTACATGGTAAATAAAGACACAGCCAGAATAAAGTCCTTTATTTGCAATAAAACAAAACACAAATTTCCATTTTTATTTAAAAACAATACACACAGTTATACTCACCTAACTACTAATTTCACTGAATCCCTAGTCTCCTGTAATAAAACAAAAATAAAAAACAACAATATCGTTCACATGTCCAACGTTCTGTCCCACGCCGTAATCCATGTCTGGGGGATAAATAGTTTTCAACATGGACAGTGCCATAATGAGACTGTCCAGGTTGAGAACCACTGAGGAATGAACTGCTGCGAGCGAAGCATCAGTGACTAGCTGTGCGTCATCGAGGTTACTGCCGGTCACTGAGGATGCGTTCCCAGCCTGCAAATGAACCGCAGTGACCTTGGTGAGATACCCGTTAGCACCGTGAGAAAAAGTCTCATGGTGCAGAGACGAATTCACCACAGTGATATTCTACCAGTGAACTGCGGTGAACTGGCCTCAGTTCCGTGAGACCAGCGCTGCCCCCAAATGATGTCACTGGTATCTGCACACTAGGTATTCTGACAACGTGCTCTGGTGCTGTCTCTTTACTCCTGATCTAAGTCGGCAACAGAGCGCCTATCATTGTGGACATCGCACAGTATACATCGTGTAGGGACTAGCCCAGCTCCTGAAACGAGCATCACTGAGGACATTTCCTGTCAGGGAAGGGGCAGGGGCTGCAGCAGTGACCGCAGTTGGTTTCTTAAACGAAGTGCCATCCAAAAAGGAAATAGGGGAAAAAAAATAGAAAAGCAGTTAGTGTAGTTAGGGAACGATCGGGAATTTTTAATGCAAGTATATTAGAAAATAGTTTAGATTATCACACTAAATAGTTTGGGATTTAGAATCAAAATTACTTTGGCCTTCTGACCACCCATTTGAGCTTGCATAAAAAATAATCGTTCTCGGCAGCACATCATCCGGTGTAAAAGGTGATGTGCTGCTGAGAACAATAACATCATATGTGAGCTGAATGACCTATTAATGATCGCTCTGTGTTCATCAGATAGGCCTGACTAATCAGGTTGTTAAATAAGCGCTATTGGCTTCTATGTAGACTTTTATGGCGCTTGTGGAAATGAGCCTTTATTATTGACCTTCAGCATCGAGGCCTGTCCGAGGTAAGAAAACCAGATTGTAAGCCCATCGGAAAGAGGATCTGATGTAGGTGAAGGCTGTCAGCAGCTCAAGTACGAGCCACGTGACTACACTTGCACATGACGTTGTATTGTGTGGTGTGAACATGGGACATATACAATATTACATTGTTAGAAAATATACAGGAAAAAACAACAATAAAGAGGCAGAAGCGCCTGAACAGTCACAGTGCAGAGGGCCAGAAGACGGCGACGCTGAGGAGTCCGGAGCAGAGCAGCGGCCAGCAAGGAGAGGGGAGCATTTAATTTTTTTCTTGTCATGTTTGTAGCAATATATGGGGCCCATTATATGGAGCCCATCATACACTGGAGCATCATATATGGGGCCCATCATATACTGTATGGAGCATGATATGGGGCCTATACTGTATGGAACATCATATGGGGCCCATTATATATGGACCATCTTATGGGGCCCATTGTATATGGAGCATTATATAGGCCCCATCTTGTTGGGAGCAATATGTGGGGCTCATCATATACTGGAGCATTTTATGGGGCCTATCATATACTGTTGGGGACATTACATGGGGCCTATTATGTATTGAGCATTCTAAAGGTCCTATTCTGTATGGAGCAATATATGGGGCTCATTGTACTGTATGGAGCATTACATTGGGCTCATTTTACTGTATGGCGCAATGTACGGGGCTCATTATTCTGTATGGAGCAATAGATGGGGCTCATTCTTTATGGAGCAATATATGGGGCTCATCATTCTTTATGGAGCATTATGTGGGGCCCATTATACTGTATTGAGCAACATTTGGGGCTCATTATACTGTATGGAGCATTATATGGGGCAGATTATATACTGTAAGGAGCAATATATGGGGCTCATTATTCTTTATGGTGCAAAATATGGTGCCCATAATATGGTATGGAGCATTATATAAGGCTCATTATTCTGTATGGAGCACTATGTGGTGCCCATAATACTGTATGGAGCAATATGTGGGGCTCATTATTCTGTATGGAGCAATATACAGTATGTGGCTCATTATTTTGTATAGAGCACTATGGGGAGCCAATAATACTGTATGGAGGACTATACTGTCTGGTTTCCGTCCTATTGTAGAATTTACAATATATATCACTCATGTAATGTAAGAAGTAAGTGAAATCCTTGGCATTGCACTATACCTTTGTTTCTCTGCCGTATCTGTGCATCATAAATTGTGGTATGTGTTAAAGGGGCGCACTGAGACTCTAAAAACGAAAACCTGGAGCCGACCCTGGATACAGAGCTTGGCAGTTCCATGTCAGAGTAAAGATACAGAGCTTGGCAGTTATATATAAGAGTAAAAGCAAAGAGCTTGGCAGTCACACAGAGTAAAGATATGGTTTTTGGCAAGCTACATGGCAGAATAGATAAAGAGATTATAATGGCATGATTCTTTTTCTCTAAATTTCATTATAATATTATTATTCACATTTACATAATTTGACCCTGAATAGGGTCACCTTGATGCGGTGGGATATCGCTTACGTTTTTTGTTATGAAAATTATGTTAACTAAGTACCCTGTTATTTTCATGCACTACTGCTTTGTATTTACTGCAGGTTTGCTCTCTTTGTTCTTATCTTAGGTTTTAATGTTAGATTATAAGATTAACTCTAAGGACTTACTGCATAGGCCCCGTCTCACATAGCGAGATCGCTAGCGAGATTGCTGAAGCGCCACAGATTTTGTGACGCAACAGCGACCTCGCCAGCGATCGCGTTACGTGTGACACATAGCGGCGACTGCCCCCCCCGCTGGATATCACTGATCGTGCTCGAATGTCTCAGGTCATTTTCTGATCGTTGGTGTTCCACTGGCCAGCACGCATTGCTGTGTTTGACACCGACGAGCGACCTCGTTAGCGACTCAGAAATCATGGACGCAGGCGGGAGTCGTCAGAATCGCTGCTCTGTGACAAGGTCCCAACGACCGCCGAGGTCGTTATACGGATCCCTGGATCGTTGCTGCATCGTTGGGTAAATCTGACTGTTTGGCAGCTTACTAGAGACGCACCAGCGATCCCTACCAGGTCGTATCGCTGTCGGGATCGCTGGCGTGTCACTAAGTGTAATGGTACCCTAAGTCTACCTTCAACCTTAAAAAACGAATGTCTTCGGTGTGCTCGAAAAATATGTTTGAGTCCCCATGTCTGCATGTCTCGCTGCTGTTCAACAGCCACAACACATGCAGGAATTGCCTAACAAACAGGCAAGTACCCCTATATCTGCAGGCAAATAAAGTTTTTTGGACGTGACATTGTTCCTTTAATGTACAGCTGTTATCACAATCATAACATAGCAATGATTGAACATGTTTTTTATTTTTATTAAATAATTATAAATAAAATAAAGGGGTGACAAGCAAAAATATTATAAATATTACAATGCCCTTTTCCTTGTTTTAGGCTAGGTTCAGATTTGTCAGAGATGCGGAGGGCTGCGCAGTTCCTCAGTGATGCTCCGCCCACTGCCGCACCTCCTCTGTTCAGCTCCGCCTACGTCTGCATGCAGCCTGTGTACCTATCTTTAACATTGGGTACGCAGGCCATGCGGATGTATGCGGATGCGTCCAATGTTAAAGATAGGTACGCAGGCCGCATGCAGACGTAGGCGGAGCTGAACGGAAGAGGGGCGGCACTGGGCGGAGCTTCACGGAGAAACTACGCAGCCCTCCACAGCTCTGACATCCGCAAATCTGAAACCAGCCTAAGGCCATATGCACACGCTGCGGATTCACCAGCGGATTTTTCCATGCGGATCCGCAGGTAAAACCGCAGGTAAATTGACCTGCGGTTTTACCTGCGGATTGGCCGGCGGTTTACCCCTGCGGTTTGACACCTGGACAATGGAATAGGTGGCAAACTACAACGGAATCCGCAGAAAGAATTGACATGTCAATTTTTTCTGCGGATTTAAAACCGCAGCTTTTCTGCAGTGAAAAAAACGCAGCATGTGCACAGCGGATTGTAAATGCCATAGACTTACATGGTACTGTACACTGTCTGCGGAACTGCTGCAGATCCCAAATCTGTTGCGAATCCGCAGCAGAATCCGCAGCGTGTGCACTAGGGTGATGACTATTTTAAACATTTTGCAAAACGAAAATGAAACCCCTTACATTGGAGGAACAATTGCATTCAAATGACATTAGTATCATCAAATTTGTAAAATATTCAAAAAAGTTCCCCCTCTTTTTCATTTCAAAATGTAAAAAAAAAAGATTTTTTGTGTTTTAATTTTAATCTATAAAGAAAATATCTTTCTAAGTTGTAACAAAAAGTGGTATTTTATTCACATCTAGAACATTCTGGAATAGTTTAAAATATTTTGTAATTTAGTATTATCTTTTCATTTTCAGTGCAAAGCTTCAAGTTTTACGATCAAGAAGTGCAGGACAGGTCATTCAGAAAATGTCTTCTAGAAATTCCAGCAACAGTGTAAAGGCAAACAGGTCTGTCTGGACGAGGAATCTGCCCTCCTATTCTCAACATAAAAGGGATCCAAGTATTCCATATGTTGAAAAGCTCTCCAATCTCACGCGGATGCCGACAAACTGCCAAATTCTTGGAAACTTCAGTTTTCTGTTCAACAGCGAGAAACGGCGACTGGATCGAATAAAAAATATGATAATGGATATAGAATTGCTCTGGAGGGAAACTCTAGACTTCCCACTTTTATCCAGTGCACTCATCAGAAAGAAACTCAATCGTCTGATTGATCTAAATGAGAAAAACAAAAAGAAACCTTCTGATAAATTCACTGCAACACTTTCTCAGTTATTTGACGTCACCAACGTTAATGGAGAATGGAAAAACTCGGAGGATAAAGAGCTCTACCTGAGGCAAGTTGAGAGTGGAGGCAAGGTTGGTTTTTCGACGCTCAAAATAGCTCCTTTGGAATCAATTCATCCAAGAAAACGAATCCAACTATCAATATTTCAAGCTCAAGCCAGCACTTCGCAACCGCAACCCACACATGATACTGTCTCTGAATCTTTACCCGAGACTCCAAAGCCAACCTCTTCTTCCGCATCATCTTCTCCTGAACGCACACCGAAATACAAAAGAGCAAGCACTACAACAGCGAGTTTACTGGTACTGAAAAACAACATTTCTACACATAAAGCAAATACAGTGCTTGCAACCATTGCTGAACAAGGTCATGATGTACCGGTTCCAAGTCAGTCGGGTGTCTGGAGACGAACAATCTCAGAAGGACAGAAAATGAAAACCAAAATTTTTGAAAAACTTCAAAGCAAAGATCCCTATTGTCTCCACTTCGAAGGTAAAAGAATCCAAGGGAAGGAGTATCAAGTAGTTCTGCTGAAAAATACCACTGCCGAAATCAAACTCGGTTATTCTGAAATGTGAGAATGGTTTTGCCACAGCTATTCACAAGGAACTACATCAGCTAATTGATGAATACGACGCTTGGGAAAATATTCGCATGATAATCTGCGACACGGCAGCAGTAAATACTGGCCGTTTGAACGGGATTGTAACGCTGATACAGGATGATGTCTTGAGAAAGGGCTTTCAGAAGCCACAATACATTGGCTGTCAACACCATGTACTCGACCTCCTACTGAAGCACGTCATGAATTTCCTTATTCCAGAGTCAACGAAGAAACCAGAACTCAATTATTTCTTCATTGACAAATTAACAGAAAACTATGCCTCACTTCAGGTTGATTACCACCAAGTTGCAACAGATGATGCCAACACAGGCGAGAATCCTGGATGGCGAGATGATTTCAAGTTCTTATATGAACTATGTCAGGCATATCGTCATTGCAAAACAACATCACGTTGGCCTCGAATCAGTTGGAAGAAACTCCCAAACCTGCACATGGCAAGATGGAACTCGCGAGCCGTATATGCTGTAATAGCATTTTTTCTGATACCAGAGTGGCGCCGCGTCCTCGGTATAGCATGCGACTTCATCTGCTATGAATGGGCAAATGCCTGGTTCCAGTCGCAACACTACAACGAAGCATCCTTCAATGAACTGTTAACCTCACTCACCAAGACAAAGTGCAAGAAGGCAATTAAGTGTTTGAAGGCGCACTGGTTGGTCAAGAAGTCATTAATTCACATTCCCAGATCTAACCAAAATGCTGAACGTGCTGTAAAACTGATGGAGGAACTACATGCGAAATCGAAACAAATTGAATTTTTGAATCTAAAATTCAGAGGAAAAAATAATTTTTAAACACTTCTTTTGTACATATTGTACTTATAATTGATTGTTTTATACCGTATTTGTTAAAAAACGAATAATAAAAGTTGCTTAGTTATTACTATTATCGTTTCAATAATGCAAAATTGCATGTCCTTTTTTTGGGGGAAAAAAATAATTTTTGCCTTATTTCATTTGAATGAAAGGAGGAACTTTTTTTTAAAAAACAAAAAAAAAGCAATACTTATTCTTAAATAACCCATAAAAGTTCCTCCATTGCACATGGTTTCATAAAAAAATTTTTTTTGTCACAACGCTAGTGTGCACCTAGCCTTAGTCTATAGAAATTATGTGTTAACCTATGCTGCCCTCTGGTGTTCATGTTAATAAATGCGGTGAATATTTGTCACGTCAGCTAAAAAAATAAACAGATTTTATATCAAGTTGTAAATTAATGTTTCTATTAAGAGTGACAGTCTTGGGCACCTCACAGGATTTAAGAAATGTAGGTTATTGGGAAGCCACCTTAGCACAGATTTTTTTGTTTGTTTATTTATTAGTCTTCATTAAAAAAATATGTACATTTTTGGTACTAAAGAGTGTCTATAAGTCTTTTATATACAAAAATGTTCTAAATCCAGACGTCTTCCTCTGTCCCCTATCCCTTCTCCCACTGTTACAGGTAGCAGAAGTTAGGAGGTTGCATACAGATCTCCTTAGTTTTATTTCAGGGAGGGCAGAGAAAACCAGCTGCAGGTAAGGAGTAAAAGCATGTAATAGCAAGGTAGAAACTGTACTGTTATATGAGCTAATGAAGATAGCAGAACCCTGGATATTCACAGACCTCACATCCAACCTATATTACTGGGATGGTCACTCCCAAAATCTGAACATTTTATCAGGCTACAAGGTGCATATTGAGGAGGTCTGAAAATGAATGAAGATTGCAGACTGAACGTTAGTGCAATGTTATTATCTAAAGGTAGCTACACTACTA
Organism: Dendrobates tinctorius; assembly: GCF_039654945.1. Lineage (NCBI taxonomy): Eukaryota > Metazoa > Chordata > Amphibia > Anura > Dendrobatidae > Dendrobates > Dendrobates tinctorius. Next base: position 1,218,415 of record NW_027361832.1, on the reverse strand, counting down.
ACATATGTAAAAAATAATTTTTCTCATCCTAAAGGTGTTTACAGCTTTTAAAGTGAACCTGTCAGGAAACTCATGCTATCCAAACCACAGGCAGCATGAATAGCAGCCTGGCTGTACGATTGCTGCCATGTATATTTTTCTCTGAAACACACTGGCATTTCAGAGAAAATATACTTTGAAGATCCTAGCAGCGCTGAAGGTGATTGACAGGTCTTTTACCTCGCATGTATAGGGAGAGAGCTGACAACCACTAGCAGCGCTGGGAAGAGCCGGCCGGGGACGGAGCCAGACTGTTCTTGCCGCCAGCTATGCTCCTCATCAAAGTCCTGATTTTCAAAGTAAATTTTCTCTGAAAAGGAGTGTTTCAGAGAATGATGTAAATGGCCGCCCGCGGCTTCGGCAGCATGAAGCGCCTATAGCAGGTTCCCCTTAAACATTCATGCACATGGCAAAGCCCAGCGCACGAAGCCTAAAGATACATTGTGTTACCTGGTGGCCAATCTAGAAAGCAGTTTATAATGACCCGTCCTGTCCTGCATTATACAGACAGTGCAATGATGTGAATGGACATGGGTAATGCTGAATTTCTCCTGTGGTGGTGCTGTACGGGGGTGAAGTGCAGGAAGAGCCGAGAGAGAGTTGCCTCCACTGCTCCGTGCCTGGAACCATTGAGCAGGGCAGCAGGTTCCCCGGGGCGAGGGACACAAAAGCAGCCTGGAAAAGTGCGCAGGTTTTCCTCAGAGCAGCGCAGACAGCAGACGGGAGGACGCTGACACATACCGGGAGAGAGAGATCTCTGGTACAACAGCCAGAGACAGAGAGACCGCGCACAAAGACTGTAGACCGTGAGTACCTGAAGCCTGGTACTGCAGTGTCAGGAAGGTTGCGCACTCATCCCTGTAATAAGACTTTTCCCTGCAAAGAGACTGCGCTCTGTGATAAGACTGTCCCCTGCAAAGAGCCCAGTGACAGGGCTGTGATCTGCTTAGGGAGTCTGTACCACGTACGAAGTTCCGGTGACCCTTGTGTTAAAGCAGAGCCCCTGATTCCGGTGAGAAAGCACCACTGCGGAGTTGGAAAGAAGGACCTGGAGCATAGGGGATATCGTTTGTCTCATACCCCTCTGGCTCCCGCAGTAACCCCTCATATCTCGGCTGGACATTGTTAAAGGCACAGGATACAGAGTGACTTCAGACGACAAGCGCTGCTGGTGATTCGGCGCCAACGTGGGAGAAGAGTGACCCTTCAATCAAGACCCCTGCAGACTGATAAGTTCCTCCATAGGAAAACTACACTTATTACTGTTTAATACTGTTGATGCTTTTTGTCTGCTTGCGTAACTCGTTTTCATAATATTCATATTTACACTGTTAATTTTGTCAGTGTTCTCCCCTGTAAATACACCTCCCTTTATCTGTTGTTCTGTGGTGACATACTTATCTCCTGAACTTTATTACAGTGCTGCAGTAAAATGGAACACTTATTCCCCGACTTCCCCACAGATCACAGCGATCACTTGTGATTAGCTTATTGTCACGGGATCCTTACGACGAGCAGGTTTCCCCTTTAACAACGGACACAAGATAAAAAAAGATAATCCCAGTCAGCCACTTAATTCTAGCAGATTTATTATCGGTTCCATATATAAAACCCCTATGTTATCAAGTAATGAAGCCTGGGGCTCTACAAAATGCATCTACATGCAGCTAACTAATCTCGAGTGTCTGACGGATGTGAGAGATCGCCAAGTCTGTCAAACTTTGGTCCCCGTTCACCGAGGTCCCCGAAACTCAAGTCTTCATTGGTGCTAAAAGGATACAATGGACTCGGGCTCCCAAATATTGAGCAGTTGCCTTGTGCACAGTAATTATGGAGAGTATCGGGAGGGAGGCACGTCCTAACGTTATCTGCTTCCCAAACAATATGGGCCACGCACTCCTGGGTGCTGGAGACGCTGCTCTCAGTATTTGATGTCTCTTCAGAATGGACTCTGGAGCTGTGGACACGGAGCAGATGGTCGGGCTTGTGACAAAGCATTGATGTTCTGGGTACAGCTGAGGTAGAACGGAGTCGGGTGTTTGCTTGCGTTGGATTTTTTAGTCTCAGGAGATCATAACCGTCTGAAAAGAGAAATCAAATATGTACAGTGATAAGGCTGTTCTTCATAGTTTCCTTAGAGGAGATTGTGTTTATTAGTGATGAGTGAACGTGTTCCGATAAGGTTTTATCTGACCATGCTCATGTGCTAACAGAATGTCTTCGGAGTGCTTGAAACATATATCTCCGAGTCCCCGCGGCTGCATGTCTCGTGGCTATTCAACAGCCGCAAAACATGCAGGGACTGCCTAACAAACAGAATCCCAGCATGTGTTGCAGCTGTCGAATAGCCGCCAGACATGCAGCCGCAGGGACTCGGACATATTATTCAAGCACGCCGAAGACTCTTTGTTAGCACATGAGCGCGCTTAGATAACACCTTATCGGAACACGTTGGCTCATCACTGGTGTTTATATATATATTTACACTACTTCATTTTTCATATTATTCAGCAGGCTTCAGAGTTGTAATCTTGCAGCATTCCTTCCTGCCTCACTGGCTGCATGGTGTTTTCTCTGTTATTTTGCATTTTGGGAATTGTTATGTTCACAACGGGCCTCTGATACAGAAACAATAGGATTCTGTTAGCTCAGCTAAAATGTTATGGCGATCGAACAAGGTGCATTTTTCTGCATGCGTCAGAAACTCTTCCCAATTATTTGGTTTTAAAGGGATTCTCATGGAGAATTATGTCCGACACATTGCCTGGAACAGCTCCTTTACATATAAGAAAAATATGGATTTCTCTGGAATAAAACATCAGATTGCAGATATTAATCGTATCATTTTATTCAGTTTCCTATGTCCTACATGTCCATATAGATGGCTTAGGAGGGGGGATTCTACTGACAGGTTCCCTTTAAAATCATACTGCTTTTCAGCATCATGGTGGACAGAGTTTTGGATGCATGTCACAAAATGCACCGTATGCAATCATCCTAAGAAGGGGAGTATCTGACCAATGCAAGTAAACGTGATGAACATAGACATTTTCACACATGGACTGATGGCCTGAGTGTAAAAAGAATGTATATATTGCAGCGTGTACAACTTGGTTCCGTTTTTTTGGATGAGATTTGTCCATTATGAGTCAATGTGTAGCATACAGGTGACCATCCATATGTTATGGGTGTTTCACGAGTCCATTACAATTATTAACATAGAAAACTGTATTTGACCTCCTATTCCTTAAGTTGTTTGAGAATAAACTGTGTGCCATACAGATGTAAAAATGGACATATGGATAACACGGACATAAAAAAACAGACACACGGATTGCATAAATGCAAGCGGATGAAAAATCATCTGTTTTTTTTCTGGATGAAAAATTGACAATTTTGCATGAGGCAGCGGACTTCAGGTACAGGGGAAAGAGTGATGTCATTTATTGTGATAGATCACGTAGGGAAGATAGGTGGGATAGAGGAAAGGCGATGAACTCAGTTTTGTCTACGTTGAGATTTATGAAGCCGGAGAAGTAGGAGGATATGGCCGGTAGACACTCCAGGATTCTGGGCAGCAGAGAGATGACGTCTGGGCCAGAGAGGTAGATCTGATTGTCTTCAGTGTACAGATGGTTCTGAAAGCCAAGGGACTTTACGAGTTGTCCCAGGACAAAGGTATAGATCAGAGGTCTCAAACCGCATTCATCAAGGGCCGCAAACAGGTCATGTTTTTAGGATTTCCTTGTATTGCACAGGTGTTAATTTAATCACATGCACAGATAATGATTCCAGCACCTTGTGCAATGCTAAGGAAATCTTGAAAACACACATGGTTTGCGGCCCTTGAGGAATGCAGTTTGAGACATCTGGTATAGATGGAGAAGAAGAGGGTTCCCAAGACAGAGACTTGAGTGACTCTGACAGAGAGAGGATGGGAGGAAGAGATAGTCTGGGAGTGGGGGAGATGCTAAATGTGCAATTAGAGAGGCATGAGGAGATCCAGAAGAGAGCGAGGTCTGCGATACCGAGGAAACAAAGGATCTGTAGTAGGAGGGAGTGGTCGACAGCAGAGGACAGCTCTAGAAGGAGGGAGTATAGAGAAATTTCTGTTAGCTTTGGCAGTAAGTAAGTAGTTGGTAATTTTGGTTAAGGTAGTTTTGGTGGAATGGTGGGGGCAGAAGCTGGATTGAAAATTGTCAAAGAGTAGGTTAGATGAGAGGTGGGAGGAAAGTACGGTGTAGACGTGCTTTTCGAGGAATTTGGAGTGGTGACGTCATTAAGGTTACCACAGATCACGGTAACCTCTGTGTGATCAGTCAACCGTGAACTCCCTAAGGTTAAAGTAGTTCACGGATGGCTGGCTCATACATAGAGGGCAGTGGGTGAGCTGGCCATCTGTGAACTACCGTAACTTAGGGAGTTTACGGCACAGTGAGAGCCGCTGGCTATCACCAGCGGTAACCTTAATGATGTCACCACTTGTCACTGCTGATGGTTCTTACACTACTCTTATTGTGGTGAGAGGTCACATTACTGATGTCACCGCTCTTCACAGCCTTCAGATGTAGCAGATTTGGGGATCGTCATAGGACATTGATCTGGATTATGGCAGACCCTGTGGGTTACTTTTTTTTAATAAATGGGAAAAAGAAAGCAATTGTCAGGGAGTATTTTTTTACAAATAAAGGTCATTTGTGTGTGTTTATTTCTTTTGACTACAGGGTTAATAACCCCTGGGCTTGATGCCAGTGGACATTACACAGCTGACATCAACCCCCAAACCATTACGCCACTGCACCAGGGCAATCTGGATGAGCCAAGGCTAAGTGCCATTTCTGGATGCACCATTTCTGGGGTGACTGAGAGTTGGGCTTATTAGGCTGGGAAGGGGCCAATATTGATGGACCTACCAAATTTATTAACCCTAGAACGCATACCTGGGGCCTCGCAGGCCCGCCCTGTTAATTGTTTTCTATTTTCTGCAAGATTACTTTAGTTAGAAATTTGAAACTCTAGGTATTCCTCAGGTATATAGTTGTTTGTCATTTCCAGTTGTTCATTTATTTTTATGTTACAGGCATTTCGGTATAACAACTCTTTTTTGTGAATACCCCATATTCACATACCTGGGGCCTTTTAGGCCCGTACTAGGTTTACATGTTATCCTAAGTCTTTTTGTCTTCACTGTTGCTGGAGAAGACTTTGACTCAGTCTTTATGACTCTGCTCAGGGCCGGACTGGGACTAAAATTCAGCCCTGGCATTTGAAGTTACACAGGCCCACTAGTCACATGGTGACTATATAATATCTTTGTACACTTGTAGTTTACAAGAAGTGAGAGATTAACACGACTATATAACATGTAGTCAGAGCTGTGGCCAGTATTTCAGCTCAGTCCTATTTATTGCTTTTAGGTACAGTACTTCTCCCAAACCTCTGTCCCCTTTTGTATGCATGATTACAGAATTCCTGGCAGAACTGCTCTCTTTTGGGCAACCAGACCCCCTGGTCATAGCTGCCCCTATTATACCTCCCAACTTTTGAAGAAGAGAAAGAAGGACAAAGACTGCGGCGCAAATTTTTGCCACGCCCAGCCACACCCATTTCACAACTAGTCACACCCATGTCCACACCTAATCGCACCCATTTAGCACTGCTGATCACACTGACTGGTACTGAGGGCACAGTGGCTGGCATTATGGGCACACTGACTGACACTAAGGAAGAGAGAAAACAGAGAGAGAGAAAAAAGAAAACAGAGAGAGCGAGAAAGAAAGGGGAAAGAAAGAAAGAACAGTGAGAGACAGAGAAAGAACAGAGAGAGAAAGAAAGAGGGGAAAGAAAGAAAGAACAGAGAGAGACAGAGAAAGAACAGAGAGAGAAAGAAAGAAGTAAAGAAAAGAAAGAAAGAACAGAGAGAAAGAGAGGTAAGAAAAAGAAAGAAAGAGGGCAAGAAAGAACAGAGAGAGAAAAAAGAAAGAACAGAGAGAGAAAGAAAGAACAGAGAGAGAAAGAAAGAACAGAGAGAGAAAGAAAATGAGGGAAAGACAGAACAGAGAATGAAAGAACAGAGAAAGAAAGAAATAAAGATAGATTCTACAAAGATACTATAGCAGCCCGGCTCCCATTGTAGTGCCCACCTGAGCCTCCCGATGCAGGACCTATCATGATCCACTCACATGGCCGGCATCCCCGATTCCAAGGCGATCCTGCTGTCTGCGCTGTCGGGAGGAGGACACGGTGATGGATCTGAAGCATTCCTGGTTCCGTCACAATCTCCTCAAGAAATTATCTTATTTCCGGTCAGCTTCCAGCACATCACTTCAGGTGGAACGTCATGTGTGTGTTTTAAAATGCTCCTCGGGGCTCCGCCGTGTACTCCTGTGTCCGTGGGAAAAGCCCGCTTTGTATGCTTTGTACACACTTGGCTCCGCTCCGTACACATATGGCTCCACTCCGTACACCTCGTACACGCGCGGCTCCGCTCCGTACACCTCGTACACGCGCGGCTCCGCTCCGTTACACCTCGTACACGCGCGGCTCCGCTCCGTTACACCTCGTACACGCGCGGCTCCGCTCCGTTACACCTCGTACACGCGCGGCTCCGCTCCGTTACACCTCGTACACGCGCGGCTCCGCTCCGTTACACCTCGTACACGCGCGGCTCCGCTCCGTTACACCTCGTACACGCGCGGCTCCGCTCCGTTACACCTCGTACACGCGCGGCTCCTCTCCGTCCACCTCGTACACGCTGCTACATCCACACTGTAAATCCTGACCCCACACATACTTACCTCAACCAGCACCATGACAACAGCAAAGCAGAGTCTTGCAGACGGTAGAGGCAAGGCTGAGCGCACAGGACCTGTGATGAGGTCACAGGAGGGGCGGAGTCAGGGGTGACATGATCGGGGGTCTGGACAAAGGCTCCTGATCATGTGACCCCCTGACTCCTCCCCTCCTGTGACCTCATCACAGGTCCTGCGAACAGAGCGAGCAGGCAAGCGAGTGCGACGCTGTGAGTGGCTGCGGGGGGGAGGGGGTCTCATGCTAAGGCGAGGATGGGGTGCGTGGCGGCTTATCTCCCTGCAGTGCGGGAGGAACTTGAAACTATCACCGCCATGCCCGCAGAGGGCCGGCGGCAGTAGCAACAGTGGCCGCTGCCGCCCACGGCCCACGTGACAGCGGCCCAGCGGGAAAATGCCCAGTTGGTTATATTGCCAATCCGGGCCTGACTCTGCTGTTGCTATGAAGAGTGTGAATTCTGCCTGACTACATGGTCATGTGATCTTGGGAAGGAGGCTCCCTCACAACGTCATGCGTCTCTGACATCATCATAGATCCTGAACACTGTTCATTGTGTGCTACTTGCTGAAGAGACTTTGGAGGAAGGAGTCAGCTTTCTTGTTTCTTGAAAAAGAAACTTTCTGAGTTCCAAAAATCCAAAAGCTTCTACTGCACCTAAAAGAAAGTGGTGACCTGCTGAAGGTGAGAGGAGGGGTCTGCACTTTACCCTTAGCACACACACTAACAAAGAGTGTACAACCCTGATTGTAATCTTTTTTTTTCATTTTAGTTTACTGACTTCTAAGGTTACAATGGCACAGTCTACATGCAGGGGTTTGACTGACCAAGAAATCGAAGCAATCATTTTTGATAGTGATGAAGACAGTGAACATTCTTTGTCTGATGAAGAGTACATGCCACCAGCAGAACGTACAAATAGAACATCCAAAACTAATGTTTTTTGGACCAGTACTGCTGAGGTTCTTGGACGAACCCCATCACATAATATTGTAAGAGTTGCTCAAGGAACTGTAGAAATTCCACAATTCTTGTCCAAAAGAGATATGTTCTGTAAATTTTTTTCAGATGATAATGTAGATGAGGTAGTTTTGTGTACTAACTTAGAAGGAAAATGTATCGCTTCAGGAAGAAAAAAAAACATGGAAAAATATAACAAAAGAGGAACTGTATGCTTATATTGGCCTTACTCTTCTGGCAGGGAGTACAAAATCATACGATGCTCCTATCAGAGAACTCTTTATGAACCCTTTTTCAGATCCACATTACAAAGCTACAATGTCAGTCAATAGATTTGAGGATATTCGGAGAAGCCTTCGTTTTGACGACAAGAGAACTCGTCCTGTCAGTTGTTGCGGTCATTAGTAAAGTAGAAAAGGAACCTTTGAAAAGAGATATTCCTGCAGCATGTTTACTGCAACTTTTATATAAAAAACTTTTAGACAAAAAAGCATTATTAGAAACATTATTATAAAGAGTTATATCGAATGCGTATATTGGGCGTTTTAAGCCCGTTCAGTTACTCTTTTGTTTTGTTTTTTGCACATAGTAATGTTTTGAATTATTCACATCTTAGGCTGTGTTCCCACTGGCGCTGGGGTCTGCCAGGAGGTGATCCATAATGGATCTGATCTCTTGGTAACTCCAGTTAAGGCTGCTGGAATGCTGGGATTCCGCCAGCCTTAGCTGGGGTCACCAGGAGGTCAGATCCATTACAGATCTCCTCCTGGCAGACACCAGCGCTAGTGGGAATGCATCCTTACTTTGCAATTTTCAAATAAACTTTGAAAATTATTTTTGTTTGAGTTATTCCATGTTATTGGCACATGGGCCTAAAAGGCCCCAGGTATGTGAAAGTGTAGATTTTTATGGTCATGCATTCTAGGGTTAATATCAGCCCGCAGCTGTCTGCTTTCCCTTAGCTGGTTATTAAAAATAGGGGGAACCCTACATCATTTTTAAGGATCCCCCCTATTTCTAATAACCAGCAAAGGCAAACTAGACAGCTGGGAGCTGATATTAATAGGCTGGGAAGATTTATGGATATTGGTGCCTTCCCAGACTAAAAACACCAGCTAACAGCTGTCTGCTTTCCCTTAGCTGGTTATTAAAATAAAGGGGACTCTACACCATTTTTTTACACCGATTTCTATAAAGCTGTCGGATAAGCTCCACAGAGCTTATTAAATATCTGACGGCTATCTACTGTATCTATCTCGCTATCTATCATCTATGTGACTCATCACTATCTATCTCTATGTTTGAACATCTTTAATACACAACACTCTTTAATTTATATGCTACATGTCATTCCATACGTGTCACACAGACAGCACACGGACAATTGGATACAGACAGCACACGGATGTAACGCGTTCACATGGATGACACATGAACCCAGACCACAGATCTCACCAGTACTGGCTTTTTGAGTAATGAAAACACCAGGATGTGTGAATGAGGCCTTAGTAAGATCATTCCAAGGCAACATCACAAGTCTGGCATCCTATGTGTATCCAGATTCGTATCTTTGGGTAAAGCACTGTTTTCATGAAATACAATGAGTCTATGTCAGTGTCTGCCAGCAGTTATTTCTCATGTCCCTGCATGCACTCTCTTATTCATAGTTGCTATGCGCTCACCTGCTCACTTACATCATGCAACTCAGGTCTGGTTCACTGTCAAGGGATGGAGTCACAGCAAAAGCATGACAAATGGCTGCCTGCAGAGACCGGCAAGCTGGAATTTTCTGCAGCTATTTTGGCAAAAGTGCTACCCTGTAATATAAAATAAAGCCATTTTGAAGTAGAATAATGCAGATGTTTAGCAGAACTTAAATACAGTGGACAGTGGTATGTAAAAGTTTGGGCACCCCTAATCAAAATTACTGTCACTGAACAGTTAAGCAAGTAGAAGATGAAATGATCTCTAAAAGGCCTAAAGTTAGACTAATTAAGGTCTGAAACATCGGTCAAAGTCATCTGAGCACACAAACCTCCAAGGGTGCCCAAAATTTTACATTTTCTTTGTAGTTTTTACAATGTAAAAAATGACATATATATATATATATATATATATATATATATATATATACACATACACTCACTGGCCACTTTATTAGGTACACCTGTCCAACTGTGTGTTAAGACTTAATTTCTAATCTGCCAATCACATGGCGGCAACTCAGTGCATTTAGGCATGTAGACATGGTCAAGACAATCTCCTGCAGTTCAAACCGAGCATCAGTATGGGGAAGAAAGGTGATTTGAGTGCCTTTGAACGTGGCATGATTGTTGGTGCCAGAAGGGCTGGTCTGAGAATTTCAGAAACTGCTGATCTACTGGGATTTTCACGCACAACCATCTCTAGGGTTTACAGAGAATGGTCCGAAAAAGAAAAAAAATCCAGTGAGCGGCAGTTCTGTGGCCGGAAATGCCTTGTTGATGCCAGAGGTCAGAGGAGAATGGGCAGACTGGTTCGAGCTGATAGAAAGGCAACAGTGACTCAAATTGTCACCCGTTACAACCAAGGTAGGCAGAAGAGCATCTCTGAACGCACAGTGCGTCGAACTTTGAGGCAGATGGGCTACAGCAGCAGAAGACCACACTGGGTACCACTCCTCTCAGCTAAGAACAGGCATCTGATGGCTACTTTCAGCAGGATAATGCGCCATGTCATAAAGCTCGATTCATCTCAGATTGGTTTCTTGAACATGACAATGAGTTCACTGTACTCAAATGGCCTCCTCAGTCACCAGATCTCAATCCAATAGAGCATCTTTGGGATGTGGTGGAACGGGAGATTCGCATCAGGGATGTGCAGCCGACAAATCTGCGCCAACTGTGTGATGCCATCATGTCAATATGGTCCAAAATCTCTGAGGAATGCTTCCAGCACCTTGTTGAATCTCTGCCACGAAGAATTGAGGCAGTTCTGAAGGCAAAAGGGGGTCCAACCCGTTACTAGCATGGTGTACCTAATAAAGTGGCCAGTGAGTGTATATATGTATATATATATATATATATATATATATATATATATATATATATATTTTTTTTTTTTTTTGCCTAAAATACAAAGCAAATGTGTCATCTAAACCTTTACATACCACTATACGTCTCTGCTTACAATCACCTTTCTGCCTCTGCTGTTCACGGCTCCTCTAACTCCGTCCACTTTCTTCCAGCGCTGTAAAAATTAATGGGTTCAGACATTTTACCCTATAAGTTAGTACACCCCGTCATGTAATGACATATGTGACATGTATGTGTTGTATCTATTATTTTCACAGATACAGCACGTACAAATTATCATCTATGGCGCCATTCACATGGCCGTGCAAAACACGTACAGAAAATGGATGTCATCTATGTGTCATCCGAGTGCTGGCCGTGTTTAATATTGGAGACACTTTGTGATTTATTTCTTTATCCATCCGCGAAAAACACTGATTGGACCGCTACCATATTTTCCCATGTGTGTTTAACCCCTTCACCACCTTAGGATTTCCGGTTTTGCGTTTTCGTTTTTTTGCTCTCCTTCTTCCCAGAGCCATAGCTTTTTTAATTTTCCATCAATATGGCCGTGTGAGGGCTCGTTTTTTTGTGTGACGAGTTGTACTTTTGAACAACACCATTGATTTTACCATACAGCGTACTGGAAAATGGGAAGAAAATTTAAAGTGTGGTGAAATTGCAAAAAAAATGCAATCCCACAGCTGTTTTTTGTTTTTGCTTTTTTACTAGGTTCACTAAATGCTAAAACTGACCTGCCGCTATGATTCTCCAGGTCCTTACGAGTTCATAGACACTAAACATATATAGGTTCTTGTTTATTTAATAAAAAATCCAAAATTTGTGAAAACAAAAATGGCGCCATTTTCAGAGACTCGTAGTGTCTCTATTTTTTGGGATCTGGGCCTGGATGGGGACTTATTTTTTACGGGCTAACCTTATGTTTTTACTGATAACATTTTGAGGTTGTTACAATGTTTTGATCGCCTGTTATTGCATTTTTTTGCAATGTTACGGCGACCAAAAAACTAATTCTGGCATTTTGATTCTTTTTCTTGTTTCGCTGTTTACCGATCGGATTAATTATTTTTATGTTTTGATAGATCGGGCTATTCTGAATGCGGCAATACCAAATATGTGTATTTTTTATTGTTTTATTTTGAATGGGGCAAAAAGGGGTGATTTGAACTATTATATATTTTTTTTACATTTGTACTTTTTACATGCTTCAATAGTCTCCATGGGAGACTAGAAGCTGCGATGTTCGGATCTTCTGCTATATGTAGCAGAAATGCTCATCTGCTATGAGCGCCGACTGAGTCTCCTGCAGATCCTGGGTTGCCATGCCAACCTATCGGCGCCCCGTGATCATGTGACATGGATGCTGATGGGCAGAGCTAGTGACGTGCTTCCGACGCAGGCATTTAATATGTTAACAACCGCAAGTGCATCATGATTCCAACCGCGGGTGTTAGCGGCACATGACAGCTGATCAAATCAGCTGTCGTGCCTGAAAACATACGGGCTCAGCACCAGAGCCTGTGTAAGGGGTGTACTAGGATGGACTTGTGCCCCTCTCCCTTTTTGTCCTAGTTCCTGTTACTATGTGAAATGTAATGCTGCTATATGTACTGTTGTGTAGTGTAATCTATTTATATGCATTGTTTAATTGTTCAGGGAAAGTTGCTATGATTGGGTCACCGAGGAGGATGGTAGGCCCAGGCTAAGCCACAGAAAACCAGAGAGGTTGGTAACTAAGGGGATTGCAGACTCCTGAAAGCAGAGCAAAGAGAGGCCAATCTAATAAGGGACAAAAACAAACTGGCACAAACAGTAACAAATGGACGATGATTTAGCATAGCCCCAGCCGGAGCTGGACCCACACAAAACTGAGATAGACAAAACCTGATCAAGTGTAAACAGAATAGCAAATGAACACTTAGCTGGACATGCAGGGACTGAGCTGGAAACCAAGACCTCAGGAGGCAGGAAGAAAATCACCAGCAGGGATAGAGGGAGTCGGCTGTCTTAAATCCCAGTCTGAAACCCCAGATCTCCAATCATCTTCTTCATTATCAGGTGGCAAGCCACTGTTAATCGGATCAGCTCCATTACCTCCAGTAACCACCAGATGTAGCCCAGAAAGAGAACACGCAACCCCTCTGTCAATTTGACCAGCTCCAGTACCTTCAGTAATAACAAGAGGGAGGCCAGAAAGCAAATTCACAACAATACCCCACCTTGAGGAGGGGTCACCGAACCCTCATCCACGCCACCAGGCCAATCAGGATGGGCCCAGTGAAAAGCACGAACCAATCTTTCAGCATGGATGTCAGAAGCAGAGACCCAAGAATTATCCTCCTGGCCATAACCCTTCCATTTGACCAAGTACTGGAGTCTCCGTCTAGCCAAACGAGAATCCAATATTTTCTCTACCTCATATTCTACATTGCCTTTATCCAATACAAGGTCAGGAGGCGTCGCCATAGGAACTACTGGCTCCACAAACCTCTTCAACAAAGATTTATGAAACACGTTATGGATCTTAAATGTAACTTGAAGAGCCAATCGAAAAGAAACAGGATTAAGGATCTCCAAAATCTTATAAGGTCCAATTAATCTTGGCTTGAATTTTGGAGACACAACCTTCATAGGAATATTCTTTGACGACAACGAAACCATATCACCCACTTTAAACCGTTGACCAATGTTCCTATGCCGGTTGAAAAACCATTGGGCTTTTTCCTAAGAGAGGGAAAACTTATCCACCACTTGGTCCCAAATCTGCTGCATTCTCTCTACCACAGTGTCCACACTTGGGCAGGTCGAATATTCCACCTGCCCTGAAGAAAATCGAGGATGAAACCCAAAGTTACAGAAAAAGGGCGACATCAAAGTGGCAGAACTAGCTCTATTGTTTAGCGCGAATTCGGCCAAGGGCAAAAATGAGACCCAGTCATCCTGATCAGCAGATATGAAACATCTCAAATAGGACTCCAAAGTCTGGTTTGTTCTCTCAGTCTGCCCATTGGTCTGAGGATGAAATGCAGAGGAGAAAGATAACTGAATTCCCAGTTTGGAACAAAAGGCTCTCCAAAATCTGGAAACAAACTGGACTCCTCTGTCCGACACAATGTTCTCAGGAATCCCGTGCAACCGAACCACCTGTTGTAAAAACAAGGGCACCAACTCAGAAGAAGATGTACCACTCCCAAAGTTGCCAAAATGGATCATCTTAGAAAATCTATCACAAATCACCCAGATAACAGTCATTCTCTGAGAGACAGGAAGATCGGAAATAAAATCCATTGAGATATGGGTCCATGGCCTCCTGGGCACCGGCAGGGGCATCAACAACCCACCAGAACGAGAACAGGGCTTGGACCGAGAACAAGTCCCACAGGACTGCACAAAATTCCTGACATCACGAGATAAGGCAGGCCACCATAAAGACCAACTCACCAAATCTCTCGTACCAAAAATACTTGGATGACCAGCCAACGAGGAGCAATGAATTTCGGACATTACTCTCTTCCTCCACTGGTCAGGGACAAACAATTTTCCCATAGGGCAACGTTCAGGTTTGTCCTCCTGAAATTCCTCCAGGGCACGTCTCAAATCGGGTGAGATGGCGGAAAGAACTACACCCTCATTTAGAATGGTAGTAGGCTTGGTCACAACAAAAGAATCCGCAAAGAAACTCCTAGAAAGGGCGTCCGCCTTAACATTCTTAGTGCCCGGAAGAAAAGAGACCACAAAATTAAAATGCGTGAAAAACAAGGCCCACCTAGCCTGTCTAGGATTCAAGCGTTTGGCTGATTCAAGATAAATCAAATTCTTGTGGTCGGTGAGGACCACAAGATGATGTCTAGCTCCCTCCAACCAATGTCTCCACTTTTCAAATGCCCATTTCATGGCCAACAATTCCTGATTCCCCACATCATAGTTACGTTCAGATGGGGAGAATTTTTGAGAAAAGAAGGCACAGGGATTCATCTTAGAAGTCACCGGATCTTTTTGGGGCAAAACGGCTCCTGCACTAATCTCAGAAGCATCTACCGCCACCTGAGATGGGAGTGAGACATCAGGTTGCCATAGAACCGGAGCAGACATGAATCTCCGCTTAAGCTCCTGAAATGCCGAGACTGCCTCTGGAGACCAATTCACCACATCAGCGCCCTTTTTGGTCAGATCAGTCAGTGGTTTGACAATACCAGAAAAATTACTCATAAATTTACGGTAGAAATTAGCAAAACCCAAAAACTTCTGGAGAGCCTTCAAAGAAGTGGGCTGAACCCAATCATATATGGCCTGTATCTTGGCCGGGTCCATTTCATTAGTAGACGGGGACAAAATGAATCCCAAAAATGAAATCCTCTGTACACCAAAGAGGCACTTCGATCCCTTCACAAACAGGGAATTCTCCTTCAAAATCCGGAACACAGTCCGGACGTGTTCCACATGAGAATCCCAATCACTGGAAAAGATCATCCAGATAAATGATCAAAAACTTATCCACAAAGTCCTGGAAAATATCGTTCATAAAAGATTGGAAGACAGAAGGGGCATTAGTGAGCCCAAAAGGCATCACCAGGTACTCAAAATGTCCCTCCGGAGTATTAAACGCCGTCTTCCATTCATCCCCATACTTGATGCGAATGAGATTATACACCCCACTGAGGTCAAGCTTAGTAAACCAGCAGGCACTTTTAACTCTGGAGAAAAGATCAGAAATCAGGGGTAACGGGTACTGATATTTAACCGTCATCTTGTTAAGGGAACGATAGTCAATACAAGGTCTTAATGAACCATCTTTCTTGGCCACAAAAAAAAAAAAACCAGCACCTAAGGGTGAAGAGGATGGTCTAATATGACCCTTCTCCAACGACTCTTTAATATAGGATCGCATAGCATCATGTTCGGGTACTGAAAAGTTGAAAAGCCAACCCTTGGGAAATTTACACCCGGGCATTAACTCAATTGCACAGTCATAACTCCTATGAGGAGGCAAAGACGCAGACTTACTCTCACTAAATACATCAGAAAAATCAGGCAAATAGTCAGGAATATCATGAGACTGGGGAGAGGTGGAGAAAACAGGAGTGTCACTAAGAACACATTGACAACCCCAACTCACTTCAGACACAGATTTCCAATCCAAAACAGGATTATGAGTTTGCAACCAAGGAAAACCCAGAACAATAGTATCATGGAAATTGTGCAACACCAAAAATTTACAATTTTCTTGGTGGTCCGGGGCGACCCGCATTATCACCTGGGTCCAAAACTGGGGTTTATTCTCCGCCAAAGGAGTAGCATCAATACCCCTCAAAGGGATAGGAGTCCGCAGGGGTATCATGGGAAAACCACAATGTTTAGCAAAGTCTAAATCCATCAGATTCAAAGCCGCTCCTGAATCCACAAAAGCCTTAGCGGAAAATGTAGACAAGGAGCAAATCAGGGTAATTGCCAAAAAGAACTTAGGCTGTATACTGCCCACCGCAAATGTGTGAGCAAAACATTTTTCTCGTTTAGGGCAGACAGAAATTGTATGAGAGGCGTCCCCACAGAAAAAACACAGCTTATTACGCCTTCTAAACTCCTGACGTTGCACCCTAGACAAAACCCTATCACATTATATGGGTTCAGAAGTTCGTTCAAAAGGCGGCAACGCCTCTCGTGTAGTTTTACGTTCACGTAAACGCCGATCAACTTGAATGACCAATGACATAGAATCATCAAGACCAGAGGGAACAGGAAATCCCACTATAACATCTTTTACAGTTTCTGCCAAACCCTTCCTAAAGAGAGCTGCTAGGGCATCGTCATTCCATTTAGTAAGGACCGCCCACTTTCAGAATTTTTGACAATATAACTCTGCAGAATCCTGACCCTGGTTCAATGCCAATAAGGTTTTCTCAGCTTGATCAATAGCATTAGGTTCATCATACAACAACCCCAAGGCTTGAAAAAATGCGTCCACATTAGCCAGAATAGGATCTCCAGGTGTCAGAGAAAAAGCCAAGAAAGAAAGGGAAGGTCCAGCTCCAAGAGATAAAATCCAGAATTTTTATTGAATCACATTTAAAAATAAATTCATGGCTGCTTGTGATTAAATATCGGCAAACAAATGGAGTTACCGCATGGGGATATTCCCCAAGTCTCTGAACGCGTTTCGAGCGCAAGTGCTCTCAGAGTCTGACACTTTTGTTTTACAATTCTTTCCTTCTTTTGAGTACCCTAGAGTCTGCGGTTAGGTTGGTGATTTTGTTATGATTGGGTCATCGAGGAGGATAGCCGGCCCAGGCTAAGCCACAGAAAACCAGAGAGGTTGGTAACTAAGCGGATTGCAGACCCCTGATCCTATCCACACAACTAGCAGCAGCCGTGGAGCGTACCTACGATGATTCTAGACGCCTCGGCACAGCCGGAGAACTAAATAAGCCTAAAGCAAGAAAGGGGAAATCTAAACTGCCCCAGAGCAGACCTCAAAGGAATAGATAGCCCCCAAACATATATTGTCGGTGAGACATGATGAAAACACAAACACAGGCAGGAAAATAGACTGAGCAAATGATGGGGCCCACACTGACTAGACAGGACAGGAAAGGAAAGACACTGTCTGCAATCATGCAAAAAACCCTGCAAAAAAGTCCAAAACGTCTGATGCAAAAAATACTGAAGTGGCACGACTTTGCCCCCACTATATCAGCACTCTGGCATATTCTGAAGGTATATGGTATATTCAGAGGCCAATCTAAAAAGGGACAAAAACAAACTGGCACAAGCAGTAACATATGGACGGTGATTCAGCACAGCCCCAGCCGGAGCTGGCTGACCCACACAAAACTGAGATAGACAAAACCAGATCAAAAGTAAACAGAATAGCAAATGAACACTTAGCTGAACATGCAGGGACTGAGCTGGAAACCAAGACCTCAGGAGGCAGGAAGAAAATCACCAGCAGGGATAGAGGGAGTCCGCTGTCTTAAATCCCAGTCTGAAACCCCAGATCTCCAATCGTCATCCTCATTATCAGGTGGCAAGCCACTGTTAATCAGATCAGCTCCATTACCTCCAGTAACCACCAGAGGGAGCCCAGAAAGAGAACACGCAACCCCACTGTCAATTTGACCAGCTCCACTACTTTCAGTAATATCAAGATGGAGGCCAGAAAGCGAATTCACAACAGAAAGTGCAGTGATGGAGTTAGCCCAATAGAGGGGAGCACGCTAGCACACATAGGAAAGGAAATAGTTATCTTAGGAGGGGCCACCTGTGGGTAAGTTGTAGGATTTCCTGTATTCTAGTCAGGGCAGGTGGACCCCGTGACGTTCAGCAAGGGGCCAAGTTGTCCAGGACCTGTGGGAGAAGGTCACAGCTGTAGTTTAATGCAGGGCAGCTTCAATATGTGGCAACTAACTACGTGGGCTTACGCCCTTTTGTCTGGGGTGAAACGGACAGGGGAACTCCTGAAGATAGTTAGGCTGGCCAGAAGGAACGCTGCGGTACCAGATGAGCCGGTACGACCCTGGGACATTCTGGAAGAAGTGAGGGAAAGCACAGGGAAAGAAAATAATGTACTATGTGATGATTCCTCTGATGTAACTGTGACTGAACTGGACATACTGAGAAAGGAACCAAGTTAAATGTTAAGTTTGAACAGAAAGCAGGACGAAAGGTACGATACAAATGGGACATTGTGTACATGTAACAGAGGGCCAGGGCGTGCATAAACAGCCATCATTGTGGGCCATGACTATGACCCTTGTCCCTCTTACACCATCTTGCATCAAAGAGGAGGACCTATGACCTATACATCATAGGTCATAAAGGGATTAAACGCGGACATGTCAATAAGGCCTAAGAGGAATTTTTTTAAAATCAGTTTTGTTGAAATTTTGCAATGCCATTATTTTCACCAAATTTTACAAAATGTTCCAGGATATTTGATAAATCTGACACATGCTGCCATTCTACTAGATTGAAAAATATAACTTTTTACCGAATTTTTAAAAAGTCACAATTTATAAATTTGTCTTAAAGGGAACCTGTTAGGGAAGAGTCAGACGGCCATATACAGTAACTCGGACCAAGATTGCAACGCAATGCTCGGACTGGCCATCGGCTCTCCTGACCCCAGCGTGATAGCTGTATACAGTAGAAATACATCTTAAAGTAAATGCTGCAGAGCTGCATTACCAGACATAAACTGGAGGCAGGTGTGGTGCTTTTCCAATTATTCAGAAAATCTCTGCATATCTACTATAGAATTGCATATTCAGCAATTTACTAATATACTATACTTATGTTATCATAGTAACTGGTAAAAGACACAGAGATCGTAACGGGAATCTGTCAGCAGGATTTCACACCCCATATTATTTATATGCACATTTAGCTGTTTAACTTTATATGGCCAGTCCATTTCTCTGTTACTGAGAAATCAGGCTATGTACTGACATGCAAATAAGGCTGAAGAGCTATGGTAGATCTGCAGCCTCTGTCACTCCAGCTCTATTGATTGCCCAGCACCGCCTCCTGCTTGACTGATGGCTCCTTTGAGGTCTCACAGCACAGAGGCTGTCAGTCAAGCAGGCGGACAGATACTGATCTTCACAAGCTATATGTAAAGGGACGACACTTTATTCCTGCTGTATGAAGCTGCATTGCAGTCTGTACTTGGTCGTGGTGTCCGCTTTCTTCATTACGGTGAATGATAGTTCTTCTCATGTCCTCCCAGCCCTCATGTTCAACAGGTAAATGGTAAACTCCTCCTTTCCGAAACTTAGACCGTCCCCACTGACTCCATACTGTATAGGAGACCAACAAGGCTGTAACAAACAGAAGATTTTTACAGGAGGCAGCATTTTGATTTGGTGGTTGAGACATGGAACCGTATTATGTAATATTTAGACTCAAGAAAAGACCACCTGGAGTTGTCAGATATATCATGGGGACACCGTGTGTTCATAACAGTGAGGGGCAGGTGCTATGATCTCCAGAGTTCACTAGAATAAAGAGTCTGCAGGAATCATGTCACCTACTGCGACCGCTCGTAGAGACGGGGGCATTAGAATGTAGCCAAGACAGTTAAAGGGAATCTGTCAGTAGGATCAGCCCTCCTAAGCCGTCTATATGGGCATGTAGGTCAAAGGAAGCTGAATAACATGACACCTGAAAAATCCATTTTTGCTTAATATGTAAATGAGCTGTTAAGGCGTATGGGCTGGACATAGATTTCACTGAGAATCTGCTTGTTTTAAATGAAAGGAGGCACTATAAGTGTGAGACATGAAATGACTGACAGTCTGCTATCCTGATCTACATGTCTCACATTGGTAAAGCCACACTTTAATAGAAAATAAGCTCAGGAAGCAGATTCTGGGGAGATCTATGTCCGGCCCATAGATCTTAGCAGCACATTTGCATATTAAGAAAAATGTGGATTTATCTGGATTAAGACATCGCATCACAAATGTCAAGGTATCATTTTATTCAACTTTTTATGATCTGGATGCCCATATACATGGCCCAGGAAGGTTGATCCTACTGACAGATTCCCTCTGAGGCCGGAATCACACTACCGTGTGTGAAGCGAGAAACTCGCACAAGTCTATTTCTATGCAGCCACAGCCACAGCTCCGGTCCTGAGTGCCGGCGGCAGCGATGGGTGTTGATGCAAGAGACTCGTGCGAGTTTCTTGCATCACACCCGGTAGTGTGATCCCGGCCTCAGAGTAAGGCCGGAGTCACACTACAGCGAGATACGGCCAAGTCTCGCAGGTTAAAACCAAGCTCTGGCACCGGCACTCCAGAGCGGAGCGTGCAGCTCCATGTATTGCTGTGCGGCTGCACGCTCCGCTCCGGAGTGCCGGTGCCAGAGCTTGATTTTAACCTGCGAGACTCGGCCGTATCTCGCTGTAGTGTGATCCCGGCCTAAAGATACTTTTTAAAGCCCGTGGGGGATGATGCAACTAGGATGACTAATCCAAGAGGTAGATCCCTTTCAGATTCTCCCCACTCCTGCTCCGTTTGACTGGCAGGTTTCTCCCTGTACACACATAGGGGGCTGTGTGACAAGGGGAGTGGGATAAGGGGAAGTCAGCATAGTCACCTCATCCCTTGACGGTTTATAAAAGCATGTCTTCTGTGAAAGGCAGCAATGATTCAGAATGAGACATAAACGGCGGCAATGACAGAGCCGAACTCTGATACATTTTGCTTGTGGACACAATCATTTTTTTTTTTATTATTATTATGAAGGATTAATTTTGCTTATTTTTTAAATAACCATAGCGGCTGGCAGGAAGAGTGGTAATTTCTAAGCTCACAATTTTAGGATATATAATGTACTGAAAAAAAAATGTGATTGTGTAGAATGGAAGAATAAAAGCAATTCTACAAATGTTTACGTTGTTCATAAATGACAGGTGAACTTTATTCTGTGTCTTTATGACTATGTTTATACTGTAATTACAGTCCTGGAGTTATTTTCTTGCTTTAATACTCCTAAGTCCTTGTCATCACAGCTCCGTACATGTATGACAACATGTCTGTACCCAATAAACCCAAACCCCATAGTTACTGAGCCCAAGGATATATTCACGTTTCTTGAGTCTTTATGGTGTTGTACTTTATAGCCTTAGATAATAAACTGGAATGAAGAAGTTCTCTTTAATAACACAAACTTGTGAAAAAGGGGAAAATGGTTGATATCTCACCGATGAAGATCAGAAGACACATACTGATGGCTAGGATGGATCCTGAGCTCAGACCAATGGCTTTCCCTGTCCTGGTCAAAGTGCTCTCACAGCTCCTTCCCTTGTAGCCATTCTTGCATTGGCAGACATATTTATTTTGGGATCGCACTACACATGTGCCTCTATTTCGGCAGCTCCATCTTGTGCATGGCGATGGATGACATTGCTTCTGTCCTGTCACATTGTTCATCACTTCAACCTTATCTGCTGGACATCTGGGCAACAAGACCTCAACTCATCAAATCATATTAGGTAAATTGTAAGTATTGCTTCAACTGATCCCCATCATATTTACTAGGTGTGTATTAAAGGGCATCGGTCAGCTTGGACACAGTGCCATCTGATAGTGCCATGTCACAGAGCAGGAGGAGCTGAGCAGAATGATATATAGTTTTGGGGGAAAAGACCATATATAGTTTTAATGAGAAAATCCCTCCTCTTTGTGGACACTCAGGTCTAGGTTTAGTCAGTGACTGACAGTTATTGTAAGTGTGCATGCACACTTATCATGGGATAACTGTCAATCACCGATTAGGACCGCCCACTGGACCTGAGTGCCCAGAAAGAGCCAGCATTTCATTGCTGAAAATATAATGTTCTGTCCAGCCATATAATTGCTGTCTAGAAAGTCATTTTTGTGCGTATTAATCCTTCATATATTTCATACTGTAAGGTAACAGCACCACCTGCTGGCCGTTTAATGCATAGATTCTAGTTTAATTTGCAATGTATTGTGGGATTGTTCCTGTTACATCATAGTCTTGTTTATGACACTGTGAGGGGAACAGCAGCCATTATTCCTCCATGTCTCTTAGGAGAAACTACACCATTTGTGTTCTTCATGCTTCTTAAACAGCCTGCTCTAAGCATAGTTGGTAAGCACTATCTAGGTGTTATAATCCTGTGTTTATAATGTTGTTGTATTAAATAGGTAATCATCAGCTATGTATTACCTCATGTTACCTATGTATTACCTCACGGAACCTATGTGTTACCTCACGGAACCTATGTGTTACCTCACGGAACCTATGTATTACCTCACAGAACCTATGTATTACCTCACGGAACCTATGTATTACCTCACGGAACCTATCTATTACCTCACGGAACCTATCTATTACCTCATGTTACTGTGTATTGCAAACTATCTGTATTTTTATGCTCTGTGCAGTTATATATTCTGAAATGCTCCTGTTATTGCATCCTATAGTTTCATCCTTTCCTGTCACATCTGCAATCAATAAAAGAAGGTTATAATTTTACAGCCTCTTTTTCTTAACCCCTTTACTCCCAAGGGTGGTTTGCATGTTAATTCCCGGTCCAATTTTTACAATTCTGACCACTGTCCCTTTATGAGGTAAGAACTCTATGGAACGCTTCCATGGATCCCGGTGATTCTGACATTGTTTTCTCATGACAAATTGTACTTCATGTTAGTGGTAAAATTTCATTCATATAACTTGTGTTTATTTGTGAAAAAAATGGAAATTTGGCGAAAATTTTGAAAATTTTGCAATTTTCCAACTTTGAATTTTTATGCTCTTAAATCATAGAGATACAGCACACAAAAAACTTAATAAGTAACATTTCCCACATGTTTACTTTACATCAGCACAATTTGGGAACCAAAATTTTTTTTTGTTAGGAAGTTATAAGGGTTAAAAGTTGACCAGCGATTTCTCATTTTTACAACACCATTTTATTTTTACGGACCACATCACATTTGAAGCAACTTTGAGGGGTTTATATGATAGAAAATACCCAAAAGTGACCAAAAGTGACACCATTCTAAAAACTGCACCTCTCAAGGTGCTCAAAACCACATTCAAGAAGTTTATTAACCCTTCAGGTGCTTCACAGGAAATTTTTGAATGTTTAAAAAAAAAATAAAAATGAACATTTAGCTTTTTTTCACAAAAAAAAATTACTTCAGGTTCAATTTTTTTATTTTACCAAGGGTAACAGGAGAAATTGGACCCCAAAAGTTATTTTGCAATTTGTCCTGAGTACGCCGATACCTGATATGTGGGGGGGAACCACTGTTTGGGCGCATGGCAGAGCTCGGAAGGGAAGGCGCGCCGTTTGACTTTTTCACTGCAAAATTGTCTGGAATTCAGATCGGACGCCATGCCTCATTTGGAGAGCCCCTGATATGCCTAAACAGTGAAAACCCCCCACAAGTGACCCCATTTTGGAAACCAGACCCCCCCCAAGGAACTTATCTAGATATGTGGTGAGCACTTTGAACCCCCAAGTGCTTCACAGAAGTTTATAACGTACAAAGGTACAATTAAAAAAAATCATATTTTTTTCCACAAAAATGATTTTTTCACCCCCAATTTTTATTTTCCCAAGAGTAACAGGACCCCAAAAGTTATTGTGCAATTTGTCCTGAGTATGCTTATACCCCATATATGGGGGTAAACCACTATTTGGGCACATGGCAGAGCTCGGAAGGGAAGCAGCGCCATTTAACTTTTTTGGCTGGAATTGAGATCGGACGCCATGTCGCGTTTGGAAAGCCCCTGATGTACCAAAACAGTGGAAACACCCCCAATTTTAACTCCAATCCTAACCCTAGCCCTGACCCTAGCCCTAACCGGAAAATGGAAATAAATAATTTTTTTTTATTTTACTATTTTTCCCTAACTAAAGCTACTTTCAGATTTCCGGATTTTAAATCCGGCGAGCTGCGGCGAAAAGTTGTCAAATACCCCAGATACCCCAATGCTGAGCCTCTGCTGCCATATGTGTCCCTATTACTACACCTGATACCCCAATGCTGAGCCGCTGCTGCCGTATGTGTCCCTATTACTTCACCTGATACCCCAATGCTGAGCCGCTGCTGCATGTGTCCCTATTACTGCACCTGATACCCCAATACTGAGCCGCTGCTGCCGTATGTGTCCCTATTTCTGCACCTGATACCCCAATGCTGAGCCGCTGCTGCCGTATGTATCCCTATTACTGCACCTGATACCCCAATGCTGAGCGGCTGCTGCCGTAAGTGTCCCTATTACTTCACCTGATACCCCAATACTGAGCCGCTGCTGCATATGTCCCTATAACTGCACCTGATACCCCAATACTGATCCGCTGCTGCCGTATGTGTCCCTATGTCTGCACCTGATACCCCAATGCTGAGCCGCTGCTGCCGTATGTGTCCCTATTACTGGACCTGATACCCCAATGCTGAGCCGCTGCTGCCGTATGGGTCACTATTACTGCACCTGATACCCAATACTGAGCCACTGCTGCCGTATGTGTCCCTATTACTGCACCTGATACCCCAATACTAAGCCGCTGCTGCCGTATGTGTCCCTATTACTGCACCTGATACCCCAATAATGAGCCTCTGCTGCCATATGTGTCCCTATTACTGCACCTGATACCCCAATACTGAGCCGCTGCTGCCGTATGTGTCCCTATTTCTGCACCTGATACCCCAATGCTGAGCCGCTGCTGCCGCATGTGTCCCTATTACTGCCCCTGATACCCCAATACTGAGCCGCTGCTGCCATATGTGTCCCTATTACTGCACCTGATACCCCAATGCTGAGCCGCTGCTGCCGTATGTGTCCCTATTTCTGCACCTGATACCCCAATGCTGAGCCGCTGCTGCCGTATGTGTCCCTATTACTGCACCTGATACCCCAATAATGAGTTGCTGCTGCCGTATGTGTCCATATTACTGCACCTGCTGTGTGGTTCTGTGTGACCTCTAAATTCTAAAGCAAGCCTCTAGAATATAGTAATGCCTGGTTGAAAGTGCCCTAGAAAACAGTGCCCACATTTTGTCCTCTAGGAAGTAATACTGCCATTTGGTCCCTTGGACAGTCACAGTAACCTGAGTTCTCCTATAGCAATAAGTGCCCACTTTACATTTAACCCCTTCACCCCCAAGGGTGGTTTGCACGTTCATGACCGGGCCAATTTTTACAATTCTGACCACTGTACCTTTATGAGGTCATAACTCTGGAACGCTTCCATGGATCCCGGTGATTCTGACATTGTTTTCTCGTGACATATTGTACTTCATGTTAGTGGTAAAATTTCATTCAAATAACTTGCGTTTATTTGTGAGAAAAACTGAAATTTGGCGAAAATTTTGAAAATTTCGCAATTTTCCAACTTTGAATTTTTATGCCCTTAAATCACAGAGATATGGCACCCAAAAAACTTGATAACTAACATTTCCCACATGTTTACTTTACATCAGCACAATTTTGGAACCAAAATTTTTTTTTGTTAGGAAGTTATAAGGGTTAAAAGTTGACCAGCGATTTCTCATTTTTACAACACCATTTTATTTTTACGGACCACATCACATTTGAAGCCACTTTGAGGGGTCTATATGATAGAAAATACCCAAAAGTGACACCATTCTAAAAACTGCACCCCTTAAGGTGCTCAAAACCACATTCAAGAAGTTTATTAACCCTTTAGGTGCGTCACAGGAATTTTTTTGAATATTTAAAAAAAAATGAACATCTAACTTTTTTTTCACAAACAAAGTACTTCAGGTTCATTTTTTTTATTTTACCAAGGGTAACAGGAGAAATTGGACTGCAAAAGTTATTGTGTAATTTGTCCTGAGTACGCTGATACCTGATATGTGGGGGGGTACGACTGTTTCGGTGCATGGCAGAGCTCAGAATGGAAGGAGCGCCGTTTGACTTTTTCAATGCAAAATTGTCTGGAATTCAGATCGGACGCCATGTCACGTTTGGAGAGTCCCTGATGTACCTAAACAGTGGAAACCCCCTACAAGTGACCCCATTTTTGAAACTAGACCCCCCAAGTAACTTATCTAGATATGTGGTGAGAACTTTGAACAAGGGCTTTACAGAAGTTTATAACGTACAGCAGTACAATTAAAAAATCATATTTTTTCCACAAAAATGATCTTTTCACCCCAATTTTTATTTTCCCAAGGGTAACAGGACCCTAAAAGTTATTGTGCAATTTGTCCTGAGTACGCTGATACCCCACATGTGGGGGTAAACCACTATTTGGGCGCATGGCAGAGCTCGGAAGGGAAGCAGCGCCATTTGACGTTTTTGGCTGGAATGGAGATCGGACATCATGTCGCGATTGGAAAACCCCTGATGTACCAAAACAGTGGAAACCCCCCACAAATGACACCATTTTGGAAACTAGACCCCCTAAGGAACTTATCTAGATGTGTGGTGAGAACTTTGAACTCCCCAGTGCTTCACAGAAGCTTATAACGCCCGGGCGTGAAAATAAAAAATTCGTATTTTTTCCACAAACATGATCTTTTAGTCACCATTTTTTTATTTTCCCAAGGGTACCAGGAGAAATTGGACCCAAAAGTTGTTGTCCAATTTGTCCTGAGTATGCTGATACCCCATATGTGGGAGAAAACTACTGTATAGGCACACGTCGGGGATCGGAAGGGAAGTAGTGACGTTTTGGAATGCAGACTTTGATGGAATGGTCTGCGGGTGTCATGTTGCCTTTGGAGAGCCCCTAATGTACCTAAACAGTGGAAACCCCCCACAAATGACCCCATTTTGAAAACTAAACCCCCTAAGGAACTTATCTAGATGTGAGGTGAGCACTTTGAACCCCCAAGAGCTTCACAGAAGTTTATAATGCCCGGGCATGAAAATAAAAAAATTGCATTTTTTCCACAAACATGATCAATTAGTCCCCAATTTTTTCATTTTCCCAAGGGTAACAGGAGAAATTGGACCCCAAAAGTTGTTGTCCAATTTGTCATGAGTATGCTGACACCCCATATGTGGGAGAAAACTACTGTATGTACACACGTCGGGGCTCGGAAGGGAAGTAGTGACGTTTTGGAATGCAGATTTTGATGGAATGGTCTGCGGGTGTCATGTGCGTTTGGAGAGCCCCTGATGTACCTAAACTATTGAAACTCCCCACAAGTGACCCCATTTTGGACACTAGACCCCCCACGGAACTTATCTAGATGTGTGGTGAGCACTTTGAACCCCCAAGTGCTTCACAGAATTTTATAACGCTCGGACGTGAAAATAAAAAAAATCATTTTTTTCCACAAAAATGATATTTTTGCCCCCAATTTTTTATTTTCCTAAGGGTAACAGGAGAAATTGCACCCCAAAAATTGTTTTGCAATTTGTCCTGAGTAGGCTGATACCCTACATGTGGGGTAAAACACTGTTTGGGCGCATGTCAGAGCTTGGAAGGGAAGGAGCACCATTTGACTTTTTCGACTCAGAATTGGCTGGAATTGAAATCAGACGCCATGTTGCATTTGGAGAGCACCTGATGTGCCCAAACAGTGGAAACCCCCAATTCTAACTCCAACCCGAACCCCAACACACCCCTAACCCTAATCTCAGCCCTAACCCTAGCCCTACCCTAACCGTAATGGAAAAATGGAAATAAATACATTTTTTTTATTTTATTATTTTTCCCTAACTAAGGGGGGTGATAATGGGGGGTTTGATTTACTATTTATGGCGGTTTTTATATTTGGCAGCTGTCACACGCTAAAAGACGCTTTTTATTGTAAAAATAGTTTTTGCATCATCACATATTGAGCTATAATTTTTCCGTATTTTGATCCACCGAGTCATGTGAGGTCTTATTTTTTGCGGGACGAGTTGTCGTTTTTATTGGTACCATTTTCGGGCACGTGACATTTTTTGATCGCTTTTTATTCCGATTTTTGGGACGCAGAATGAACAAAAACCAGCGTTTCATGAATTTCTTTTGGGGGGGGGTGCGTTTACACCGCGTGCGGTAAAATTGATAAAGCGGTTTTATTCTTCGGGTCAGTATGGTTACAGCGATACCTCATTTAGGTCTTTTTTTTATGTTTTGTCGGTTTTATGCAATGAAAACTATTTTATATAAAAAATAATTATTTTTGCATCGCTTTATTCTGCGAGCTATAACTTTTTTATGTTTTCGCTGATGATGCTGTGTGGCAGCTCATTTTTTGCGGGCAAGATGACGTTTTCAGCGGTACCATGGATATTTATATGCGTCTTTTTGATCGCGCGTTATTACACTTTTTGTTTGGCGGTATGATAATAAATCATTATTTTTTGCTTCGTTTTTTATTTTTATTTTTTAAGGGGTTAACTAATGAGACAGTTTTATAGGGCGGTCGTTACGGACGCGGCGATACCTAATATGTGTACTTTTATTGTTTGTTTTTTTTTATTTTCAAAAAATGGATTTATTTGGGGGGATATTTTTTTTTTTTTGTGTAATTTATTTGGCGATTTTTTTAAAATTATTTTAACACTTTCTTTTTATTTTTTTTTACTTTATTAAATAGTCCCAGGTGGGACATCACTGTTCTGTGACAGATCGCTGATCTGTCACATCACAGATCACTGTGACAGATCAGCAATGTCACAGGCACTGCAGAAGGCTTCCTCATGCCTGCGCTTTGCAGGCACTGAGGAAGCCAGCTTCCTGCAGGCCCCCGAAGGCCCCCGTCGCCATCTTGGATTCGGGGGCCTGCAGGAAAGGAGCCCCCGGCAGCAGCGCTGCACATTGCGCTGCCGTGGGGGGCTCAGGGAAGCACGGAGGGAGCCCCCTCCCTGCCGATGCTTCCCTTTAACTCCCGGTACACCGCGATCATGTTTGATCGTGGTGTGCAAGGGGTTAACGTGTCGGGGGCGGTCCGTGACCGCCCCTGACACATTGTGCCGGGTGTCAGCTGTGATAATCAGCTGACACCCGGCCGCGATCAGCGGCGCTCACCACGTGGGCGCCGCTGATCGCGGTAGACGTACTATCCCGTCCATGGGCATAGGGGCCCGGGTCCCATGGACGGGATAGTACGTCGGATGTCAGGAAGGGGTTAATAATGTCCCAAGTCTCCCCCTAGTACAGCTCCCCTATACACAGTATAATGCTCTCTTATACAGTCTAATAAAATGACAGTTTGGGCAAAACAATAGCATTTAGCAAGTGTTTTTAGCTTGCAGAATGCTTGCGCTTTTCCAAGTGATTTGAAGCATTGCTTGGAAAACTGATTGACAGGTTGGTCACACTTGTCAAGCATAGTGCTTGACAAGTGTGACCAACTTTTTACTATTGATGCTTCCTATGCGGCATCAATAGTGAAAGATAGAACGTTAAAAATAATTAAAAAAAATAAAAAAGTCATATACTTACCCTCTGATGGCCCCCCAGAGTCCTCAGCGATGGTCCTGGTACGTTCCGCAATGCATCCCTGGGAACGGAACGTACCGGGAGCATCGCTGAGGACTCCGGGGGCCGACAGAGGGTAAGTATATCACTATTTTTAATTTTAATTCTATTTTTCACAGGATTATTGTACTCAAGGCATGGAGGAGAGTCTCCTCTCCTCCAGACCCTGGGTACCATCCGCACATAAAGCGCTCACTTTACGCATGGTGGGCATAGCCACATGCGGAAAGTGAGCATTTCAATGCATTCCGCCGCGATTCCGCAGAAATAATGAACATGCTGCGGATTTTAACGCTATGCAATTCCGCAGCGGTAAAATCCGCAGCGTGAGCACAGCAACTGCGGAATCCCATAGGATTGCATGGGGATGAGTTTAAGCGGTTTTTTTTAGTGTTTCCACAGCTGCAAAAACGCGGTGGAAACGCTAAACAAACGCAACGTGGGCACACAGACTAATAATTACACGCCGGCACAAACAGCCGCTGAGATAAGGTGATCAATACACT
The DNA here is from genome assembly GCF_039654945.1 of Dendrobates tinctorius. NCBI lineage: Eukaryota > Metazoa > Chordata > Amphibia > Anura > Dendrobatidae > Dendrobates > Dendrobates tinctorius. The sequence continues at coordinate 1,188,104 of NW_027361832.1, read as the reverse complement.
GGTTTAACCCTCCCTCTGCCTGCCAGGGAGGATGCGCAGCTTTCTCTGCAAAGGTCAGTGACTGCAGCCATCAGTGCGATCTCTAGTTTGCACTTTTCCTGGTTTTCCCTCAGTCCCAAAGTGCAGTAAATTCACAGGCTAAGACAATGCATCGCCATATAGAGCATCAGTGACCGCTGCAAAGTGCCTGGAAACTACGTAACACGTAAGGAGAGCATCATGTAATGAATATTACACCCAAATAGCAGTAAGTTGTATGTATATATCCAAAGCAACAGATTAGACATACAAAATGGTAAATGACATGTGCTAAGATACTCATCAGTCCACATGCTGTATGCAGTGTGTCCACTGGTCCTGGCTGCTGCTCCTCGGCTGTCAGGCTTCTCCCCGGGCAGGCAGAAGCAGACGAGTGCAGATGCAGACAGTGAGCCGAGCTCACAGGCAGATGCAGAACCCTGCTGCATCCAGGCTGCTGCTGCTGCTGGAGATGATGATTTCTCTGCAGCAGGGAGCTTTCAAGGAGAGCGCGCTCAGCCAGGATTGGGTGAGTGACCTCCCTTCCCCCTCTTCTCCACAGACTGCAGAAGAGTGCTCACATGACTCACTCCCTGCACTCTGATTGGAGGCCTGTCATTCCTTCTGTTAACTCCCTGTGATCAGGTTTTGTACCGTGCATGTTACTTAGATACATGCGCAGTACAAACGCAGGGGAAATAAAAGATGATCATTGACCGGAGGCAGCTCTGGATGGGCCCCTTCAGAGCGCAGGGCCCGGGGCGACTGCCCCCTCTGCCCCCCTGGTAGCTACGCGACTGGGAGCCCGCCATTATCCACGCAGATCCGACAAAGGGATATCACAGCAGTCGCCTAACTGTTGAATCATGTCTCAAGGACGAGCATCCTCTTTCAAGACGAGATCACGAGTTGGTTCCTCCAAGACATCAATGCCGCCGCTATTGCCCGCGCAAAAGCTGAAGCAGCAAAAGCAAGAAGCACCTTTGCTGAGCAAAAGATAGAATTGAAACTACAACAAGCATGCCTGGATGCAGAAAAAGCACGCCAACAAGCATGCCTGGATGCAGAAAAAGCACGCCAACAAGCATGCCTGGATGCAGAAAAAGCACGCCAACAAGCATCCCTGGATGCAGAAAAAGCACGCCAACAAGCATGCCTGCATGCAGAGAAAGCGTGTCTTGAAGCAACATTACAGAAACTTGCTATTGAAAAAGAAACAGCAGCTGCCATAGCAGAAGCCTTAGAAGCTGACGTATATTCTGACGACGAACGCAGCAGTCTGCTAGGCCTACAGCAAGTTACTCACGATCCATTGCAGCGTACTGCAGATTACATCCATCAGCATTCCAAATCAAATGACGACCCAGACCCACAGGCGAAGACAGAGCATTTTGTCAACAAGTCAAGCCAACCAGATAATTCGGACCCCCAGAAAGCCAACTATCAGTCTCCCTACCAAAAGCAAGGAAATACACATTTGGATGATACTGACTACAATAATCTTTCTCCAGAACAGAAGATCCGGAATCTGTCCCGGCTTAAAGAGAATCCCTTTGCTTCAGAAATGTACTACAGCAGTTGGACCAAACCAGAGACATCTAGCAGGTATGATCGCACAGCACACATATACTCTGACAACACTGCATCAGCTGGTATCAGTGCCAATCAAGCCACAATGGACTTTGCCAAGTTCCTTGCTCGACGTGAGTTGGTCCCTAAGCGACTTGTAAAGTTCAGCGATCGTGCTGAAAACTACAGGGCTTGGCGAGCCTCCTTCAAAAATACCATAAGAGACATAGGTCTATCATGTAGAGAAGAAGTGGATCTCTTGGTAAAATGGCTAGGAAGTGAGTCTGCCGAACACGTGAAAAGAATCAGAGACATTAATGTAAATGACCAGATGTCGACCTCAAAAGAATTTGGAATAGACTTGATGAATGCTATGGCTCAGTAGAGGTTATAGAAAGTGCCTTGTTTAAAAGAATAGAGGACTCTCCTAGAATAGCGAACAAGGATTATTCAAAGCTCAGAATGAACTGACTTGTTAATGGAGTTGTGTGTAGCAAAAGCATAAGGAGATCTTGTGGGGTTGACATATCTCGACACTGCTAGAGGTGTGAACCCCATAGTTCAAAAAATCCCATATAACCTGCAAGACAAATGGGTTTCATATGGTTCTAGGTATAAACAGACTTACAATGTACCATTTCCTCCATTCAATGTGTTTGTAGATTTTGTCTCAGAACAAGCAAAAATTAGAAATGATCCTAGCTTTGATTTCATGCTGTCATGTGCCAATAACTCTGTTAGTAAACCTCGTAGAACAACTGTAGAAGTCCACAAAACTAACATTTCTTCCACAGGTTCAGTTCGCAAAGAGTTCAGCTCCGGTCAAGGAGAAGACAAATCCAAGGACCCAAGCAGGCAGTGTCCCTTACACAAGAAGCCACATTCCTTACTTAAGTGCAGAGCTTTCAGAGAAAAGTCATTGGAAGAAAGGAAGGCCTTCCTTAAGGAGAACCGCATCTGCTACAAATGCTGCTCTTCAACATCCCACTTCGCCAGGGACTGTTAGGTTAGTGCAACGTGTACAGAATGTGACAGCACCGAACATAACTCAGTTCTACACCCTGGACCACCATCGGATACTTTGCCCCAAGAGCATAGCGGGGAGCTGAATGACTCAAATACTGACACTCCAGCCATTACTTCTAAGTGTACAGAAGTTTGTGGAAAGACGAAAAGGACAAAGCCATCAAAGTATATGCGATTTTAGATGATCAGAGTAACAGGTCATTAGCCATGTCTGCCTTCTTTGATAGCTTTAACGTCAGAGGACCCAGTGCCCCCTACTCTTTGAAAACTTGTGCCGGTATAGTAGAGACAGCTGGTAGAAGAGCAACAGGCTACGTAGTCGAATCTATAGATGGCCAAATGTGTCTGCCCTTACCAACCATATTGGAATGTAACCAGATTCCTGACAACAGGTCAGAGATACCAACGCCTATAGTGGCATCGTATCATTCTCATCTGAAGCGTATAGAACGCCTTATTCCCAACCTCAACCCAGAGGCTCAAATAATCTTGCTCCTAGGGAGAGATATTCTACAAGTTCACAAGGTTAGACAACAGATCAATGGCTCACACAATGCTCCATATGCTCAGAGACTCGACCTTGGGTGGGTCATTGTAGGAGAGGTCTGTTTAGGAGGTGCACACAAACCGACAGTGGTTAACAACATGTTTACCAGTACTCTCGAGAATGGACGTCCATCTCTCCTCCAACCATGTGAAAATCACTACTTCATAAAGGAGTTGCTACACAGCACTTCAGCGAGTCGTGCCAATGATGATTGCATTCAGAATTGCGACCAAGATCACCTTGGGTGTACGGTCTTCCGCAAGACAAAAGAAGATAATAGCACAGCAATGTCATTTGAAGATAGACTGTTCCTAGAGATGGAGCAAGGAATGGTGCAGGACAAAATGAAGAGCTGGATTACATCTCTACCCTTCAAGCCTCAAAGACAACGCTTGCTTAACAACAGAGAACAAGTTTACAAATACTTTGTCTCCCTCATGCACAGCTTCAATAATAAACCAGAGATGAAAGACCATTTCTTAACCTTCATGGAGAAGATATGTAAGAACGGTCATACAGAGTTAGCACCTACACTTCAAGACATTGAGGACCACTGGCACCATGGTAAACACGTCCACACAGCTCTACAGCTAGAGCAGTCGAAGAATATAATTATCCGAGCTGTACAACAGGAAAACTATGCCAAAGAAATCGACTGTTTAACCAATCAACCAATACCAAAAGATAGTGTTCTGAGAAAACTCAGAGCAGCAAGAGAACTGCAGCTGTCTTCCAACTTGGATATGAAGGACGTAGAAAAATGCCTAAGTTTACATGGGTGTACTTGGACTTTTAACCCATCACATTCTTCACACATGGGAGGTGTATGGGAGAGAATGATAGGTGTCGCAAGGAGAATCCTCGATTCAATCTTCTTACAGGAAGGATCTGCAAGACTGACACACGAAAGCTTGACAACATTCATGGCCGAAGTGTCAGCCATCATAAACGCCAGATCGTTGGCTCCAATTTCCAGTGATCCTGATGACCCAACTGTTCTCACCCCAGCCCTGCTGCTTACGCAGAAGACCGACCCTAATTGCTCTCCACCTGGAGAATTTAATGTTAAAGACCGTTACAGGAGTCGATGGAGACAAGTACAGAGTCTCTCCAATGCCTTTTGGGACAAGTGGAAAAAACAGTACCTGCCTACTCTGCAACAGAGGAGAAAGTGGCAAACCAGCAAGCATAACCTCCAGCCTGGCGATATAGTACTAATGAAAGACTGTCAGTCTTGGAGAAATGAATGGCCATTAGGTCTCATTACCCAGACATTCCCAAGTAAGGATGGAATCGTACGTAAGGTGGAAGTAAAAATAGGAAAACAAGGCGAGACCAAATTGTTCCTCAGGCCAGTAGGGGAACTCGTTCTGCTGCTCTCGTCCAATAAACACAATAGTGAAGTCGGCTGACGTCAAGCGGGGAGTGTTCTGTCCAGCCATATAATTGCTGTCTAGAAAGTCATTTTTGTGTGTATTAATCCTTCATATATTTTATACTGTAAGGTAACAGCACCACCTGCTGGCCGTTTAATGCATAGATTCTAGTTTAATTTGCAATGTATTGTGGGATTGTTCCTGTTACATCATAGTCTTGTTTATTACACTGTGAGGGGAACAGCAGCCATTATCCCTCCATATGTCTTAGGAGAAACTACACCATTCATGTTCTTCATGCTTCTTAAACAGCCTGCTCTAAGCATAGTTGGTAAGCACTATCTAGGTATTATAATCCTGTGTTTATAACGTTGTTGTATTAAATAGGTAATCATCAGCTATGTATTACCTCATGTTACCTATGTATTACCTCATGGTACCTATGTATTACCTCATGTTACCTATGTATTGCAGACTATCTGTATTTTATGCTCTGTGCAGTTATATATTCTGAAATGCTCCTGTTATTGCATCCTATAATTTCACCCTTTCCTGTCACATCTGCAATCAATAAAAGAAGGTTACAATTTTACAGCCTCTTTTCTTAAAGAAGACAGGGGGTTTAGCTACATGTCTCATTGCACACCCTGCTAACGTGTATGAGGACAGTATAGATAAGTTATACTGAATCTCTTCCTAAAAAGTTTTTTTTTATGTATACAGTATAAATTATAAGAAAGACAGGTAGGCTAAGGTTAAATGCTAGCATTACAGGTCCTGATTGTGCACCTGGATAGCTATGTCATGTGTTCACTAGTCAGTAAGCTGGGGAAGCTGAGCAGAGTGGATTTGTATCGGAGCTAGAGAGAGACAAGCCAGACTCTCTCTGAAACGGGCTCCTCCTGCTCTATAACATGCCACTTGCAGATTTCTTTGCATTTCCAAGCTGTCAGGTGAGAAGATGTTGTAAAGCAACAAATACATGTTGTCTCCCCTTAGACGCAAGACAGTATACATCTCTCTTTAGATGTGGAATTATATGGTTGTGGTCCATGTCTTTATGAACATCTAAAACCTTGTCCAATTTTCAGCCAATTTCCATTCACATAGGTTCTTGTCATGAAGACAATCCATACATGGACATCAAAGAAGTGGGTTTGCCTTATGAAACCACCTTCTAAACCCATCTCTTCTACTAGAGTACATGGACATGATAGAAATGGGTTTACCTAATGGAACCCTGTTCTAAACTACAGCGCAATGGCTGAATTCTTGGGTTGCCATAAAATGACTGATAAGGTGGGATGTAAGACCTGAAATTGCTTCCCCAGTGATTGGTTGGTGGCCGGGAATTAAGGGGGTTTTACACTAAGCAATATCGCTAGCAATATCGCTAAAACGTCACCGGTTTTGTGACGTTATAGCGATATTGCTAGCGATATCGCTATGTGTGATACTTACCAGCGACCGGCTCCCCCGCTGTCCATCGCTGATCGCGCGAGAATGTCCGGCTCCATTTCTCGTCGGGCGCTTCCTGCTGACACTTCCTGCTGTGACGTCCAGCGACGCGTGGAGGCGGGCGGGAGGACGCAGGATCGCTGTGTGTGAATGGTAAGTATCGTGCGCTGCGTCGCTGCTGCATCGCTGTGAGATCTTTCTGTATGAAAGCTCACTAGCGATCATTTAGCGATGCACCAGCGATCCTGACCGGGTCGGATCGCTGGTTGGATCGCTGGTGCATCGCTAAATGTAAAAGGGCCTTTAGACAAGCTAGACTGGTGGTGATTATCTGATCACAGGGTCCAGCGTATGTTTACAAAAGGTGTTTTCTTAGTTCGAAAACCCCTATAAGTAGCATAATTATGGTTCGACAAAGATAGGACAACATTGAGCTCACTGAGCTTGCACAATGTCATATAGAGACACCCTTTTATGTGACCTGTGGAGAGTGGGCCTGGATCAGGTAGACACCTTCCCTTTCCTCCACCAACATTTTGAACCCGAATTTTGAATTTTTCTTTTTTGTGCTCTTCAATGACATCATTCACTTTACTAAATTATGTACTAAAAATTGGGAATAATGGTAAAAAAGCAATGCCACCAATGTATTTTTTGTGTTTGTTTTACAGAGTTGTGCAGTAAAAATGACCTGACCACACAATTCTTCAGGCCTGTATGATTACGGTAATACTAAACTTCATTTTGTTATATTTTAGTGGTTAAAACAATTCTGACTTTTGTAAAAAAAAAAAATTGGGTGTGTTCTGAGACCGGTATCCCTTTTATTCATCAATGGAGCTGGGCCCAGTAAATACACCCCACCCAACATAGTATGCACTATTATGTCATAAATCGGGAAGGGGTGAAGATACTTTGCCAATACCCAACCAGAACATCTTCGGCCCTTAGTCATTGTGCCTCATAATGTCCTTCTTCTCTTAGAACCAGAAGGCTTTGGAGCCCTATAGTTACAACATTTTCCATACCACGTACCTGCATTCATACTTTCTCCATAAATCTATGCAGTTGAGATGAGACTGACAAGGTTGGTTCCTACAAACCTCCGAGTGGCAGCCATTATTTATCCCCTCGGTACTGACCACCGTAGTGTGCTCATTTCCATCTCCGCCTATTGACAGCCGGAGCCCATTAATCCGCACGTCACGTAGACATCCTGTAGACAAATGTGAAACAGATCTGTTCTCCAATAATGGATGGATAGACGTTACTATTGTGGCTTTGGTGTCTAGTACTAAAATATTGTATTACTGGATCTATAGTAGAAGACCACTTTCTGCATCTAAATATCAAAAACCAGACAGTAGAGTTAACATTCCGCTAGGTGTAAAAAAAAAAAAGTAGATCCACAATAGAGTATACAGACATCATAAAATTAATACCCACAACCTAGAATAAAACAATGAATAGATACCAGGCAGTAAGTAAATACATAGTAGTAATACATGTAAAAACAAGGTACTTAGTTGACACTCTTGATTAAGAAAGCATAAAAGCCATCCGACCGCGACAAGTTGTTCTCAATCCAGATGGTCTCTAACTTTAGTATCTCACCATGCTATGTGCCAGCAGGCCTCAAAATAGGCGAGGGGCAGAGCAGGACCTGGATGTGACCACTTTACACCTGTCCTTGGAGAGCTAAACAGACAAGATGCACAGCCCAAAAGAGATTTAACTAAGTGTCCAATGTTTTTTACTAGTGATAAGCGAGCATGCTCGGATAAGGTGTTCTCGCTCGTGTCTTAAATCAAATATCTTCGGCGTGCTCGAAAAATATGTTCCGCGGCTGCATGTCTCCCAGCTGTTCGACAGCTGCAACACATGCAGGGAATGCCTACCAAACAGGTAATCCCTGCATGTGTTGTAGCTGTCGAACCGCCGAGAGACATTGAGACACGACGACTTGTGCATATATTTTTATCATGTCTAAAATAATTGATTAAGACACAATCGTGCTCGTGTAAGGAAGAAGACTGGGCTGCGGGTGCCGACAGAGGACCAGGGCTAGAACTGCTGGGGCTGCGCCCTTTGTTGCAGGGGGGAAGGAAATTGAGGATGGAGAGGACCCATGACCTGCAGAGAGGGGGCGTGCAAGTGTAGGAGAGACCAGGGGTTTTGTGCGGGAAGACAGAGAGTTCCTGCCGGGGAGAAGTGAGAGGTCAGACCTGTGGCGCGCTGTGGGTAGCATTAGTCCGCACGGCATTGGGAGGACACGAGTGCAGAGAAGACCGAGCGGGGGAACGTTGTGTGACACTCCTGATTCCAGAACACGCTGAGCGGGAGATTGCTGTGCAAGACTCTTGGTTGCAGAGCACGTTGAGTGGGAGATTGTTGTGGAAAGCTCCCGGCTGCAGAGAAGTGTGATGGACTAGGGGCTCAACGGGTCAAACCGGTGACCTCCTGTTGCTGCCAGAAGACGTAAGACTAATCTGTCAGGCGGGGAAGCCTGAAGACTTCCACACCAGCCTCAGCCAGCATCCAGCTTTCACCCTTAAGCACGTAACCAGCGTCAGACTCGTGATAAGTGGGACAGAAATAGTCATAGACTGTCGCCTTAAGTTACTTAGTTCTCTTGTGATTATTAGCTTAAATCTGATTTACCCCCCTGTTGCTCCCTGCGAGGAGGCGTCTCCCTGTAATCATTAAATCAAACCTCTGTTACCCCCGTTAACCCTTGCTCTGTGTATCTTTGTTGCTGCATCCATTTTCCTGCATTACACTCGGATAATATCTTATCGGTCTGTTAGTGGCCACAGTGTGAATATTACCTGCGGATTGCTCTGCGGTTCTGCCCTGCGGTTTTTCATCTTCACAATGGAGGAGATGGCAAACCGCAGCGGAATCCGCAGAAAGAATTGACATGTCAATTCTTTCTGCGGTTTCAAAACCGCGGAAAAATCCGCACCGTCTGCACTGCGGTGTTTTATTAATAATGGTACTGTACACCGCAGCAAAAACTGCTGCGGACCCGCAGCGGCCAAATCCGCTGCGGAACCGCAGCAGAATCCGCAGCGTGTGCACGCACCCTTAAACCAACAGGTGTGCCGGCCCATTTTTCAGATTTGTTATGCCCGCTACCATTCTCAGGGCCGACCCTCACCTTGAAAATCATTCTCCGTTTGCTGTGGTGAGCTATTTCCTAGCACAACGGTGGATGGATCAACATTAAACAGCTTGTTTTTCCCAACGGTTGACGTCACTTCTCGGACACCGCCACCTCTTTCAATGCGTAAGGTGAAGGTATTGTCATAACGCTCCAGGCTCACAAGCGTCCATTGCCCATGATCTATCCTGATGTCGGACAGTCTGATCACAAGGTTTCGTTCCCCAAAGTTAAAGCGAACAGCAAAATAGCCTTCAACAACCTGCAAGATAGTATGCTGCCTGGTTATGCACATACACAACAATCAGCCATATAATTAAGGCTGTGTTCACATACAACGGTCACAGTGCAGCTTTTAACCACAACAGTCTTGTGCCGCTGCTGTCTTTTTACGGTTTTCTGCATTATCATTCATTGTGTTGAACTGATACATATCAAACTCTTAAGTAGATGGATTTGTCTTTTTCCAGGTCCAATATTTGATAACAGCTACCGGAAAATGACCCCCAGATCTGAGGGACCCATGACTCTCACCTCCAACCGCAGAAAAGAAGATTTGTCTTTTGACCCCAGATGAAGAACAGTAGAGGACACCATTCGTGTACGAACCAAAAGTTGTATGTGCGTAGTGTGGGGGCTGAGACGATGATGTATCACAAAATGGGCCCAACTTCCTCTTTCAAAGCTCCATTCGTGCAGAGCTGTAATCAGGACATAAAATCAGGAATATTCTGCATTTTTTATAAAATATTATTGCATTTATGTCCAGAATTTCCTTACCCAAGTCAGGTCTAAGGGGTAATGTTTCTCCTTGCGGAGAGTGACATGCCGGCTCTGGCATGCCAAGGTAAGGAGGCTTATTCGCCGCGCAGTGCTGCTCTGGGAAATTTAATATGCAAATTGCCTCTTCAGAGAGGAAGAGGACTTGAACTCTATAGAGCCATCTGTTGGAAGCAGCAGTCCTACAAGTCACTATCAACCCTTTAACGGCTCGTGAACGGGTCGATAGTCACTTATAGGATTGTAGCTTCCAACATGTGGTGCAATAGAGTTCAAGTCCTCTTCCTCTCTGAAGAGGCAATTTGCATATTAAACTTACCCAAGTCACAGTATTCTCCAAAAAATCCTGGATGACAGTCACATTTCGCTGAGCTCCATTCGCTTATGCAGAACCCATGACCTCCACAAGGGGGCGATCCAGTAATACTGCACTGATCATCCATTGTAGAGCATCCGGCAGCGCTATGTGCTGAATCCACAGGCTGCTCCAAGTCGTAAACCTTAAGAAAGAGATGCAATGAAACTATGTCGTCCTACACAGAGCAAATATCCAAGAAGTCTACTTTAAATATGCCTATGACTCAAGGTACAGTCATATGTTAAAGTTTGGGCACCCCTATTAATGTTAACCTTTTTTCTTTATAACAATTTTAGTTTTTGCAACAGCTATTTCAGTTTCATATATCTAATAACTGATGGACTCAGTTATATTTCTGGATTCAAATGAGGTTTATTGTACTAACAGAAAATGTGCAATCTGCATTTAAACAAAATTTGACCGGTGCAAAAGTATGGGCACCTCAACATAAAAGTGACATTAATATTTCGTAGATCCTCCTTTTGCAAAAATAACAGCTTCTAGTCGCTTCCTGTAGCTATTAATGAGTTCCTGGATCCTGGATGAAGGTATTTGTGACCATTCCTGTTTACAAAACAATTCCAGTTCAGTTAAGTTTGATGGTCGCCGAGCATGGACAGCCCGCTTCAAATCATCCCACAGATGTTCAATGATATTCAGGTCTGGGGACTGGGATGGCCATTCCAGAACATTGTAATTGTTCCTCTGCATGAATGCCTGAGTAGATTTGGAGCGGTGTTTTGGATCATTGTCTTGCTGAAATATCCGTCCCCTGTGTAACTTCAACTTCGTCACTGATTCTTGCACATTATTGTCAAGAATCTGCTGATACTGAGTTGAATCCAAGCGACCCTCAACCTTAACAAGATTCCCGATGCCGGCATTGGCCACACAGCCCCAAAGCATGATGGAACCTCCACCAAATTGTACTGTGGGTAGCAAGTGTTTTTCTTGGAATGCTGTGTTTTTTAGCCTCCATGCATAACGCCTTTTTGTATGACCAAACAACTCAATCTTTATTTCATCAGTCCACAGGACCTTCTTCCAAAATGTAACTGGCTTGTCCAATTGTGCTTTTGCATACCTCAGGCGACTGTTTGTGGCGTGCTTGCAGAAACGGCTTCTTTCGCATCACTCTCCCATACAGCTTCTCCTTGTGCAAAGTGCGCTGTATTGTTGACCGATGCACAGTGACACCATCTGCAGCAAGATGATGCTGCAGGTCTTTGGAGGTGGTCTGTGGATTGTCCTTGACTGTTCTCACCATTCTTCTTCTCTGCCTTTCTGATATTTTTCTTGGCCTGCCACTTCTGGGCTTAACAAGAACTGTACCTGTGTTCTTCCATTTCCTTACTATGTTCCTCACAGTGGAAACTGACAGGTTAAATCTCTGAGACAACTTTTTGTATCCTTCCCCTGAAAAGCTATGTTGAATAATCTTTGTTTTCAGATCATTTGAGAGTTGTTTTGAGGAGCCCATGATGCCACTCTTCATAGGAGAATCAAATAGGAGAACTACTTGCAAGTGGCCACCTTAAATACCTTTTCTCATGATTTGATACACCTGGCTATGAAGTTCAAAGCTCAATGAGGTTACAAAACCAATTTAGTGCTTCAGGAAGTCAGTAGAAAGTAGTTATGAGTGTTCAAATCAAGAAAATGATAAGGGTGCCCATACTTTTGCACCGGTCAAATTTTGTTTAAATGCAGATTGCACATTTTCTGTTAGTACAATAAACCTCATTTGAATCCAGAAATATAACTGAGTCCATCAGTTATTAGATATATGAAACTGAAATAGCTGTTGCAAAAAACAAAATTGTTATAAAGAAAAAAGGTTAACATTAATAGGGGTGCCCAAACTTTAACATATGACTGTAGTTATTACTGGTCTACTCTAGACAGTCTACTTCATCTTACCTTGCTATCAACCTGCAGATTCCTGATACAACCAGTAAAAGCTTTAAAATGTAAGGAAGGATGAACACCGGATGGAAAGAGTTTTACTCCGCCAAGTTGTAGGGGCTGGTAAACATTAAGGAACCTACATAGACCGGAAGACAAAAAAAAGAAAAAACATTCAATGATATATTCCTCTTAGAAGACATAAAATGTCTTCTACTATGTACTGGGGAGAAGTTACTAAGGCAGGTGTTTTGCAAGATAATCTTAAAAGAATTGTGCCGACGTTTAAAAAGTTAGTCAGTCACCTATCCATCTGATAGTGGGCATCCCCATAGATCTCAAGAGCAGGGCGCACCGCCACTCCATTATTTGTAGGACTGCTGCAGGTAGCCAGAGATAGCCCAGGATCTGGGGACATACCTGGGGTCGGGCCCACAGTAATCAGCAAGTTGTTACCAATCCTATGGAAAGGTGATAAGTTAAAATAATAACCAAACACTTAAAGGGGTTGTCCAGCCTTGGAGTACAAGTCTGCAGTCACTTTATGTGCAGTGGCGTACCGTCAATAGTAGCAGACCATGCAGCTGCTATGGGGCCCGGAGAGGTGAGGGGGCCCGGATGGGTGAGGGGCCTGCGACGGCCGCTGCGGTTTGGCAGCTGTGCTGACACAGTACTATCTCCTTTAATTAAATGTAAGCGACGGCCGCCGCCGGCTGTATACCCCCTGGCTGGGCCCCTTGAAGCTCTCCTTGTTACCTGGTCAGCAGTTGGCTGAAGTGTCTGGCTGGATTTGCATAAGAACGCCACGCCTCCTAGCAGCCAGAGAGGGAGCAGCACACGTGCATTGCAGGAAGCAGAAGGGTCTCTGGTGCTGATGGGCTACATGTACAAGGTGATGTGTTATAATGAAGGGTCCTGTCTGCACGTGTAGGCTGTCTGTCAGTGGTGGGCTGTGCTTGGTCAGGATGTAGCAGAGCGCTGTGTGTTCCCCCTGCAGAACATGAGCTCACAAGAAGGAGTTAAGCTGTTGCTCCTTGTGAGGAGGGAGGAGACCCAGCCGTCTGTCAGGAGGTGGATGAGGTGTGTGAAGGACTTTGGCTTCCTCCCTGTGAATTGTGACATAACATTGCTTCTTCAGTAGTGATGTGTCCTTCGTGAATGATCCTATTCAAAGAGCCGGCTCCCTGCTGTGAACGAAATGAGTCGGCTCTGCAGGGAGAACAGCCGTTTTCTTTTTTTTTCCTGGCGCCTGGCAGCTTCAGCTTAGTGAAGCCTGACTGTGACTCATCTGGGGGGAGGAGCGGTCAGGAGAGGAGGAGATGTGGAGTTGTGGGCTGTAAATAAATGCACGTGAGTTAACCCTTCAGTCCCAAACATATCCTGCCACTTCCTCCATGGCATATATGGTATGTGACTATGTGTAGTAGGAGGAGGGACTCAGCACATTGTTTGTCATCATCGTCATCTGCAATGACCTGTGCTTTACCTTTAGTCCCAAATAAAGATCTACTTCACTGTCCCCTCATCTATGGCATATACATACAGTATATGGTCTGTGCAGGAGGAGAGGCTCCGCACATTGTTTGCTATATCATCTTCTCATAGTGTTAGGCCAGGTTCACATTGCGTTAATGGCCCTGCGTTCAATGGGAACTGTTACATAGCGGCACTAACGCACCCATTGGCCGCAATGCTACTAACGCATCCAAACGCATGATGCGTTACTTCATGGCGCACCCCCAAATGCTGCAGACCGCATTCCAGGGTGCGTCATGAAGTAACGCATCATGCGTTTGGATGCGTTAGTAGCATTGCGGCCAAAGGGTGCGTTAATGCTGCTATGCAACGATCCCGTTGAACGCAGGGCCAGGAGGATTCAGGACAACACTACAGGGAGGAGGATGGACGGCATCAGTTGTTACAGCTAAGTGCTCATACTCACTAGCCAGAGAGTCGCGTGTTTCTTGTCTGAGTTTCTCGCATGGAAACCTGCCACTGCCGCCAGCACTGGGACTGAAGCATGCGGCTTCATGTATTTCTATGCAGCCGCCCCCTCCGGTCCGAGTGCCGGCGGCAGGGCCAGGTTTCCATGCGAGAGACTCGCACGAGAATCACGCGACTCTCTCGCTAGTGAGTATGTGCCCTTAGGGTAGGGTAAGTAATGTAATGTGATTTTAGGTAAAACCTGTGGAGAGATCAGTTCCAGCCCCAATCATTATATAGGGTTATGCTGGTTTCACACGTGCATATTTTGGCTACACACGGATCCGTTTTCGTCACCACTGACTTTCAGTGGTGACGGATGGGATTGTGCATCCAGTTGTCACCGTTTTCCCACGGATCGCTGTGTCTGCATATTTTTTCAGATGCACAAAAACGCAACTTGTTGCAGTTTTGTGTCATTTGAAAAACACGCAGGCGCAGGGTGACGCACGGATCCGCGGCTACACGTCTGGAATTAACATGGAGCTCTATGGAGCACGGATCCAGGAGAACACGGATCCGTGTGCAGGGATCCGTTTTGCGGCACTGAGCATGCTCAGAAGCGAGGGATGTGCTGTATGCAGGGGTGGATTAAGGGTAGCCAGGGCCCGGGGCAGTTCAGACTCTGTGGGCCCCCCTCGTCACGTGACGGGGGTCACGAATCGTAGAGCCACACTCCACATAGAGAATAATGGGGCCTCCAGCACCGACCTCCACCCGCAGAGCCGCACTCCACATAGAGAATAATGGAGCCTCCAGCACCGACCTCCACCCGCAGAGCCGCACTCCACATAGAGAATAATGGAGCCTCTGGCACCGACCTCCACCCGCAGAGCCGCACTCCACATAGAGAATAATGGAGCCTCCGGCACCGACCTCCACCCGCAGAGCCGCACTCCACATAGAGAATAATGGAGCCTCCGGCACCGACCTCCACCCGCAGAGCCGCACTCCACATAGAGAATAATGGAGCCTCCAGCACCGACCTCCACCCGCAGAGCCGCACTCCACATAGAGAATAATGGAGCCTCAGGCACCGACCTCCACCCGCAGAGCCGCACTCCACATAGAGAATAATGGAGCCTCCGGCACCGACCTCCACCCGCAGAGCCGCACTCCACATAGAGAATAATGGAGCCTCCGGCACCGACCTCCACCCGCAGAGCCGCACTCCACATAGAGAATAATGGAGCCTCCAGCACCGACCTCCACCCGCAGAGCCGCACTCCACATAGAGAATAATGGAGCCTCTGGCACCGACCTCCACCCGCAGAGCCGCACTCCACATAGAGAATAATGGAGCCTCTGGCACCGACCTCCACCCGCAGAGCCGCACTCCACATAGAGAATAATGGAGCCTCCGGCACCGACCTCCACCCGCAGAGCCGCACTCCACATAGAGAATAATGGAGCCTCCGGCA